>NC_090925.1:1261702655-1262053218 GCF_040938575.1 Ambystoma mexicanum | reverse complement strand
TTTGTTACCAAAGGTGGATCTGTGACACTCTTTAAGGGGACATCATGGTCTGAAAATGGTAGCAAAAACACAGGCAGAACGAGCGAGATGGGGGAGAAGAGGAGGAGAAGAAGAGGAGGAGGAGAAGAAGAGGAGGAGAAGAAGAGGAGGAGGAGAAGAGGAGGAGGAGAAGAGGAGGAGGAGAAGAGGAGGAGGAGAAGAGGAGGAGGAGAAGAGGAGGAGGAGAAGAGGAGGAGGAGAAGAGGAGAAGGAGAAGAGGAGGAGGAGAAGGAGAAGAGGAGGAGGAGAAGGAGAAGAGGAGGAGGAGAAGAGGAGGAGAAGAGGAGGAGGAGAAGAGGAGGAGGAGAATAGGGGGAGAAGAAGAAGAGGGAGGGATGGGGGAAAGGGGAGAGAGAGCACGCAAGAGGGGGGAGAGCGCGCAAGAGGGGGTAGAGAGCGCGCAAGAGGGGCGAGAGAGAGAGCGCGCAAGAGGGGCGAGAGAGAGAGCGCGCAAGAGGGGCGAGAGAGAGCGCGCAAGAGGGGCGAGAGAGAGAGCGCGCAAGAGGGGCGAGAGAGAGAGCGCGCAAGAGGGGCGAGAGAGAGAGCGCGCAAGAGGGGCGAGAGAGAGAGCGCGCAAGAGGGGCGGAGAGAGAGCGCGCAAGAGGGCGAGAGAGAGAGCGCGCAAGAGGGGCGAGAGAGAGAGCGCGCAAGAGGGGCGAGAGAGAGAGCGCGCGCAAGAGGGGCGAGAGAGAGAGCGCGCAAGAGGGGCGAGAGAGAGAGAGCGCGCAAGAGGGGCGAGAGAGAGAGCGCGCAAGAGGGGCGAAGAGAGAGAGCGCGCAAGAGGGGCGAGAGAGAGAGCGCGCAAGAGGGGCGAGAGAGAGAGAGCGCGCAAGAGGGGCGAGAGAGAGAGCGCAAGAGGGGCGAGAGAGAGCGCAAGAGGGGCGAGAGAGAGAGCGCAAGAGGGCGAGAGAGAGCGCAAGAGGGGCGAGAGAGAGAGCGCGCAAGAGGGGCGAGAGGAGAGCGCAAGAGGGGCGAGAGAGAGAGCGCGCAAGAGGGGCGAGAGAGAGAGAGCGCAAGAGGGGCGAGAGAGAGCGCAAGAGGGGCGAGAGAGAGCGCAAGAGGGGCGAGAGAGAGCGCAAGAGGGGCGAGAGAGAGCGCAAGAGGGGGAGAGAGAGCGCAAGAGGGGGGAGAGAGAGCGCAAGAGGGGGGAGAGAGAGCGCAAGAGGGGGGAGAGAGAGCGCAAGAGGGGGGGAGAGAGAGCGCAAGAGGGGGGAGAGAGCGCAAGAGGGGGGGAGAGAGAGCGCAAGAGGGGGGGAGAGAGAGCGCAAGAGGGGGGGAGAGAGAGCGCAAGAGGGGGGGAGAGAGAGCGCAAGAGGGGGGGAGAGAGAGCGCAAGAGGGGGGAGAGAGAGCGCAAGAGGGGGGAGAGAGAGCGCAAGAGGGGGGAGAGAGAGCGCAAGAGGGGGGAGAGAGAGCGCAAGAGGGGGGGAGAGAGCGCAAGAGGGGGGGAGAGAGCGCAAGAGGGGGGGAGAGAGCGCAAGAGGGGGGGAGAGAGAGCGCAAGAGGGGGGGAGAGAGCGCAAGAGGGGGGGAGAGAGCGCAAGAGGGGGGGAGAGAGAGAGCGCAAGAGGGGGGAGAGAGAGCGCAAGAGGGGGAGAGAGAGCGCAAAAGGGGGGGAGAGAGCGCAAAAGGGGGGGAGAGAGCGCAAAAGGGGGGGAGAGAGCGCAAAAGGGGGGAGAGAGAGCGCAAGAGGGGGAGAGAGAGAGCGCAAGAGGGGGGAGAGAGAGAGCGCAAGAGGGGGGAGAGAGAGCGCAAGAGAGAGAATACAGTGTTAGGGAAATGTTGTGCAATACTCTGCTGAGGGCTGTGTAACCATCTAGCCAAATGGTAGAAGAGTGTGTCCCACAGCAAAGACCAGATTCCCAAGTGTCAACATGAATTTTCAGAATTAGCTGTGTGGACAGATTCTGGGAGGTCATTCTATTGTGGCCAAGAGGGAAAGACACTAATGTCTAGTCTAACGATCTAGGGAGTGTGACTGCGAAGCAAGACTCAGACCTAGGAGAGTGGTGAAGGGGTCAGTTAAACACACTCAAAGCAATCTTAAAAACAAGTTAGGCAGAATGTATAGACATACTATTACTTATTTAGGCTTTGAAAACACTTAATTAAAAATCACAGTGAAGTATTGCACTAAACATACACAACTATTATATACACATTCACTTTTGGGGTGCTCCAGCTGCACAGCACTAACAATTTACTTTTGAACACAGTTAAAACCGTCTTAGCAACTGTAGTGTAGCAAAGCAAGCAAATTAAGAACAAGAAAAAATAGAGAAATAAAAGTCATTCCCTTGCTGGAAAAGATTGGCCCTAGTGCCTTAAGAGTCGTAGTGCCCTAGGTGTCACAGGAAGAAAATAACAGCAAAAAGTTTAACGGTTCATTGATGTCTATGGAGGAAAGCGGCAAAACTGACATCTTTCCTAATCATCTTACACATACATCTTTCCCACCTAAGAGTGAAGCCTTACTACTCAGTTTTCCTACTATTAGCATCCTTAACTAGGGACAAAAGTATCCACAGGAACTTCGCTATTCTGCTGCTTCTTAAGTCTTTGAGCACTCTCCGAACTGACTTTTAGATAGAGTTAGGGATCCGGTTTTACAAGAGTTTGTTTGCTCTGAAACGGCCTCTAGAACCTTAAGCTTTGCTACTGATTGACTAAACAATTGTTTTCCTTCCCAAAAGACTATATTAAGTGGATTTGCTAAGTAAATACAATTACTGTATATCTTTGTCTCTGAGCAAGTTCGCAGTGTTACCGATAATATGGTAGAACTGTCATTAGTGTCAAACGCTGCAACAATTGTAACCACAAGCAACTACAAACTAAGCAGTGAACTTTGAAAAGTATAAGTAATTCTATGTGTGTTGTATAAGTGAACCAAGTATTTTAAAACATTCCTTGTTTAAATATAATAAATATATTTTAATATAAGTGTATTGGTGTAAGTGTTTCTTTGGACTACTGTACTAACTGGCTTCAGGGTACTTACCTACAACTCACATCTTCCTCTAATTTTTATTTTTTATTTTTGTATTTGTAGAGCACACTACAGCCCACGGGCATCGAGGCGCTGAGAATATGGAAAATAAGAGGGCTTACTTAAAGGGTTACAGTGAAGCCGCCCAAGGACATTCATAGCTACGGTACATGATTACACAGATAGATACTTGATCACACAGACAGAGACTACAGGTACAGGAAGATTACAAAATGATACGCCTGACTGCTCTGCCACTATACCCAGGTTCCATGAGTAGTGCAGGACCTGTATACCATTGGGATACTTTTATCAAGTCTTACCTCAAGTGGGCATTGGGAAAACAGCATATTAACAAGAAATATATCAATTTTAGCTCAAACACTGGTCTTCATTTTGAATGAGTGGCAAGAATACCGAATTGCATTTATTTTAAAAAAAAAATAATCTTCCAGGTTCTGTTAACTATCGCAATCAACATAAAACAAAATATAGCTTAGGTTGATACACATTCCTAGAAAAGATATCCACCTTTCATGAACTCCTTCACAATAAAATACTATGCAATGGGTTGGAATTGTATTTACTCTTCTAAAAGATTTCTGCCAGTTTGTATTTGGAATATTTAAAAACATGGTGCTGCACAAACATGTGTTGTCATGTATTGTCTACACACTGTGCAGGTAGATCGAACTTCATTCATGCTTAGTGTATTGGTCTCAATATAAAATGAAATATAGGCCTTTCCTTGTATGCCTATAATGTAGGTTCTGAGACATGCTTGACATCGTTTGTTCGAGCTATACTTGGTGTATTGTGTAAGCAAAAATAGAAAGATTTACATAGAACTTCTTGAATGCTGCATTTTACTAAAACTTTCAAATTATTTCTTGTATCTCACTAGGAGTTTTCAATTGCTCCCTTTCAATGCCATGACCTGTACCTCTTTGAATAATGTTAATTATAAATTTAATTTGAATAGCATGTGCTCTCCCAAAAGGGTAATTAAAAAAAATGTGTTTCTATTTTGGCTTGGCTTAATCATACCCATATATCTCCAGTTGCTAGCAGATGGCATCATTTTCTTTGATGTTTCAGCTATTCTTCTCCCATCTTCAGATCTTCTGGGCTTCTTCGCTCTGCTCTGCCAGCCGGTCATCACCTCAATCGCATTCTTAGGTTGTTCTGAGGCTGCTCTGAAGCTAAACTTATGGCCCATTTATATGCAGTTTTGGGGCTCATTAAATGTAATCTTCAGTTCCAATTGCTGAGTCTTACATTAGCTCATATTTTTAAGGGCTAATTAAAGTTAATCTCATGTGGCAAATGCTAACATTTCGTCACTGGACACAGATGTGGTTGCAGTATTTTGTCTATTTATTGGTGATTTTGCTGAACAATCCCTACAAAATTGGGCCTTATATTACCTCATCATATACTTGACGTTTTGTCTGCTATTGGTTAACTTATTTGATAAAAAATAAACTTCCCTATACAATTGGATCCCCGTCCTACCCTTAGCCATCTAGATCCTGGTCATAGGTTCAATCTTCTGCTTGGCCCAATTGATCCATGAGATTAGAGGAGGGACCTTTTTTTCAAGTTGGGTCTTTCCTGTCTGCGTTAGCAAATTTCAAAATAACCTTTTGGGCCCTCCAATTACTGAAAGTTAAAAGCTGGCTTTTTATTTGACTTCCTAGGCCTTACACCATAAATCAAACCTTAGCATATAATGAATATTCTCAAAAAGCAAGTTTGTTCTAAGTGTTAAAGGGGTGTATATGTGTGTACTGAATGCATAGCTACTCAAGGCCTTGTTTTGGCACTTCAGTAATGATATACGTACCTTTAGTGAATGCATAAGCTTAGTATATTGTCAACCATATAAATTCCTAAAAAGGTCTGGGAGCCCCTCTACCGAGAACGAACACTGCCAAATAACCTGTTCTATGGAAAGGTGCCCACCAGGGAGGGTTCTACAACCACGTTTTTACTGACTGTACCTTTCAAAGAGGAGAAATACAATTTCCATATCAGCCTGGCCCCACCCACTTGGGCGGTCCAGCACCGAAATGGTAGACAATTCTCCTCCGAACAAGAGTACCAACAGCACCACCAGAGACTTGTTGCTATCTATATAAACCCTACTGTTATAAATTGGCTTTTGCCAAGTACATGAGGGTATGCACACCAGGGGTCACATGTATGCTGTACACCACTCTAATACCCAGTTGTCATTATAGAACTCTGCTTCTGGTAAACATGATGAATGTTGTTTCAAAGCTTATTTCGACACCAGAAAAAGCCTAATACATGACAGTTCTCCGACAAGAAACTATCTTGCGATCTATGGTAAGCCAATGATGCTGAGGGTTTGCTCCACAGTAAGAGCCAGAAAGCGTTGCTGCAACCGCACACTGAACTGGAAGCTTTGAGAAATTATGGCACTGTGGGCACTGGTGATTCACCTTACACAGCACGAGTAACTACAGCATTACATCTGCATGTGACAAACCCATGCTATTAGTCTTACTCACCATGGCTGGTGTCTCAGAGATGGAATCCAGGATAGAGTCCAGCTCATCACCCAGGACATCATCTGGGAATTCATCCACACTCTCGGGCACAGGCACAGAGACACGCTGGTCAGCGGAGAGCAAACCCACAGAGGAAGGGGAGCTTTTGAGCTGGGGGGTGGAAGCATCACTGACTGGAATAGAGGTTGCTACCGGAGCAGGTATGCACTTCAGGTCCTGCGGAAAATCTGCAAGGCAGGAGAGAAAGGAAAGCATGATAGAAAGAAGACTTCCCCCATTTGAAACTTTGCTGAGTCAACATTTGAGAAACAAAAGAAGATGATTCAGGATATTTCACCATTGTCAGTAGAAATTGTGGAAAAGACAATAAATATTATGAATCTTACAGAAGATAATTATACGACAGAAATGTTCCTAGATGAACAGAACATTGATCCTTGTCTATCAGAAGAATCAAATTTAAAATTAAAATCTAAGTTCATTCCAAAAATGGCAGAAAACAACGCAATTGATGTCTTTCAAAAAATGGTGCAGATCTAAGACACAATTTTCTCAAAAATAAACAAACAAAAATGAAACACAATCTTTCACGAAAAGAATCGATGGCTATTGAGTCCCTATCAAAAAACACACAATGGATAATTAAGAGCGCAGATAAAGGAGGCAATATTGTTCTGATGCAAAGAAAAGACTACATTACAGAAGGTAACAGACAACTGAATGATAGGAATTGCTACTGTCCGCTACAGAAAAATCCAATGATGGACTTACAGTCGGAATGGCACAGTATGATAAAAAATTGGGAAGAAATCGGCTTACTCTCTGAAGATGAATATCACTATCTGAACAACACTCATCCAATTATGCCAATTATATACTTTTTGCCAAAGATTCATAAAACATTTGAACAATTTCCAACATGTAGACCAATTATCAATGGCATAGGTTCATTAACAGAAAGTTTCCCAATGTATAGATCTACATCTTCAACCTCTAACAAGCAATTTGTCATCATACTTGAGAGACAGTAAACATGTCATCCAACAACTAGAAGAAATACCTTGGGAAGAAAATGTTCTTTTTGTAACCATGGACGTGGTATCATTAAATACCAGTATTGAACATCTGAAAGGGCTTGAAACAACAGAGTTCTTCTTGAAAACAAGATCAATTTCGTTCTTTCAACAAAATTTAATGATTTTAGAAATGCTGAATTTTGCTTTAACAAACAACATCTTTTTGTTCAACAAACAAATCTATAGACAAGAACGAGGCACAGCAATGGGGGCCAAGTTTGCACCGTCATATGCTAATTTATTTATGGGACATTTTGAAATCAATCATGCATGGCAACATACAGGATTTACTAATGGATACATAACCTATTGGGGAAGATATATCGATGATATTCTTATGATATGGAATGGAAACAAAAAAGAACTTTTCGATTACATCACATATCTAAATGTGAATGAATATAATATCAAATTCACTGAAAAAATAAGCTCAGAGAAAAATGAATTTTTGGATTTGCTAATTTACACAGATGGGGAAAAGATCCTAACAGATCTATACATAAAGTCAACTTCAGTCAAAGTTCTACATGCTGAAAGTAATCACGCCAGGCATATAATTAAAAATATACCATATGGTGAAATTCTGAGAACAAAACGTAATTGTAGTTCAAATGAAAAATATGAGAATCATGTCAAATTGCTTAAAGAAAAATTCATCCAGAGAGGTTACAAAAATCAAGATGTAGACAAAGCTATCCATAAAGCAGAAAAAGTACCTAGAACTGAATTACTAAAAGAAAAACAAAGAATGGTGAAGAAAAATGAAAAAAAGGTAGACGTCATACCGACTTTTAATAGTAAAGCTCACCTTTTGAAAAAATCTTTGAAAAAACATTGGAACATTTTGCAAAGCGATGAAATGTTGAAAGAGTACATAGAAGCAAAACCTAGGGTAATTTACAGAAGGGCACCGACAATAAAGCAAAAAATCAGTCCAAGTCATATGAAAGAAGAAAAAATCGAAGTGCTAAGTCAATTTTTACAAGTACCAGCACTAACAGGAACTCATAAGTGTGGAAGTTGTGGAATCTGTGACCAAATGGAAAGCGGTGTAAAAGAGATAAGGCTACCAAATGGAAAAATTCACAAATTGAAGCAATTTATTAATTGTAACACTAAATATGTGATTTATACAATTACATGTATATGTAATAAGAAATATGTGGGAAGCACTATTAGAGTATTGAAAATTAGATTACAAGAACACATTAGAGCCATCAAAAATAAGGACACAAGATACCCTATGGCAACTCATTTTGACCAAGAACATAAAGCAACGGATATTAAGGGTATCAAGTTTTTGGGCATAGAAAAAATTGATAGCATGGAAAGAGGAGGCAACAGAGAATTGCAATTGAGGAGAAGGGAAGCGAAATGGATCTGTATTCTGGATACTTGCAATACAGGACTAAATTCAGATAATGAAATGAATTATTGGTTGTAATGATTTGTTTTTTTTGAAATTCTGTGAATGTTTATTTTAATCTATAATAATTGCAGATATGGTGAAAAGTAAAATTGGAACTCACTTGTGATAAAGTGCTAAGATCTTGAATCAGTTTGTTTGAGATTAAGTAAAAAACATAGTTTTTTCGACCAACAAGATGATCTCCGATTGTGTAGAAAAAACGTGTGACATCATTACGCAACGTAACGCATGACGTCATCGCGTTGCGCGGTGTGATGATGTCACGCGTAGCAGGCCCGCAAGTATAAATAAGAGGACTGAAAACACTTTTCATTGTAGCATGGATTGAGAAGGACTGAAGGCAATCGTACCGGGATAAATAAGGTGAGGAGAGTAAACTAAGTGATACTGTATGTCACCGAAAAAATAGGGTTTACTTAAACTTAACCATAGCCTAAAAAATGTTATTTTACTCCTGGTTTTTACAGGAATCCCAAAAAATTGGTTTGGAAGTTAAGGACAATTGTTTATTAAACTAAAGGAAAAGAAAAAATTGAAATAATTGGTGAGTATGATAAATGTATATTGGTGGCTTGCCTCGACCACCAAACTTGTTGTATACAAACAATACATTGTAGTTTATATAGCTAAGGAAGAAAAACATGTTTTTTTTGTTGTTTTGTAAATAGAAAACTCTCCTGATGAACCACGTGCGTTAAACGTGGAGAAACACGTGTTGAGAGACTGAATGGATATAATTATTTGAAGAAGATAATTCTGTTTGAAAGGAAATAAAAAAACAAAGATGTGTATAATCGAGAGACTGAATGGATATAATTATTTGAAGAAGATAATTCTGTTTGAAAGGAAATAAAAAAACAAAGATGTGTTTAATCGATCAAAGATGTTTCTCTGTTTGATTTAAAAATTTTGAAAAGGAATACCGGAAGCGCACTCTAAGGAAGTGTACTAATAAAAAGAATACCCCATTTGAAACTAAACTGCACCTGAAGCTGTCTGGCATAAGATACAGCATGGTAAGCCGAATCCCCAGAAACAACTGACCCCCTCCACAGGCAGTGGCCAATATATGCAGATACAACCCTGGCCATGAACATGATATTCTGCAGCATAATGGTCTGCCTGTAACCTCTAGTTTTACAAGCATCTTTTGGCAGGACCCTTTGTACAATTCCGAAATTGAATAATTGCTACACTCTGTTCTAACTATGTTAACATGAAACGCCAACTGTACCACTGTCACCCAAAATGTTTCCTGCAGCATCACACTGTACATATGCTAAAACAGACGGCAAGGCAAACGGAAAGAACCACAGACCAAACTCTGTAAACTAAGAAACTATCAAGCTGTTGGATACATTCCAAATTTCTCAAGAACCATACTTGCAGTACTTTTAAAATGGCTGACAACTGCACTCGACTGTTAATGAGTTAGACATGGACACGGAACATTATAAAAGCCCACCCAAACCTAATCTGCAAGAAACCAGTGAACCTGCAATGTCTATAAGCGGGGAACATGCGTTTAAAGAAATAAGCTTTTGGTTGCCAATTCCTGTTTTGGAAGTCTCCCTCTTCCTAACCGTTCAGTAACGCTAGATTTGTATGGTGCTTCTAAATTGTACTGGGAAGCATAGGTCAGCTTTAAGCATCATTATTTTCTTGTTCTTGCCATAACCTTGCTTCCACTGTCTGGCGGGATGATGTTAGGGCAAAAGCACAGTTTTGGTGTTTTTGCAAACTTTGTGGCTCCCTTGCACTTTTTGCTAGCTTTCCTTGTTTTTTGGCTTACTTATTGTGACTAGAGTGACATTGTCTACAGTCACTGCAACCCTTTCCATATGGGCTACTGTTAAAATGGATTTCTAGAATCTGGCCCGGTCAACATATTTTAGGAGGCCACCCTAGTTATAGTGAACAGGGACCCCTCAGAGGTTAGCCAAAACCCAATCAAGGTAAACGTGGAGAGCAGGCAAGGCTATTCTCAGGTGAGTGAGTGGGGTCAAGGGTACACAATAAGTCCACACCATATAGCACACAATTTAATTTAGATAGGTATGTATAAAAATACAAATATTAATTCTAGGCCTTTATACACACACTCACAAATTAAACTAGCAGGTGCTTTTGCACAATACTCAATAATAGACATATACACTCACCATAGGTTCTTAAAATGCATTCAAATGAATTAATCAACCCACGAGGTTGCATCAAAGATGGAACCACGTCACACGTGAATTTCACAAACTTCAGTAGTACAATTCCTAAAAAGAATGGGGCCGTGTGCCCAAAAGTCACAGGAGGCACTATGCATCTCCCCAGAATGTAGTCTCTGTAGGAACGTTATAACTGTACTTGTGTTGGTGATTGTTGTAAAGAGGATATTCAACAAGGTTACTAGGTAAGTAAATTGTGTTCTTAACTTTCAAATGATACTACCCTAGTTCAACGACCAAAAGGCAGCAGAAAGGAAGGTTAGGATACTTTGAGGAGCCAGAAATGAGACTCAGACACAAGGAATTCATGTTTTTGGCTAAAGACTTAGTAAAAAAAAATAAAGGTGTTGGGAAAATGCTTCTCTGTCCCTGCTCTAGAGAGGTTTCCCCATCAAAAACCAAAACTGAGGATCTGTAAAAGTCAGAATGTCCAAAACAAAACCGTCCTGTGCCCAATGTTCTATTCTGGCCCACCCACTCTAAAAAATAAATAAACTCTAAGGTGATATGGGTAATGTTTTTGGCCTCGTGCATTTTATAAATGTTCAAAAAGGAAAATGCTCAACTCCAAAACAAAAGTTCCAACAGTATAGAGTTCCTTGTTCCAGAGGGTGGTTCCCTTTCCCTGCATTTCCATTTGTTGCTTGTTCAACATAAGGAGTTCAAAATCCAACACAAAAGTTTTTCCTCATGGTCAAAAGTTCAGTTCTAGAGATAACCACCTTCCCTGGGTTCTTTGCATTTAACCTTCCGTTTCAAAGGAATCACCAAGTTTCCAGGAGGACTTCCTCTCTTCTCTTGGAGTGTTCACATAGCTTGAGGATCTTGCCGTCTTCCCCAAGGTTTCTCTTTACTTTTAGAGTTAGAGGGACCGTTTTCCCCATGCACCATTTCTTCTCTTTATAAACCTTAGTTTACAGTTCACAATGTTATTGTTTTCCTTTAACTTTTCCTGTTAATACGTCACAACCATAGCTCAAGGTTTCCAAGATATGATTTTCCCTTGCGCCACATCATTATAGTTCATAAATGGCTTTTCCTTTTCACAGTTTAGACAACAGACAAATGTGTATTCATCTGGTATCCTGCCAGGACTTTCATATCTAAATCATTCAATGCTTTCTTGTATCAGAGAAAAATGACTCCCTTCCCCTGAAGTTTTGACAGGCAGGGTTCGCTAAACAGCCTAATACTGTCCCTTGTCTTCACAAAAGATCACAAGGCCAAACAGGATATTCTCTTCCCTTGGCCTCTCACAGGCTTGGTATTCCCCTTCATGTATTTTGCTTTTCTCACCAGTTACGAGCTTCCCCTGGTAACGTTTCCTTTCGTTCTATTTTTAAGTAATGGCATTGGTGCACCAGCCACCTGGTAACCAGTCACTTCTCCTGGGCCTTAGGGTCGCCTCTTCTTCGTCTGTTTCATAGAATTGGCTTGGTGGACTCCTGGCTAAGCGCAGTCTTGCCACAGGGCTTCTTTTCGATGCACGGTTCCCACATCTTCCACATGGTTTGCCAAAGGAGGGCTCCGCTCACACTTCATGAGTCTTTCCTTGCTTCCAAACTGTCTCTGGCCAAATGAATTTGAGTTAAGAGTAGACCGTCATTGTTGCTCTCACCTCTTTCTCGTCTCAGTTGTTGGAAAGAGACTAGACTGCTGACAGTGGTTCCAATTAGAAGCGATCATTGTTCCTCCATTCCTCCCCCTCATCACAGTACTGAGAAAGTGAATTTCCTTCAGGTGACTTATTCTTCCTCGTCCCAGTCCTTTTCAGGGAAATGGTAAGAGGAGTAGAATTTATGATTGTTCTTAGGGTTATACGACAGTGGCTTAAGGTCCTTTAACTGGCGGGAATAACACGTTCCACCCACCAAGTCCACCTCAATACCATTAAGACTGTCTCCCCACATATGGTCCTCCCTCGTGCAGCCAACCCCAGGGTCGCGATCAGGAAGCAACTACCATTTCCTGGCCATACGGTGAGAGAAACTCGCAGGGCAAATAGTGGCGACATTGCTAGATTAATCACAATCCAAAGGGACTGGTTCCCAGCGTTATTGTATGAAGGACAGGGGAAGATAAATGCTTTGTGTTTACTTACCTCCATGTCTCTGATTTACCCAGATGACTTGATGGGTCATTGTAGGTTGGATTTCCCACTGTTGATTCCAGTGAGAGTTGCCCAGGTGCATGGATTCTTCTGGTCAGGTCCAGATGCACGATGCAGCACCTGGCAATGGAAAAATGCAAAATTCACAGATGCAGGTTTCTTCAGGATACTTCACAGGATGGGGGCAGGCGAGTTCCAGTGACACCCACCGCTTAAACGACAGCAGGCGTCCATTCAGTCATGGTTAAAGAAGCTTCTCCAGGACAGAATCCCTTGATGCTGGCATGGGGCCCTTCACAGGGAGGGCAACTTGTACCACAAGCTTCTGGCGCGATAACCCACGAGAGAGCTGGTCAGTCCACCAGGTGGTTTATGGATACTTCAAAAGGCTCAAGACGGCTGGATTCTCGAGAAGGCGTTAAGACAAGTTGGTCCCACTAGTCCAAAGGCTAAAGCACCGCTCAGGGTCTTCAGAGCAGATAATCGAAAAGGGCCTTACTGGGTCAGACGGTGGAAGGGATGCAAGGCCTCTCTTCAGGAGTCTGCTAAGGATCTTCAGTTGGCTGTTGGTCTACGAGGGGTTCTTGACTCCAACGTAATCTGAATAAATGGCTGCAGGAGTCGTCTTATCATTCGATATCCACCCCGGAAGCAATTCCGAGCCCACCAACGGTAGGTATCTGCACCATTCACACAGCCAGTAGTTGTCCAATCAGGTACATCTATTGGTTTCACTCATGCCCAACACCTACAATCTATGGCTCCATGGATGTGTAATGGGACCAGACAGTCCCACCCCGTTCCTGGGCAAGACCGGCTGTCCGACCGACACAGACCAAGACCGGCTGTCCGACCGACACAGACCAAGACCGACTGTCCGACAGAGCCACAGACAGAGCCACAGACAGACTAGCAAGTCAAGGACCCTATACAAGATTTCCTGTCCTGGCAAGGCATGAAGGGGGCCAAACTACAAAAGGGCCAAAGAACAAGTGAAAATCTCATGGTGTTGCCATTTTGGGGCACTAGCAACGTTAAATAGCCACAGGGAATGTGCACACTAGAAAAAACACAAAAACAGTAAAAATATACCTGCTGCCACAAGCCTGTCTTTAGGCACATATAAAAGTAAGCAAAAATTCCAAGAGCAAAAAAGCTAGGGTGATACAAAGGTATCCCCATTGCACGGCATTCTAAGATGCTGTGCACAATGTAAAAAAGATACAAACATGAAATATATAAAAGGGTAACAGTTTCCCAGTACACATAGTCTGAAGGACAGATAAGTTTCTCCATAACAAATCGGCAAAATAAAAGGGAAGTGAAGCTGAAGGCTTTACTTCCCTTCAAAAAGTCAGAACAGGTTAAACAAAAAAAAAAAAAGCTTGAGTCTTCATAAAAACTAAGGAGGGGAAGGTACCAAAAGAAAATAATTCATAACAGCAGGGTATATTCATTTACATTGCATTGTACTGTATTCTTTACATAACTGCCTACAGCTTTAATTGTTTCAATTATATTCAACTATTGCTACTGTGTCTAGGTGTATTGCTAAGGGGAAAGTAGGTAATCTCACCGAGATGTCAAAATATGTATATGAAAAAAATTAGTTACCCAGTAATCGTCTTTCTGTGGCTGGTATCTGCTTAGAATCACATGCTATGAAGAAGCCGACATCCAGTGGTTGGCGCAGTGTTGCATCTTGTTTTGTTTTCGAATTTGGAAAGGGAGTCGACGGAGGAACTATCCCTATCCTTCATGAACATACTCCCTCACGAGTAGTCTACAAATGATTATTTTTCTGTCATGGGTTTATCATTAGGTGTTTTGTTTTTTGGACAAACTGTGCAATTAGCTCACAAGATGGAGAGACGGGAAGGTGTATATGATTTCAAGAAGATACAAGCCACAGAAAGAAGATTACTGGTTAAGAAAAGATATTATTCTGTTGCTTGCAAATAAGCTTAGATTCACATGTTTTGCATAGACTAGGCAGCACTACCTGAAGAAGCTGGCAGGGGAGCTAAAGGGACGGTAGCAAATACATGTTTTAATACTGCTTGTCCCAATTGCAAATCTGTTCGAGTTTCAGTATCTACACAATAATGGAGCATGAACTCAAGTTGCTGCTTTATAAATTGCTTCCAATGGTACATTAGCAATGAAAGCGAGCTTTGCTCCTGTACTGTGTGTTGAATATGCATTTGGGGTACTGGGCCACGCCTAACATTGTTACATGCATCTGCCAATCCATTTTGCAATACTAACTTTAGTGACAGGATCTTCTTTTCTTCCTGTTACCATGGAAACAAAGAATTGTTACCATGGCGCCTAATAAGTACCTCCTTGGGGATATAGGAAACGTCTCAATAGTCAAACATAGATTGTTTAATGTAGCCTGCATTGTTCTCAGACACTGGAAGTCAAAAGTGCCTCAGACAGATTCAGAATGGCTGAGAGGCTTAACCTACATCACCGTTCGAGAGGAGACTTATGTTGCTATGGGGACAACGGGGAGCAAACCAAAGGACATTTGGGAAGCATGTCAAACGTGTCTGGCACATAATGAATAACAGGATGGACACAGGATACCCTGACCCTCCGTGTGAAGGGATAGAGGGGATTCATGATGTTCAAAATGTGCATAGTGCGCTGTATTGTATTGTTGATGTTCTTCTCTGCCAAAAGGTATCAAGGTTGTATACCATGTGTTTTTGTTGTTTGCTAAATTAAAAAAAAAAATAATAATAATTGTTCAGACTTCCTGAACACTTTTGTTTTATTAAGGTACTACATGACAGCACTTTATACATTAAGGGTATGAAGTGCCCCTTCACCCCCGTTTAGGAAAAAAGCTAGCAATTCTATGGGTCGATTGATTGACATGTGATTTTTTTTAATATATTTTGGTGAAAACCTGGGGGATGTCCTTAAAACCACATTGTTCTTGTGTATGGATACAAATGGTTCTGACAGACAATGCTGTTTCGCCGAAAATTCCGGGTAACGAAATGCTGAACGTGCGTTAACTGGGAATTCAGCATAGGAAAAACCCCTGAATTTCCATAATGTCGAACAAGGGAACCGCGGGTTGCGGGGGTGTCATGGAAAGAGGGGGGGAAGAAAGTTTTATTTTTAAAACAGAACCTGTGATAGAAGTTCTTCCCCACAATGGGGAGGTGGAACACACGCCACAGGGAAACAGACGCTGGTAGGTGCAGTGAGGCTCATCTTACATAGGGGTTTAGGGGTGGCGGGTAGGGAGAATACGGGCAATCTAACGTGTTCATAATTAAAACTGCTCGACAACATTTTCAGCTATGCAGAAAATTACACATCACTCTTTTCTGCCGCGTTTTTGTGGCTCGAATATTTCACATAGATCCACCAATGCCTGTAATTCACTTATCTTTCTAATGGAAGTGACGATGATAGGAAATGCCACCTTTTATCTAAGGTGCTTCTGACAAGCTTTGTGCAAAGTTTTAAAAGGTGGGCTCGTAGGTTCAGTTAACACAATGTTTAGATCCTAGTCCTGTGGTGGAATTGCCACCTGTGGTTAGATGCTTTTAACCCCTTCCATTACTACTTTGATAACTGGAAGTCTCCTCCAAAAAACCTTGTGCTAAGATGTTGTGTATGCTGATAATGTTGCTAAATGCACGTTGAGTGAATCATACACTACACCAAAGTCTACTAGCAGGAGAAGATATGGATGTCATGGCCACCCAGTCTAAGGTGTGCCTGCCCATCCAACCCCAGGAAGGAATCCTTTGGGGGTATCCAAAATCCCATATGGGATATGTTCTGGAACCACGTGGGCCTCCAGGCTCATGAGAAAAGCCAAACCATGTGGAATGATGAGTCTTATCAGCCTACCAGCCCATTATGCACATGCATCGTGCACAGGGCGTGGCAGGGTGTGCCCAGCAGCATCTCGTGTTAGGAAGGGCAGGGCGTGCCCAGCCAGACTGCCTGTGGGCATGGCTACAGTCCAGGGTATTTAAGCCCCGCCTCTGCTCTAGTCTGTGCTTCGCGTTTCTTTGCCGCAGCTGGTCCGGGCCAGTCCTCACCAGGAACCAGTGAAGTAACTGGTTCACGGAAGATTAGCGCCCCTGCGAGAACAGCGGGACGGAGAGCCCATCATTGTAAAACAGGTGAGCCATTCAGCTTGCCCTTCCACAAGGGGTACGAACTGAAGTGAACGGGAAGGGGGTTTAAGATCGCCCTAGAACTGTCAAAGCTCAACTCCCTTTCCTGTCTACATAGGAACACACCCAAGGAGGTTGTTCGGGACAATCCAAGTCGGGGAACCAGAGGGAGGTGGTCCAACGCTCGGAAGCAAGGGTTCCGCAGCAGCAGACGCCCCCACAGAGATCAGGTGAGCGTAACAATGGAAGTATGTTGGTGAGCAGTCAACAGGACTGATCTTCATTTTTGTACACCAGATGACACATCTTTTACATTTATAACAACATCTGGTGTTTGGTTTCCATGCATCGTTTAGTAGTTCCATACAGCGTGCAGGTACATTTAAATGATCAAACTATGACTTCAGGAGCCCAGCTGCTAGGTTGGTTGAATGAGATGTTGGGTGTGGTATATGTTGAGCATGTTGTGATAACAGGTGGTATAAGACTTAGTTTGATTGGTGGGCATAGCGATGGGTTCATGGGTGTACCCTGGCTGACTTGTCCACATTAGTGCAATGAGTATCACTGACGTGTTACTGATGCAACGTGTGCAGTAGTGGGGCTGGGGGAGGAGAATATGCAAATATCACTGACCAGCTCATCCATTGTGCATTGCCAAGAGATCCCTGTTGCGTGTACCTGGATGTGAAACCTGGGCATTTTGTATTCTTTGCAGTTACAAAAAAAATAATTAAAAAAAAAAATAAAAAAAAATAAACTGTTGGCTGGACCCATAGTGAAAAAAATCTGTTTGTGTTCTGGTCTTAAATTCCAACTAGTGTTCTTGCACTCATACTCTGCTTAGGGTGTCTGCCAACCAAAGTGCTGTGCTCCCCTGGTGTTCAGAAAGTTTCCTCTAGAAGCAACTTTTCCTCCATATTCTATGGACCCCTAAACCTTTTGCGTTTGTTTTACACACTGTCCTGGCTTTTTTGCAGTGCCGTGAAAGCCTTCAGCTTCCTTCCACTGGCCGTTTGCTCACATGTTATGGGGAAACTGACTCATCTTTCAGGCAGACAGTACTGGGAAACTGTGTTTCCCTTAGCTGTCTACCTTGTTGCCTGTTTGGGAAACGTTTTATCACTGCACAATGCATCTTCCAAAGCAGTGCAATGCGATGCAATGGTTGGACCACTGCTGGTGTGCATTTGTGGAACCGATCTTGCGATTGGAGGGTTGAGTCTGATCACTCACCTGACTATGGATAAGAAGAGGAGCCCTGCAGCCGTTCTAGCAGATCTGAAGAAGCAATGTATCTTGTGAAGCCGAGCAGATGAAGAACGATCCTGAGATGCATTTGACGAGGCCTGGCAACCAAATCCTGCTGCAGTCAGAGAGCTGAAGCTCTGCTTGTCGACTAATCTCCAAAGTTCTTCATTGGTGCTTCAAGCCTTTGGAACGGTGGGACCAAACATTCCTGACGTCTCCTGATAACCCGGCAAGTGACCTGTCCGCAAGTGTCCCTGTGCCATCCAGTGGGCTGTCAGCTCAAATTTGGGCTACTGTGAGAGGAACGCTGTCGTCGCATTTTTCCGACCCCGGGCTTTGGGGATCGACAGCTTATCCAACAAGACTCCCTTCTGCCGAATTTCATCTTCCGAGCACGAGACAGAAGGCTACGTCAGACTGCAATGGCTAAATCCGTTTGCGCCACCATGTAACGGTCCCTAAAGACTAGTTTCTTGTGCCAATGCGAGTTTCCTCGAGACATACTGCAGTGGTGTGTTGCGCATTCTTCCTCCGGGACTGAGTGCAGCAGCTCCTATGACCAGCCAGACCGGTCTCCGCACCCGCAGCGTCTCGGTATCCTGAAACAGAAAGGAAGGCAGGGAAACTTTCCTCTGGTCATCACCTCCAGATCTGCCAAGTCTGGACCAAAACCGAAGTAAGGGCAGTGAATAGTGAGGATACTTACCAGTGGCCTTATTTTAGCCAAAGAGTTTTCTGATTTTGGACTAGGTTTTGTCATTATTTGGATTGTGTAGTACTTACTGTCTAAAGCCAGCCAAAAGCTGGGAACAGTTTAATTAGCAATGCTCGATACCTACATGCCTTTTCAATCCTTATTCAGATCTTCAGAACACTTCTCTTAACTTTTTCCAGTCCCTGAAATGTAGTGTGTGAAAGTAGTAGTGAAAAGTAGTGTGAACTTTGTGCATTCCTGTGCACTTTTACGTAAAACATTGGGCACAAGTACCCATTCATTTTAGGGCTGGACTTCTAAAGTGAGGATTGTAATTTCTAAAAAGTGATGGTGCTAACTAAATTAATGACCTTCTTCCTTTGCAGGTACTGGTGAAGTAATTGGTGTATGTGCACTGACTGATGTGAATCTATTTATGTTCTATACTTGATAGTGTTGTGTGATCCTTTACCTGTCAATTATTATTTTTTCTTGTGTTGTCCTGGGCCTATAATACATGTATTATTTTTTATAACCAACTGTCCAAGTATAATTCTTGGTTTTTCACTGCTGTGTGGACTCATTGTGGACCCCTGACCACGCTCACCTCTCCTAAAACCAAGCCTTGACCACTCACCAAATTGTCTTGACTAGTGCAGCTTAAGCTCCCTGAAGTAAATCCTTGTTCTCCAACAAGGGTGGCCTCCTAAACATCTGTCCAACAGGCCAGAGTTTAGAAATTCATTCGAACAAACTGGTTTGCAGTGGTGAGGTTAAGGTCTAGGGTACGCAAGTGTTGTCCACCGGTGTAGTGCTTGGATTATATTTACAGAGAAAACAGAGATTTGGGGGTTTTCTGGTAATATACCTACTAAACTTATGATCTGGAAACAGTCACTACATCCACTTTGAATGCTCTTAAAGTAGATCATTTGAAGGAATTGTGTGTTGACAGAGGACTCCCATCCTCTGCCAACACATCCGATTTATCACAGAGACTAATGGATCAACAAGAACATAGAATTGTGCCTTTACCTTCCAATGGTGATGCAGGAGGTGCTGGGGTTGCTCCCAGTAGCAGTATTGCTATTACTGTGACTGCCACCATTGAAGGCGAAGGAGGGCTCTAGGGGGGTTGATGATGATGATGAT
Organism: Ambystoma mexicanum; assembly: GCF_040938575.1. Taxonomy (NCBI): domain Eukaryota; kingdom Metazoa; phylum Chordata; class Amphibia; order Caudata; family Ambystomatidae; genus Ambystoma; species Ambystoma mexicanum. Next base: position 1,262,033,574 of record NC_090925.1, on the reverse strand, counting down.
GACAAAGATTCCCCCAATGTGTAACGCTCACCTGGTTCCCACGGAGGCGCGGCGTCGAAGGCGCAGAACTCTGAAGATGGACAGGAAGGGCCCCTCTATTCTGGCTTCCCTGGCTCGTTGGATACCCTCCTGTGCGTGAAAAGGGAGTATTATCAACTGTGGAACAATGCTCAAGCCTCCCACTCCCTTCCAACCCTCCACGATACCTCCTCCACGATTCCCCATGAAGCCTCACCTTAGGGTTTGGAAGGATGAGCTCTCCATCCTGCTTCTGATGCAGGGGCGCGTTGAAACCCAGTTACTTCACTGGATTGAGGATTGATGGGAGTTCAGGTAAGCTTGACTGTTCAGGTAAGGCGCTGTAAAAGTTCTGTTCAAAAGTTCAAGCTTAATAATAATGTTCGTTGTCTAATTGCAGCAAGCGCTAATGCTTATGTCTTTTTCCCCTTAGGGGCCGGGGTTCGGAGTGCCGGAGATATGGCGCCGACCCGAAGTGAAACAGTTCTGGATGAGCGCTCAGGTAATGTCTTCGCATTCGCTCATTCAATGTCTTTGTCTTTTTTCCCCATAGGGGCCGGGGCGTAGCTGAATCCGGAAGATCGCTGTTGAAAATGGAAGCGCCTTGCAAAGGTGAGTAAAATGCAGCGCTGCAGCGTTCGAAACGAAATGCCTTTAAAATGAGGTCTTCCTTTTCAGGGCCATTGGAGAAATGACTCTGGGATGCAGATTTAGCAGGTAAGGGCTTTTCTTCTCCTATTCTCTTCCTTTCTCCCCTTGCAGGTGTTCCAGGGTGCTGGCAGGTGTGGCTGAAGTCAGGATGCAGGAGCTGACACGGTGAGCGTCCAGCTGCTAGGTGCAGAACAACGCGAAGCATGTGTGGCTGTTCGGGTGGGGTTTAAATAGCCTTGGAAGAAGTTCCTGGTATGTATCCTTCCACCAATCAGGTATGTATCCTTCCCCGACCACACCCGGGTGGTGAAGTAGTCCTACAGGTTAAGTAGTCCCATTCAGGCCTCAAGAGGGCCTGGATGAAGCAGCAAGGTCTGCATCAGGTAAGTGTGCACCCAAGCACTTAAACACATATCCTCTTCTATGAGCCTGGCGCCTAAGGCGCCAGGACTGGGGTCCGCTATGAGCCTGGCGCCTAAGGCGCCAGGACTGAGTCCAAAGGGCCCCGACTTGGGCCCGCTGAGACTGCCCTGGGGAAAATGATGTCTGCCTCTGGGGTTGCTGGGCCCGGCCTGTCTCCTTAGAGGTAGGCATCATGACACAATGTCTCCCTGTCAACCTCAGATACTGAGGTCATGCAGGAACTCAAGAAGGATAATCTTAGGTTGAGAGAAAAGGAGCTCTAGTTCAACCTGGCTAACTTTGAATCTGACAGGATTTAGAGGCAAAAGGATAGGGATCATCAGCTGCAGCTTGCTAGGCTGCAGGCACCAAAGGCTCCGTTAGGGTATGTGGCAGTGGTCCTGGGCAATTTTCGCATCCTAGGTTTCCTAAAGATCTGCTCTGTATGTATGAGAAAGATGACATTACTGATTGACTAACTTTTGAATATGCTATTGAGGTGCAAGAAGTAGGTGAAACTGATAGAATTGCATGGCTACCCAATTCTGGCTGCAGTGCTATTATGGATATGTCTAAAGCTGGCAGGAAATACTTTGTAAAGTTAAAGCAGGCTCTCATCGCAAAGTTTGGAAAGACTCTTGCCCAATACTTAAAAAGATTTAGAGAGTACAAGAAAAAATAAATTAATACTTATGTATCCTATGTAATTGCTTCTTTGAAGAACCAGAGTGGTTGGTTTGAAGGCTACAAGGTAACCACCTTTGAAGGCATGATCAGCCTGGTCATTCATGAGAAAATGTTTGCCTCCTGCTCCCCTGAGTTGAAGCAAGATCTGGCTGACTCCATGGCGATAAATCCCAAAAAGTTAGCCATTGCTGCAGATTTATGGGTGTCACAGAGTGTACCATAAGGACAATTATAGGCCTATTACTACTGTGCCCCATCTACTGAAAATCCTAGACCGTGGCGCCTACCTCTAAATTCAGGAGTAGCTTGAAACAAACAATCTCTTAGGCCTCAGGCAATCTGGCTTCTGTCCCAGGCATGGTATCGAAACCGCCTTGATTGATCTAAAAACACAGATCGAGGACTTAAAAGACAAGCGCAAGCTGGCATTACTATTCCTGCTGGATCTCTCTGCAGCTTTTGATCTGGTCGATCATCAAATCCTATGTCACCACCTCAAAACAGCTGCCCACTTCTCAGATGCGGCCAATTCTTGGATCAAATCCTTCCTGGCCAATAGAACAATGAGGGTTTTTTCACCTTCAGCCTTGGCCGAGCCCGCACCAGTGCCGTGTGGAGTCCCACAAGTACAATGTGTTTACAAAGCCACTTTTTGACATTCTTGACTATCTGGGTGTCTCGTATACTAACTATGCAGATGACACCCAGATACTCATCCCCATTACTGTCGACTATGCCACTGATTCTAAAGCACTTAATGACATATACCTTGTCATCCAGGCTTGGATGGCACATCATGGGCTTTGCCTCAATGATGAAAAACAGAGTTGCTCATTCTAGGCTCACACATCAAACTCTCTAAACTAGAGTCTGCTTATAAAACCTTTATTATTGATGGTAACACCATCAAAGTGTCCAACGACACTAAAGCTCTTGGTATTTACCTGGACTCTACACTCTCCTTCACCAGACAAACTAATGCTGTTGTCTCTGCCGCGTCGTACACATGCAAACTTATCACAGCTTGCAGACCCTTCCTGACAACGGACAACTGCATTATCCTCACGAGAACCCTCAATGGCCAAAACTGATTATTGTAATAAACTCTACTTGGGTACCAGCCAAAGAAACTTAGATAAGCTACAAGTCACGCAGAACAACGCCATTAGGGCAGCCCTCAACCTCCCTAGGAGACTCCACATCTCAGATACGAGACGCAACCTACACTGGCCTCCCCTTCTCTCACCGAATCTTGCTTAAAACCCTTGCTCTCACACACAGAATAACTGGGCCCCTGCCTACCTAACTATTCACTTCACACGGCATTCTGATAACAGACCCTTGAGGTCTGCCCATGTCAACTCACTTACAGTACCTAGATATAAGCTCCAGACTGCAGGAGGATCAAGCTTCCCAGTCCGTGCAGCTAAACTCTGGAACACACTACCCTTTTCCCTCAGAGCCGAACCCTTTCTAACCTGCAAGAACAAAACTAAACTCTGGCTTCATGAGCTTGACGCCTCTGCCTACTCGTCCTAACTAATTTGGTTAGGTTGGTTAAGGTGCCTTGTCACCCTCCTCAGCACCTATGATATGTATAGACACAATTGCCTTGTAAATTCCAACTGACTAACCGTATACACTGACTAACCGTATACTTTGGGATATGCTGATTGTATTGTATGTAATGCTTTCACTGTAACTCTTGCTGTAACTTTTGTTGTTGGCCATGTAACGTCCTTTTGGCCCGACTTATCCCTCTTGGGAAACTTTTGTTCATGTATGTAACCACTGCCTAAATTTTGCACCCAGATGCCCCAGGGCAAGGTGCACATTACAAATAAACAAATACAAATACAAATACAAGGACAAGGACAAACCTGCTTCTAGTAAGCATGAAGTAGGGAAGATGCAGATGATAAAAAATAAAAAAAAGAGGGTGGGTCATCTGGTAAATCCTCCTCACTTAAGAGCCACAAAAAGTTTAACAAGTGTAAGTCACGGGGTGCTGATAAGGTTAGTGGGACTAACCATCTCAAGCACAGCAGTGGTTACTCTAAGCCTCCCTATGTGCACAACCCAGTGGATCTTGAGCTGTTTGTGGAGCAAGTGACCAAGTGAAGGGGGACCCCAGATGTAAGGGTAAGACCTTGGGGGGCCACTCTGTCAACCTGGCATTCTCTCATGATGAGGAAGAACTACTCACTGGGTGGCGGTGTTCCTGAATGCCCGCAATAATTAGCAATTGGAACTGAATACACCAGCCTTGCTTACATCAGGTAAGGCACATTTATTATCCCCAAGAACTTCACCTATCCTTGAGGTCAACTTCTTTTGCATCCATGAATGCTGGCTCCTTGAGCCCCCTAGTGTGAATGGATTTCAGCATTTGCTGAATCCGGCAAACAAAGGCCCAAAGGGTAGACCAGCCTTTGGGTCGTTTCTTTGGAATTCAGAATGATATCGGAATAACTGCAGCTTCATATGCCACCCCCAATGCCTTTATCAAAGCAGTTCACTTGACCTGGAACAGGAACCTGTATGCGGACATGTCCTCTTCTTTAGTGATCAACCTCTATTAGAATCCAAATGCAATAACAAAAGAAGTTTTTTTGAGGCAGTGGAAGATCTAATTTATTAGTGGTGATAGCAAAATGGAATTTCCATTGTTAACCTATCTGGTGACCTGAACGCACCAGGTTTAGATGCCACGGTTGCATATTGGGTCGCTTTATAACATCATGGCTAAGAAGCGTGGGAATGCATGGATGAAGTTAAAGAGTGCCTGAGATTTGATTATATGTGTTGAATGGTATGACAACAGGAAACATCTCGCCAAGCCCTACTCGGCATCGAGGTAGCTCTAGTAGTACCCTGGACTACTATTTTGCAACTCGTGAAATGTTGCAATTTGTACAATCGATGACAGTAAGCAAATCAGATCTTAGTGATCATTACCCTTTAACCTTTGAGCTTAAGGTGGCAAAACAGGAAGAGAATGGTAAAGTGTATGACCAGGAAATAGAGGCCATAATGGGCGAGAACAGAATTCGCTGGAACGCAGCGAGTACAGCCAAGTTCCATGGTATTCTTTATCGTCTATTTCAACCTGAAAAACTGGAGCTGGCATTGTTAACCACCAGTTGCAAAGACGTTTTAGATCAGGTTTACAAAGTAATGCCTCAACCTGGAAACAGAGGCATAATTCTGAGAAAACATGTCTTTGACCCGATTGTCCAAGCAAGAAAAAGATTTGAGGCAGCCCCTCAAAATTTGCCCTTCATCACAGACTAACCAGAGAAAATCTCTCAGGAGCGAGTACAAACAATGGCATTTATAGGCACAAGGCAATGCTGAAGGATGCCAGAAATATTTTGCAACTGGTTAGTTCAAAAGTTGTATCCTCTTTTTGGCAAGTAATTAACAACTTGGTGACCCCATCCTCTAACTCTTTAATTAACCCTATTGGAGAGAAAGGATGGATTGATCACTTCACAAAAGTATAGAATGGTGCTGCAGGGGAGGAAAATCAACGCTTGAAATCGACTAGCGAATCCTGCCACTTAGAATTCTCAGAGATCCAAATAAGTTCTCTTATTGGTCAAAGTAAGCACTTGCGAGCCCCAGGGCCAGACGGCCTGTCAAATGCAGTCCTAAAGTTTGATGCCTTTGGGGGCATGTATTGGGCCTGGTCTTTCGAAAAATTACATCATTAGCCACTATGCCAAAAACATGGTCCCAATCCATCATTGCACCAATATTTTAAAAGGGGCAACGTTGGCTAGCCTGCAACTATAAACCCATAGCCCTACTTGACATCCAGGCAAAAATGTATGCGTCCATAGTACTGAAAGAACTAACTAGGCGCAGGGTGCGGCCAGACTGGATGCGTTCCAAACAGGGTTCAGCAAAGGCACAGGAACAAATACAAACATCTTCATCTTAGGTCTAGTAAAGAATGAGGTGATGGCAAGGTCGAAACCCGTCTGTTTGGCGTTTATTGACTTTGCCATGGCATTCAACAGTATTAATCAAACCCGCTTGTGGACAAAGCTTAGACAATGGGGATTTCCAGCACACTTAAGAGATCTTGATGGCTCTCCATGCCGACACATTTATCAGAGTGCAGTTGAATGCACATGGTAAGTTGTCATCGCCCATTCCTACAACGTGTGGCTTGAAACAGAGTTGTGTCCCGGCCCCTCTATTGTTCTGCCTTTTCCTATCAGATCTTGCTGAGATCTTCAAAGGTATACGTAGCTTCTCGCCAAACCTAGCTCTTACTCGTCTGGATTACTTGCTCTATGCAGATGACCTTGTGCTTTCGGATTATACGCCAATCTGACTGCAGCACAAGCTTGCTGCTCTGGACAAATATGCTGAATTCAATCATTTAAGCATTAATGCAACAAAATCACAGTTAATGATATTTAGACCAGGAATGAAGCAAAAATATTCTAGCTTCCAATGGAACATTGGGGGCCTACCCCTACAAGGGTTTCACATTTTTGTTATCTGGGATGCAGAGTATCTGAACTTCAAAAGAAAATGGAGCTCCAAAGTTACCTGCGTTTTAAGATGCTTAAGCTCACAACACAAGCTTGTGCTGTAGACCAGAAATTTGGCCATTTCTCCCTGACTCCGGCACTCGAATATTATAGAGGAAAAGTTATGCCATCGATAACCTACGGGGGTGAGAATTGGGGCCTATCACCTCTGGTGGATTGTGAGGCCCTGGAGGGCCTGTTTTGGAGGAAGGTCCTGCATCTACCAAACAGTGTTTGTATGTCAGTAATCCACTACAAGCTAGGGCTGACCTCCATAAAATCTTATCTTTATCAGAAAAACCTCAATGCTGAAGAATATTAACTGTGCTATGGAGGGATCAATCTGGTGGCTATTAACTGCTACTCAAAAAAATGTGGGTTGCCCTGCAGTGATTCATTATTTTAATGTATTCTGAGTTTTACACAAATTATTGTATGCATCTTTCTTAATTGTGTTTGCTAAAGGTTACTTGTTAACCAAATAACAAAAGGAATGCTCACATGGGCATCCTTCTCTTCAGATTCCTTACCCTGTGGGAAATTATCTGAAGATGTTTCAGTTTCCCTGGGAACCTAGAGTTTGAGGCTTATGCCGCCATACCTGATAATACACCAAGCATTATTTTAAGGAAAGTGTACTGGCAGATGGTGTAGAAACCTCTGCCATTAGGGACACTGACAAGGTGACCACACTCATCTGATGCCCACTAAATTGGCTGATGGACCCCTTCTCAAGTTTCCATATATGCCTGTAACTCTCACTGTAAATGGTAAAGGATACCTACAAGTGTTTAAAGGCAAGCCCCTGGAAGAGTTCTGCTGGGAAATGATCTCAAGGCACTTTTGGTCTTGTGGGTGACACATCAGAATGACACTGCACAAGGTCTCAGACGCAGGCTGGCCAAGTCCAAGGCCCAGCCTAAGCCAAAGGGGAAACCCAAAGCATAGGAGTCAAAAGCAGAAAATATGGAAAGGGAACATTCCCCGTAGCTCACCTACCACTAAGGTGGAAGCAGTTGGCCAAGCCTTTGAACTGGACGAGGTGCTCAACCCCCATGACCACCCTGAACTGCAGGGTTTACCTGCATAAGGGGGTCCATGTAGGGAAGAGTTCAGTAAGGGCAACGCAAGTGCCCATCCTTGAAAGGCCTTAGGAGACGGGCTGGCTCCCAGTTTGAGTATGAACTTCCTGGGAAACACAGAATGTATTAGAAGGGGGAGTCTTGTACAGTGAGCCCACAGAGTCAGTGGAAGGAGACCATAGGAGGTTGGTGGTTCCCCTTCAAGTGAGACCCTTCCTCTTACAATTGGCAGACGAGGGCCCCCTTGCAGGTCATCTTGGAGCTAAGAAGACTAAGCAGAGGATCTCCATGCATTTCCACTGGCCTGAGATGTGAGTCCAAGTAGAACGCCATTGTAGGACTTGTGCCACTTGCCAGACTTCTGGGAAAAGTGGAGCAAAGATTCATGCTCCATTGATATCCCTCCCAGTAGTGGATACTCCCTTTCAGAGGTTAGGGATTGACCTTGATGGTCCCCCCCCTTGACCGTCCAAAATCCTCAGGGTACAGCTTTATCTTGGTAGTAGTTGATCATGCTACCATGTAATGTAACAAATCCCTTGAGGTCATCACTTCTCCCATGGAGGGGCACCCTTTCCATGGGGACAAGGAGGTGAAGCCGGCAACAGAAAGTCCACCCAGGGGTGGTGCTCAGTGGGAGGATCCCATGAGAGGAGGTCCCCTCTGCGGGAGAAGGAAAGACTATCAAGGGAGATCAGGGCATGTCTACCGCCATGCATTGCTCACCCAACAACACGGATAGGGCCCAAGCATCCCCACAATCTAGGTCTCTCTTTCTTCTGTTAGTTACTGAATGCATAGTAGCCCTGCCTATCAGATAATACTGTGACGAGTGAGAGTAGATGTCTTCAGAAGTACTGACACAAAGAAGAGCATGTGTAATACGAACAATAGGGAAACCCCCGGGAGCTAATGTGGATGGGGGGGTTGAAGGTACTGGTTAACTTACAAGAGAGAGATCCACATATAAAACAATCTTAGTTTGATTATTGTTTTTCAATATATTTAGGGAAGGAACTTGTTCTGTGCTCAAAGAGTCACTGTAGGAACAACACAGCGAGGGTTAACTACAATTAAATCAACATTTATTATTAATGCAATCAATGAAGAGAAAACCAGGAAACCAAATTCATACATCAAAGTCGATCTGGTTTGAAACACAAAAGAAACGTTTTTTGGGTAAACATATATATTAATACATACATATATATTGGACCAATTCCAAAGAGAAATAGAAATGAATTTAACCAGTGAAAAAGAACAAATTCAAAAATGATGAAATCATATTGACAATCATCAGACAAAGTTTTATGATTTACATAGTGGAAATATTCCTATTATTGAAAAAACATCAGGGTACTGTTTTGTATTAACCTGGTAGAATGTAAACATTTATTCTAAACTACCGGCATGTTCAATGTATAGTCATGCCTATTGATCTGCCAATGTGTATGATTTTAAATCTAGTTGAAATTAAACTGTGCTACAGAATACTTTCAGGACGAAATCCAAGATTTTGTGGATGAGCACTGGGGACACGTTTCGGCTTTGACAATATTGGCGGCATCAATATTCAGCCGACCTCAGGGCGAAGGAACTTCTTGTTCCCTGTTGTTTAGGCAGGGATAGGCGAAGCGTGTGACCTCTTTTTCGTATGTACAGGGTTACATGTGGTGATCAGACCGGTTACCATTCTTTAAAAAACTTCTTCATCGTGAGAAAATGGATCGCAGTTCTTGTGTCCAAAGCTGGATGCCTCGTGAGATTTTTATCCTTTATCGGTTGGACCAGGCACTGGTCAGGGTCCGACTGATCTCAGACCCACGGGTTCTTGATTGTTCGGCAATTATGATGGAGTTGCAAAAATCTTCCTGTTGGCAGTATCCCTATTTATGGGATGGTGGCATGTTCTCTCTTCCTCGTAGAGGTAAGAAGGACGTGGAAGGCTTTTAAGTGCAGTTATTAAAGAAACTAGCCACAGATCTTCCTGATACTAACCGATACCGTGCCAAACCAGCTGTTGAGGGCGAAAGCAGCTGCTGTGAAAAAAAGGGCAGAAGAGCATGACAAAGCAGAGCCCAGCGTGGAATCAAGACAAACATACTAGCTATCCAGGATTCTAAAAACGGCTTACCATTAAAACCGATGGACTCAGAATCCGTCCTGCTACAGAGCAGCATCAAGAGGGGGAGCGAAGCCTTACAGAGAGAACGCACTGCAGACTAGGATGCAGGGAAAAGGAAGCCGGAGTACGAAAAGGCTGAGCGGAGCAAGGGCTCACCTGAAGGCTGGGAAACCAAACGTCAAGTGGCAGGAAGGAAGCCATCCGAAAGGTCCAGGTGAGATCAGACATACAGCGAGAAACCAGCATGGCGGAGACACCAAGAGCAGACTGCGAGAGCCCTGGTGAAGCCAGAGAAGTTTGCTAGTGTTGCTGAGGACTGGGTCCCTCGTGGACCTAGTTGGAAGTTACGTGGGGGGGGGGGGGGGAGGAATGGGACTGGGAAGGCACTCAGAAACTCTAGAGGCTAGAGTTGCAAGGTAGTCCAGAACCATCTTCGCTGTCCCAATGGGACCAAGCGGAAACTAAACATACTGGGCGAAAGAACAGCCTAAAGAAACCAGAAGAAAGATAACAGCCGGGACCAGAATGTTGAGAGGTTTGGAGAGTTATACATAAAAGATGATGCCTGGCAGGATAGTAAACCGGGCCTGAGAAAGACATTAAAAACGTAAAGAGGCGGTCTGGGGCTCAATGGTTAAGAGGTTTGAAAAATTGTACATGCAAGGCAATGCCTGTCAGGATAGTGAACCGGGCCTTAGAAAGAGACATTCTAACCCTGAGAAAGGGGGCTGGGCCCCACATAACCAGAATAGAAGACCATGGTGGGAGTGGGGGGGGGTGGATATCCTTAGGCAAAGGTCAGAAGATGACCAACAGAAAAGAGAAACATTCTTTAGTGAAACTCAAGAGGAGACCGGGGTAAGAGAGAAGTATCCTTTGGCAAAAGCTGAGAGAAGACCAGATGGGGAAAGATATATGCACTGTTAAAAACCCAAATATCATTGTGACTGTTAACAGAGAGCTTGGAAGAGGCTTTGGGAAGGGAGAAATTTTCCCCATCTTGGTGCCACTGTAAAGAGTTGCATGGGAAGGCCTGGGGAAAGGAGACTACCCTCCCAACCCCCCCCCCAATCTGTGTGGAAATGTATAGAAAGGCCGAGCGACAGCCAGGGGAAGGAGGATATTCCTCCATCATTTACAACTGCCTAAAACCATCCAGAAGGAAGGAGTCACTTCTAGAGTTAGGGCGAGACCGGTTATAAAGCTTTTCTTTTAAAGTGTAAGGCACAGAAATAGGTTTGGGACATAGGACAGTGGACCATTAACATTTGACATACGTTCAGACATCATCCTTAGTTTTGTTTGAGGCAGCAAAACCCCTCTTAGTTATAGTGAGAGGTAGTGTTCTTCCTTATTTTCTGTTAGATAAACATTTATGCCAACAAGCATGCCACAATAAAAGGATCATCCAAGCCCACTCCAACACCAAAGAACTATTTAAGATACTTAAGGAACTTGAGTCTCCAATTGCTCCTCTCGACACGTGTACCCCGGACACGGAATGGTGCTCAAATATTCAAAAAGCTTTGCTGGACAAAATTGCCATGTTCCAAGCTACAATTAATGCAAAAAACCTACCTTTTAGACTCAACCAGAGCCACCCCGAACTACAAAATCAAGTCACCTAAACACGACCTTAAACCATTCAGTTTCTCACCCCTTACTATCAAGGAAGTAGAAAACATCATAACTAAGCTCAAGCCCTCCAACTGCCAAGGTGATGCCTGCCCTGCCACCATCATTAAGGAGGCCACACCCGATCTTGCCCCATTTATTACCACTTTCATAAATGCATCCTTTGAATCAGGCACTGTGCCCGACAATTTCAAGGATGCGTGGGTCATAACTTTAATTAAAAAACCTAATCTGGACCCCAGCAATCCTTCCAATTATAGGCCCATCAACACCGTGCCATATCTGCTCAAAATCCTCGATCGCACAGCCTATCTCCAAATCCAGTGGTATCTTGAACGCAACAATCTACTAGGGCTTAGACAATCTGGTTTCCGCCCCAGGCGTGGCACTGAGACAGCGTTATTAGATCTAAAAACCCAAATCGAGGACCTGAAAGACAAGGGCAAACTGGCGCTCCTGCTCCTCCTTGATCTTTCAGCAGCCTTTGATTTGGTCGACCACCAAATCCTCTGTCACCCTCTCAAAATTGCCGCCCACTTTTCTGACACAGCTACATCCTGGATCAGCTCATTCCTTGCTAACAGAACCATGAGGGTTTTCTAACCACTAGCGGCAGCTGATCCATCCCACGTCCCGTGTGGAGTCCCTCAAGGATCCTGTATCTCCCACATTATATAACTTGTTTACTAAACCACTCTTTGATATCCTCGACTATCTGGTGTCTCATACACTAATTATGCGGATGACACCCATATACTCATCCCTATCACTGGTGATTACGTAACCGACTCAAAATCTCTTAATACAGTCTACACCGTCATCCAGGCCTGGATGGCTAATCATGGGCTCTGCCTTAATGACGAAAAAACTGAGTTAATCATCCTTGGCTCAGAAACTAAACTTACGAAACTCGACTCCAACTACAAGTCCTTCTCTATTGACGGGAATGATGTCAAAGTTGCCAATGTCACCAAAACTCTAGGAATATACCTTGACTCCACCCTGTCCCTCACTCGACAAACTAATGCAGTTGTCTCTGCATCATTTTACACCTGCAAATTGATTACAGCCTGCAGGCCCCTCCTGACATCGGACAACTACCTGATACTCGCTAGAACCCTTATCCTGTCTAAAATCGACTACTGTAACCCCCTTTACCTAGGGACCAGCCAAAGAAACCTGGACAAACTCCAGATCACGCAAAACAACGCCATAAGGGCAGCACTCAACATACCTAGAGGGAATCACATCTCCAATACTAGACGTAACATTCAGTGGTTACCTATCTCTCACCGCATATCACTCAAATCACTTGTGCTTACCCACAAGGCACAGAACGATGTAGCTCCTGCCTACCTAGCATCACGCTTCACGAAACACACAGCCACTAGACCATTGAGATCCGCCCAGGCTCACACACTGGACATCCCCAGCTTCAAGTTGCGATCTGCTGGAGGGTCGTGTTTCCCTGTCCTTGCCACCAAGCTTTGGAACTCCCTTCCCAATGGCCTAAGGAATATTCCGCACTGCCACGCCTTTAAAGCCAAAACCAAACTATGGTTACTTGAACAAGATACCTCAGCAACCACCCCTGCATCCATCAGCTGCTAGTGCTGTTTTTGCGCGGCTGACTGCACTCTCTGTGACTTGAACACACCTGTACTTATATTCGCTTAATGTGCGTAGGTCCGCTACCCTGTCGACCTTGCTGTAATATAAATTGACCTTGATGTAAACATATCTTGTAACTGCATACTGCTTTTACCCTCTGCTGTAACCTGCTACCTTGACTTTGAGGTTACTATAACCTGTAACTGTATACTGTTTTACCCCTACTGTAACCTGTAACTTCCCCCAAACATGCGCCCGCAAGCCTCTGGGCAAGGCGCGCAATACAAATAAAATAAATTCAAAAATAAATAAATACAAATACCTTTGTGGCCCATGTCTACATCTGCACCCTTACAGTATCCTGAGGTCATCCCACTGAACACAGCGACTGCCAAGTCAGCAGCAAAAGCATTACTTGGCATATTTACTAGGGATGGCTTCCCTAAATAAGTTGTGTCAGATAGAGGCAGCACCTTTATGTCCATATGTCCAGGTATTTGCAAGACATGTGGAAGGAGTGTGGAGTCTCCTATAGGTTTTCATCTGCTTATCCACAGACAAATGGCTTAGGGGGAATTCAACAGAACTCTCTAAAGCACAATTGGGGCCCTTGGGGAACCTCAGAAGAGAAAGTTGGATCTCTTAATGCCATGCTTTCTCTTTGCCTACAGAGAGGTGCCGCAAGAAGGGGTTGGCTTCAGCCCCTTTGAGCTTCTTTTTGGTCACCCTGGCAGTGGACCCCTTGCTCTAGTCAAGGAAGGATGGGAGCTCTGCACTCCTGCTGTCACTACCACTGTAGCGGACTATGCGCTTAATTAAGGAAGAGGACGGCTCTCCTGATGGCCCAGGCCAATGATAAATTGAAGGCTGGTCAAGCACTGGTAAAACACTGGTATGAACAGAAGGCTTCAATTATTCATTAACTCCAGGCAAGGAAGTCCCGATTATGAACTCTATAAGGCTTATAGCTTTGCAGGACTAATGGTCAACTTATTACACAGTAGATCAACTGGGTGAGGAGCTAGTTTGTGGATCTTGGAAGGCCTGGTCAGGCCCCAGAAGTGTTCCATATAAATAGACTGAAGGCATTCATACCTAAGGTTGAAAAGGCTGCTCTGTTCCTGGCTTCAGACAAGGAGGAAGATGAATCTGAACCTCTCCCTGATCTTTTCCAGGGCAGTGCTTCAGATGGCTCCATTGAGGGGGTCATATTGTCCCTCAGCTGACTTCTATACAGAAAGGTGAGGTGAAAACATTGCTACAGCAATCTTCTACCTTGTTCACACTGACTCCAGGTTTGACACCTTGGTGAAAACATGCCATTGCCACTGGAAAAAGCGTGCTTACCAAAAGGTAATAGAATATCAGAAAGTCAGATCCTACAGCAAGTCTGATGTCAACATGATGTTGGATCTAAGGGTGATTGAGCCCTCTAGCAGTCCTTGGTCCAGTCCTACGGTTCTGTTACCAAAAGCAGGTACATTAGACTTGAGATTCTTCGTGGACTACAGAGCTCTGAATGCGGTCACCAATACAGATGCTCGCCCTCTACCAAGAACTGATGAGTTGGGTAGACAAGCTGAGTGCTTCCAAGTACCACAGCATCTTTGATCTTACTGCAGGGTATTGGCAAATATCCCTGACAGGAAGTGCCAAGGAAAACACTGCATTTTCAACTCCAGAAGGGCTTTACCAGTTCAGGGTAATGCCAATTGGATTGAAGAATGAACCTGCCACATTATTCAAGTTCTGAATGGGTTGTATTTCTGCATAGCATATCAGTATGATATAGCCGTCTTCATCCCTACTTGGGAGCTACACGTGGAACAGCTGAGAAAAGTATTGTAGGCTCTTCAGAAGGTCCACCTGACAATAAAGGCAACCAAGTATCAAATTGGTCAGGGCTCAGCGGTCTACTTTGGGCATGGGGTAGGTGGGGGGGGGGGAGATTCAACCTCTGATCAGTAATGCACAAGCTGTACAAAGCTGGGTCACCCACACTAACCAAACCAAGGGGAGCCTTTTTGGGCCTCACTGAGTATTATTAAATCTTTCGTGGCAGACTGTGGAACTATAGCTGCCCCTCTGACTGTTCTCAACGCCTAAGAAGGTCACTTCGCGTGAGGAGTGTGAGAAGGATTTCCAAGGCCTAAAAGACTCCTTGTTTGTTTGTTTTATTTATTGGTATAGTGCTCCAAACCCAGAGGTAGAAGGGCGCTTTAAGAAGACTGTTACATAATTGTTAAATATCTTTGTGTTACATACTTAATACATACATACTTATACTATATACATATATTGTATAAAGGAGTACAATTTACAGTTAGCAATATACAATTTCAATATACAGTCATTTACAATCCATACAGCAGTTTACCGAGCGGGCGATGTGAGGTCAGGAGTCAGTAGTGCTACTCTTTGGTCAGGAGCCAGCTTATAACCTGCTTCCTGAAGATCTGGAAGGCCTCGATAGTTTTGATGTTGAGAGGTAGGGTGTTCCAGAGTTAGAAGTACTGTGAAGCTGGTTCCTCCAGCTCATTTTAAGTGGAATCTGGGCACTGTCAATCATAGCGTGTTGGAGGATTTAGTGGTTCTGGTGGCAGGTTTCATGGTGAATTTGTTAGCTAGATATGGTGGTGCTAGATGATTAAGGGATTTGTACGTGAGGCAGATGGTTTTCAATTCAATTGTCTGGCGTATGGAGAGCCATTTGTAGGATTTCCTAGCAGTGGAGATATGCTCTTGCTTGGGAATGTTGAGGGCTGCGCACAGAGCGTTATTTTGTAGTACCTGTAGTTTGTTAATTACAGATTGGTTAGCACATAGGTACAGGCTGTTGCAGTAGTCCAGCTTGGATTGTATGAGGGCTCTGGCGAGAGTGATGCAGCTATTGGATAAGAAAGGTCTGCTGGCCCTGATGAGCTTGCCGGTATAGGCAGAGGCTGAGGCGATCATATTGGTTTGTTTGGAGAGGTTAGTGTTGGCATCGAGGTAGAAGCCGAGGGTTTTCACGCTTTTGGCAATAGGGATGGTGTGACCATCGATCCTGATGTTATTGTAACTGGGACTAAGTTTAGTTAGGTTGTTGGGGGAGCCGACGATGAGGAGCTCTGTCTTCTCATCATTCAGACAGAGGCCATGAGAGGCCATCCATGCCTGAATGATGGAGAATATTTTGTTGATCCGGGTGACGTCTGCTTGGTAATTGCATGTGATGGTGAGGAGTATCTGGGTGTCATCTGCGTAATTCGTGTAGGTGACACCCAGACGGTCCGGTTGGTCAAATAGAGGCTTTGTAAATATGTTGTACAAAGTGGGGGATACACAGGAGCCCTGTGGGACCCCGCATGAGATGGGGTCTGCTGCAGCTGTTGTTGAGAAGACCTGCATGGTTCTATTTGCCAGGAAAGATTGTATCCAGTTGATGGCAGAAGAGGAGAGGTGAGCTGCGGTGGCTAGGTGACTACAAAGTATTTTGTGGCTGACCAAATCAAAGGCCGCTGAGAGGTCTAGGAGGAGTAGAATTGCCGCATTGCCATTGTCTTTAATTTCATCAATCTGGCTTTTGAGATCAACAAGGGCAGTTTCTGTTCCGTGTTGAGGTCTGAAGTCAGATTGACGTATTCCTAGCAGTTGGTTGGATTCTAGGTATTCCTGAATTTGGATGTAGGCAACTCTGTCCAGAATTTTTAGTAGGAATGGGACTGTGGTGATAGGCCTGTAGTTGGTGGGTATGGCTGGGTCTAGGGATTGTTTTTTTAAGAGTGGGAGAACCCATGATTGTTTTAGGTTGCTGGGGACTGAATTATTGATGAAGGATAGGTTAATAAGTTTGGCGATGAAGGGGGGAGAGCTCTCTAGCTGTGTCTTTTATTATCTGGGTGGGACAGCTGTCCCCTTTGCGGTTCGATGGTTTTAAGGAGGTGATGATTTTTTGAACTTCAGCCGTGGTAACTTTCTTAAATGTGAAGCCTGATCTGGTATTGTTGGGCGTAGGTAGGCTAGGGTTGGTGACCTTGTTATTGGAGAGTTGCTGGAGTTTGTCCTCTATTTTGGTTTGGAGTCCTGTAATTTTGTTGTTGAGGGCGTTTTGGATGCTGGTGCACCAGGATGTGTCTTTCAGGCAGGTGTCTGGGGGTGAAATAGGGTTTTCTAGTTCTTTCAAAATTTTGAATAATTCTTTAGAGGAGGACCCTGCCTAAGCGATCCTGGTGTTGTATACATCTTTTTTGGTACGAATTATCTCACATTTGTATAGAGAGGATATGTTCGTAAGGTTAGATTTATTTTCCACAGAGGGGTTGGTCTTCCATGTGAGTTGTGCCTTAGCTTTCTTTTTATCTGAGTAATTTGAGGTCAGGGGTGTACCACGAGTTCAGATGAGCTTTTGGATTGTCTTTACGTAGTTTCAGGGGGGCAATGGTGTCCATAGCCTTAGCCATGGAGTCATTGAAGGCATCAATCAATAGGTTTAAACCAGCGTTGGCTGGGAGAGCGTTGAGGGTGGGTAGGACCAGTGGTAGTAGGGCTTCGGCAGTGACGTTGCGTTTGTTCCTGGTGGGACAGGCTGGTGCCAGGGGTTATTTATTGGGTAGTGCATGATTAATGTTGACCTCAAGAGGGATCAGGTGATCTGTCCATGCCAGAGGTTGGGGGTCCTTGCAAGTTGTGTTGCAATTGTAAGTTGCTACCCAGTCAAGAATTCTGCCCTTTTGGGGGCATGGGGATAACATTGAGTTGTGTGAAGTCATGTTCTGTTAGGACATTGGCTAGGGATGCAGCATGTGCATCGTTCGGGTCCTGGTAACCGAGGTTGAAGTCCCCAAGGAACATAATTTGTGCTGAGGGCTTGGAGTTTTCAACAATGAGAGATGTGAGGTCTTCTCCAAAGACCCCAGGGGGGGCAGGCCCCTGTTTGAAGGTCACCTGCCTAGCAGAGACCTATTGTGCAGACAGATGCCTCTGACACTGGGATAAGAGCAGTTCTGTCACAGCTAGATGAGAAGGGCAGAGAACATCCCATCTGTTTCATCCGTCACCAGCTTAATGGACAGAGTGCTCAGGTGGGCTACCATTGAAAAGGAATATTTTTTAATCACGTGGAGTCTAGGCCCTACAGCACCCACTTCACTGTGCAGACTGACCATAATCCCTTAAAGTGGCTGATGAATATAAAGGGAGAGAATCCCAATTTGCTCAGGTGGGCCATTAGCCTTCAGGGCTTTGACTTCACCATTGAGCATAGGCCAGGTGCTCAACATTGCAATGCTGATGGTTTTACCAGAATGTTTAAATGACCTGAACATGAGAATCATTCACGGGTGGAGTAGTTCGGTCTGTCCTTAGTCTGGGAGGGATGAGTGTTTGGAAAGTCTGCTCTAGAAGCAACTTTTCCTGCATATTCTCTCGACCCCTAAACATTTTGCTTTCGTTTTACACACTGTCCTGACTTTTTGCAGTGCAGTGAAGCCTTCAGCTTCTCTTCACTGGCCTTTTGCTCACATGTTATGGAGGATATTGTCTAGCCCTTCAGCCTTTCTACTTTGTTGCTTGTTTGGTTAACTTTTTATGACTGCACAATGCATCTTCCAATGCCGTGCAATGGGGTTTCTTTTTGTGTGACCCTTGACTCCACTCAAGGGACTGCTTGGTTACCTAAAATGTGCTAAAGGACAAACTGGTGGAAGCAAATACTGTTTGGTACATTTTGCTATATGTTTGGTTAGCCTCACTGTGTTTACCCCATTGGGCTACCACCTGTGTCTAGCATCCTACAATGGCCATGCGACAAGGTTTTCGTTTGTACCTTGGCCATCTTGTGTTTTTGCCTTCTTCCTGCTGTTTTAGAGCAGGACAATCCTTGCACAGTCATGCACTTGCCCGGGAAATACAAAGGTTTCATGGGCTGGTGCAAGGCATGTGTGGGAAGAGCCAGGAAGTGGGTTGGGACAATCTGGCCCTAATCCACAACCTGGCTCCAGAATGTCTGGTGTGCGTGCATGAGACCCACAGGTGCCCCCGATTGAACGACTGTGTGTTCATGTCTGGGGCAGGTCTTGCTATTGGAGGGCTGAGCCTAATCATTCACATGACTTTGGATAAGAGGAGACCTGCAGCCGTTCCAGCAGATCTAACAAAGGAGCCAAGTATCCTGAGATGCCGAGCAGACAAAGGATGATCCCGAGGCACACTTGAAGGGGCCTGGCAACCAAATCCCTCTACTGTCCGAGAGAAGCCCAGCTTGGCGACTGATCTACAAAGGCCTTCATTGGTGCTTCAACCCTATGGAGTGTTTGGACCAACCGTTCCTGATGTCCCTAGTAACTATGCGAGTGAGCCTGTTCCGAAGTGTCCCTGTGCCTTCAAGTTGGCTGTACAGCTTTAATTTGGGCTACCAAGATAGAAGCGCTGTCGTCCTGTGTTTCGACCCGGGGCTTTGGGGATCGCCAGCTTATGCAACAAGACTCCTTTTCTGCCGAATGTTGGCTTCCCAACACCTTTGGGTCCCGAGATAGAAGGCTCTGTCAGACCGGGATAGCAGAAGACCTTTGCGTCACTGTGCAACGGTGACGGTCACCAAAGACCAGTTTCCTGCACCAATTCCAGTGTTGTGAGAAGTGGTGCGTTTTGCATTCTTCCTCCGGAATTGAGTGCAGCAGCTTCTGTGACTAGCCAGACCCATCTCTGCACCAGCAGCGTCTAGGTATCTGGGAACCGAAAGGAAGATGGGAAAACTTGACTCTGATGACCACCTCCGGACCTGCAAAGCCTGGATCAAACCAAAGTAAGGGTAGTGAGGATACTTACCGATGGCCTTATTTCAACCACATAGTTTTCCAACTATGGGCTAAATTTTGTCATTATTTGGTTTGGGTAGTACTTACTGTCTAATGCAATCCGAAAGCTGGGAACAGGAATAAAGGATAACTACTTGACTTTTGAATCCTTTGTCACATCTTCAGAACACTTAACTTTTTACAGTCTCCACAAAGTAATGGAACTTTGTGAACCATACGCATTCTGATGCGCATTTCAAGTGAGAATTGTAATTTCTGAAGCATGTTGGTGCCAACTAAATTACATTACTTAGCCTTCTTCCTTTGCCAGTACTGGTGAAGTAATTGATTTATGTGCACTGACTACACTGACTGCATATATGTTCTATAGTAGATAGAGTTGTGTGATCCTTTACCTGCCAATAATATTTGCATAACTAACTGTCGAAGTATCATTCTTGGCATTTCAGCGTGTGGACTCATTGTGGACCCCTGACCACACTCACATCTCCTAAAACTAAGCATTGACCACTCTCCACATTGGTGTGGCTTAAGCTCTCAGGAGTAAATCCCTGTTCTCAAACAAGGGTGGCCTCCTAAACATCTGTCCACCAGGCCAGAGTTTAGAAATCCATTCCAAAACTTGGAAAATGTTGTGCTTGAATATGAGGCACCACTGTCAAATATTTTGAGTGAGCTGGGACAACTCTTGAGTGTGTTCCACCTTGCTTTTTGATATAAAATATGGCTGTTGTGTTGTCTGTTACGATGAGAAAATTGTTTTTTACTAGCCTTTACTGGAAAAATCATGCTGCCATTTTGACTGCTTATAGGTCTAGAAAGTGTATTTCTAGTTGTGCTGACCACCTTCCCTGGGAGTTGTTCAAAATACACTCCCCCTCCTGTCATAGATGCATCTGTTGTAATGGCTACCTGTATCGGCGTGCTGACAAAAGCTGTCCCATGTATCATGTTTTGGTTTGTTCACCAATCGAGTGCCAATACTATATCTTGTGAGGCTACAACTATATCTTCTCATTCACTTGTAGCCTGAGAACACTAGTATGTTAACTATTGCTGTACAGGGCGCATATTGAGTCGTGCATGCAGGATTATGTAAATGCAATATGCCATCATGCTGAGTAGCTTCTGTTATCTGGCGACTAGCTGTGAAACCTGGGATCTGTGCTATGTGAGGAACTCATGGTGACAACAGTTCAAGGGTGTTTATTGAACAATTAATGTTGTATGCACAGTGGAAAAACGCCTATTCTAAACCTAAATCTAAGATGGGAACAAGCGTCGAACATCAATTGAAAAATAAGATCGTCCTAGTGGCGTTGTGTCAAAATAAGAAGACATACTAAGAAACCTATTGCCAACCTCACAACTAATACAAAAAAAGTGTGTGGGATATTTCTCAAAAAAAGAAAGAAGTGTTTTCAAAATAATATGTCAAAAAGCAGTAGTCTGGGTCTCCCTTCCCCACGTTTTGACCATAGGGCAAGATGGGAGCTTGGGCCTCTCCAGCACGAGACAGCAGTTCCAATGGCAGCTGGCAGGACCGTTGGTGGCTAAGTCTCTTCCCACTTGAAAGTCTCTTGCATTCGAGGTCCTGGCATGTTGAGCTAACAAAAACCAAAGTTCCTTTAACAAATGAAAGTTTGTTTCCAATATTCACTGGGTGATAGTTTCACCACTGGGTCCCCCTCCTCTGGGCGCAGACCCTTCCTGACTTCATATTCACTTTACTCTCAAGTGTTACAGGATTCACTTCCCTTGCTTTCTCTCAATGTGTGATTCACTTCCCTTGCTTCCAAAGTGCTTGTATGTCAAAGTCTTTCGATAGTACAGGGATTTTGTTAGACCCTCTGTATGACCACTTTGACCTATTTCGTTGGTACTTGTAGTTTCTCTCATATGGGGCTCGACCACAGTCTCTTGAATTAGCTCCCACAGGGTGCCGATTTCCCTTTGCAGCTGGTCTCCCCTTCCACCTTTTTACAGTTCATTAAAAGCTTGTTAAACTTGGTTCAAACTTGCCATTTGGCCCTTCCCATTCAACACAGCCCGGTTCTTATCGATTCTCCCCTCAACTTACTGGTTGTGATGAACCGCTTGGCCGTTGCCTCTCTGGAGTCAAGGCCGGTACCACGGGCACAAAAGCTTCCCTCGCTCCTGTTTTTCGGCATAGGTTTGCGCCGTGTACCGCCGACTTCTGCTGCAGGACACTTGTGCTATTGTTTGCGGTTTTAGGCTCTCTTTCACAAAGGTTCCACAGGCCTGGGATGAAAAGGGCAAGGTCACTTCTCTCCTTGGCACCCTCTCGATTCCTGCCCCCTTTCGCTTTCTCTTGAACTGCCCCCTATTAGTCGTCTCGTCGTGTTGTCTGCTGTGCTCGCCTTGCTTGAACTGTGCTCTCTGGCTCCACCTTATATCCCTGTGGGCAAAGGAAAGGGCCGTCAGGTGTGCAATTCTGAACAATTGCTGGACTTTGCCTGACCCTTGTATTGGGACATGTCAGGAAAACGGCTCCGGTGTTAGTGTGTTGTGCGAAAGTTAGAAAGGGGGGCAGTGGTTTGGAATGTCCTCCGTGAGAGGATGGGGAAAAGGTGTAAAAGAAAGGTGTATACCGCGCATCACCCGTCGGTGTCCCACTCCCATTCCCCGAGGACCCCCACACCCAGGTGATCCTCCCTCACTGGTCCACCCCCGGGAACTGGATCCAATAGCGATGGCAGTGTCCTGGCCACCTGGATGACAGATCCCCGGGGACTAGGTTGGGAGATACCTTCAGGTTTCTCTACAGCAAGTAGAGCCTATACCCTTTCAAGGGACTGGTAAGCCACAGCTAACTTTGGGTTTAGGGTGGTCCTAAAATATTATCTGTTGTGACTCTGAAAGAGGCTTCATTTATTTTGGTCAATTGAAAAGCCCAGTTCGTGCAGGAGATTGACAATTTCCTGTGTGAATCTTACACGGTTTTCCACTCTTCATGGTTACTAGCCAGTCTAGATAAGGGTGAACTCTGATTCATTTGCAGCATAGGTAGGCCGCCATGACTGAGCACCATAGTGAATACACGAGGTGCAGAGGCAATTCCAAAAGGAAAACATTGAACTGGAAATGCCTGTGATTGTGTAGATACTTTTGATCACTTGGCAACATTGAAATATGAAAGTATGCATCTTTCATATCGAACGTTACAATATAATCCCCTTTTATGATGGAGATATTACCTCATAGTGCGTTGTCATCCTTACATTTTGTGCTTTGAAATACTTGTCTGAAGTAAATTAATGCAATATCAGTTTTATACTGTGGACTACACCCACTTTTTTGATGTTATTCCCTCCCATGCGTGGGTGTACAATGCTAAGTGCCCCCAACCGGGGAGAAATGGGAGGAAACCTGTATTGGAAAGTCATTGCTTTGTGGCTGAGGCGGCTTCAATCAGATTTTGGCCTCTGCCCACGTGCCCTGCTACTGCGTGTTGGACCGTGAGCAGATAGAGTAGATGGGGGAAGTAGAGAAAGCCATAGTAAGGGGCGCAGAGTGTGGTACACTAACTACCCAGACAGAGGTACGTGGGAGGAGGTAGGTAAAGGAGGGTGCAAGCACACATGGAGACACAAACAGTAAAGGGATGAAACAATGGGAAATGCAGAGGGCAAAGGAACAGATAACAGAGCAGACAGGGCGGGGGGAGGGGTAATCAGTCAGGACATTCACATGAAAAGCAGGGTGTGACACCCAAAATGATTTTAGAAACAGCAGCAACACCAATGCAGGATGTGCATACAGCTAAATTTGATTTTTAAACAGGACCAAACAATGCAGGATGCGGACACGATACATGGCTTGTGATGTGTGGCTTGTGATGCAGTCTGGCTAGATTGTTGGGGTCGTAAAATCCCATGGTTTGCCACAGTTCCTCTCTGATGGTCTCATCTTCCTTTTTAGTTTTTTCAAGCGCATTATCCCAAAAGCTGTGTATGTTGTATGGGCATGTCTAGCACCGTTGCGAACGTCTCCGAAACTAGGGTCTTGTAACCATGCAGGCATTTTGACAGCTATGCCTTCTGCTATCAGTCTGCTGGCTGAATCTAGGGAATTTTTTTTTTTAAACTTTATTTTCAAAACAGTAGAAGATATCCAGCAAGAGAGATAGTATACAACTTGGATACAGTCATACGTTATTGTGCAATATCATTGTCAATCAATTTCCACAGCTAGTACAAAGTTCAATCATATAAATCTAGGGAATTTTAAATCCATGCACTGGCAGATGGCTTTCCCTTGTTTATTATTTTCCCCATATCTGACCGTAAAGGTTCTGTAACTTCATTTAGGAAGTCATCCATTTTGTCCTACTGTGCCCGGTGATATCTTGCCATAAGGGCACTGGCATTCGCAAACGTGCTGGTAGGCAAATTAGGTTTTCTCACAAGAGCACACGTTTTCTTGTTCTCCCTTGTCTGGGGGATATTCCTGATTAGACAAAGATGTTCCACCCATTTTGTGAGTTTTGGTAACAGCTAAGGTATCTTGGTGTAAAGACCGGAGGGGGGTCTGTACTTCCGCTCTCTATTCGGTAGAGGAGAGGCACAGAGAACCCCTGCCAAGATTCACTGTTACGGTAGCAATGGACGAGCAATCAAGGCCTAGCTTCTCAGGAGGTGATGCAGACTGGTTCTTAAGTACAGTGTAGTCCCCAAGCACCCACAAAGGAATGTCCACAAACTGTATCTGTTAAAACACAGTCTTTATATAATATTCGAGGTGATGTACACTATCACGATAACTCACTTTGTACTCAGAAATCAACAATGGTAAATATGTACAGTTCTAAAGTGGTACCACTAACATTATCAGATCTCATTAAAGTGCATACGGTCAGAATGAGACACAGATCAAAATAAAGAGGAAACCAGCAGTAGAGAGAGGAAGGAAAGTAAGATGACTGAAAAATTGGCAGAATACTGGCCCGATACCTAGACACAGTTCTGTGTGGAGATCCCCCCCACCTGGGCAACCTGTAGAAGAAAGATACAAGCCCAGTCCTTATATTGTTCACACT
This sequence comes from Ambystoma mexicanum, assembly GCF_040938575.1. Classification (NCBI taxonomy): domain Eukaryota; kingdom Metazoa; phylum Chordata; class Amphibia; order Caudata; family Ambystomatidae; genus Ambystoma; species Ambystoma mexicanum. The sequence continues at coordinate 1,262,008,960 of NC_090925.1, read as the reverse complement.
AGACTTCCCAATAGTTCTGCAACCCCAAAGTACCTGGCGTTGTAGCGTTCCTCGTCGGGGAATCGACGGCCCTTCTTGAGTGTCCTCCCTTTCAGGCAGGAGTCATGGGTCATCGAACTTCTGACGGAGAACAGGTCGAGCTACGACGGTGAAGTGGCCGCCTTGTTCCTAGCGGTGCTCGTTGACGGGGAAGCGTAAACGTCCTGCAAGGATGAGGCGTACGTGGCACCTCAGTGTCGATAGTTCTGGACTTCAAAGAGTTGGAAGAACTGTGGCCAAGCAAGGGCGTTGAGTCGTCGGCGTCTCTGTGGTCTTTGGGTGGCGGGAAACCCACCGGTGGATGCTCCTCGGCGCGTCGACGGTCAGGCCTTCTCCAGCAGGATACAGCGGCGACGATGCGGACGAGAGCATCCTTGGATCCGAATGAAGTTCTTAGGCAAAAGGGAGCATGGCGGCTCCAGTAGGCGACGGCGGTCGTTGACAGTGGCGGACATCAGTCCGAGCGCTTCTCCTTGGAGTTCCGCAGCAGTCCCAGTATCGGGTCGGCAGCCTGTCAAAGGTCTGTCTACCAGGGAGCTTAAGCAAAGATCGGCTGTTGCACGATGGTCCCTCGTAGCTCGGGAAGAGGGCGCCTTTCCAGGTCCTCTCTGGGTCAGTCCTTGGAGGCACAGCAGCTTTCAGATTGTGAAGGAGAGCAACAGCAATTCTTCTCGTCCAGCGGGACTTCAAGGTCAGGCTTCAGTTACTCCAGTTACTCGTCGTAGTGGAAGTCAGCTTCTGAACATGATTGCTAGCAGTGAGAGGTCCCCAGATATACTGTTGATCTCCCATTCATTCCGCTGGGTCACACCCAAGCATCCAATCACGACTAAGGGCATTCATGCAGGCAGGCAGCCAATCAGGCACACAGTGCATTCAGGCCATTCACTTCTCTCCAGACACTCACAACAAGTTATGCGTATTGGGACAAGTACCGCGCCATTCAACACTCCATACTGCATTCATACCGGTTTCGGGCAGGGCTGTCTCAGTCATTGTGTCAACCACCAGATACTAGACACCCACAACATAGAATGCGTATTTGTCACACACTCCATTGACCCAGGTCCCACCCACAGGCATACCCACAACATACGGTCGTTGAGAAGGCTCCAGCCAGTCTAGTCGGCACTTCCCCACACTACCATATATGGAACTTCCACCCAACAGCCAGTCAGGGGGAAGGGACAGAGGCAGGGCTTCCAGGGACTTCAGGAAGATCAAGGTAACAGGTGATGGAAGGCAAGAGGCCATGGGGGCCATTTTGTCTCCATCAGGAATCTGATTCCAATGACAGGGCCTGGGCATCCCAAAATGGAGGACGCTCAGGGCACCAGTCATTTCAGCAGGAAGCTGCCCCCAGTCCGTACCCTGCTCTGTGGGCCACACACAGGTGCCCAAAAACACACAGTAGGAGCATAGGGTTTTACACCCACCCATGGGTGCCATAAGGGTATCCCATGGGTCTGTTCACCAAACCAAAAGAGAGAGCTGCACAGCCAGGAGTCCCACATGAACTCCTGCGCGGAAAACACGACAGAACACACGATAAAAAGACAGTAAAGGACAAGGATACAGCGGCCCTGTCCCTCCAATGCATTTCCAGCATCACACTTGGTAACTGCTCCCAGTTGATCAAGGGGTCAACTGGGAGCAGATTTGTATTTTAAGCCAGGGGATTTAGTAATGGAGGAGTTTTTCTCTTTTCAAGGGCCTTTAAAAGGATAGATCTTGTGCTACAATTATTTCCTCTTGCAGAATATTCACAATAAAACCAGTGTCCTCTACTGCCCTCATTAATAGGTCATTATACAAACACTGATCATCAGTGGGAGAAGATGTTATGAGTGGCTCTACCACATCTGGGGAGGAAGAGTGTAGACCTACCTACGGCTCAATATCCTGATCTTCTAGAATTACTTCTTCTAATCGTTTTGGTCTATTTATTCCTCCTTGTGCTGGACTTCTTTAACTTTACTTTTTTAGTATGTGTACTTTCTACTGAAATACCCCGTTTTCTCTAACTGATGTTTCTCCAAGAAGTCCATAAAGTAGACATGTTATCCATAGTAGTTTGGCACCTAACCTTGGAGGATATGTGTGGCCCCTCAACTTCCTGTTCCACATCTTCATCAGACCTGTAAATAAAAACTCCCTCTGAACGGTATCTAAAAAGGTTTCCCTCCCCTTCAGGCAACCCTACTGAATGGGATGATGCCTGGTGTTAGTGTGTTGTTTCAGTGATGTTTTTACTCAAAGTCGACATTTTCGACTTCAACTCATTGGACCGCTTAGCAGTGTGAAGAGTGTTCTGATGCTGACTTGAGACGATCGCGTCACCTCCTTGTTTTAGCATTGACTTGGGCAAAGATGTTTTTGTATGGGCGTCATACATCTTTGATTTTATGCAAGCCGTAATGTTGCTGCTCCACTTTGAAGTAGCTTGGTTTTACTCGTTGATGGCAGCCTTCGTATTGCCAGGTGTTGTCTCCACGGCAAGACTCTATGCCCGTCCTTCAGAGGTGTGGACTTGCTTGCTTTCGAAGTTAATGCCATCTTCTTTAGCATCGAAGTCCACCACTGGAGCAATATACTCTCACTTTTATTTTAACTGCATCACATATGCGGCTAAGCGCTTCGTTCTCTGCTCCTTAACTTGACTTGAACTGTTAACAGACCCTGCACTTTTCCACCTTATCGTCCTGGTGCACACAACTTGGGGGATATTGTGTCATTTTAAACTGCAGCGATGATCCTTCAGATTCAGATGGCGTCACTTCTCCCCAGAGGGGAGCCCCTTTCCATGAGGCTAGGGAGGTGAGGCCACTAACCAATGGTCCCCCTGGGGGTGGTAACATGCGGGAGGATCTCATGGGAAGAGACTCCCCTCCCGTGGACAGGGACGTGAGTCTGGGACATGGCCTCTTTATCTCCCAACCCGAGAGGGTTATAACAGCACTCATCCCTTCCTTATGTGTGCCAAAGTCCAAGACTATGTGGTATTGGATTGTGTCAGACAGGCTCGCTATGATAAGTGCGGGGACGAAGAAGAACTCAAGAACGCTGCAGTCAACACGAAGAGTGTTCGACCAACTATCGTCAATCAAACCAACGTTATGCTGGGGCAGTGCTGGCTACTTAAACTAAACAGCAAAGAAGGACAGAGCGCAAAATCCGGGAGGAGCACCACATTCGGAAGGAGAAGTCAGCGAGCTGGGAGACCACCAAAAAGCTATTGAGTTATAAACAGGGCATTCTAAGGTTGCACAGAGGCAGCCTTGTGAAGTGACAAAAACCAACCAAGGGACGTGAGGAAAACGTCTCCTCAGTCGGTGGGAGGCCAACAACCCTGAAGCTGAGAGTCAGTGTGGTGGTCACATAACCTGTAGTGGGTGGACCGTTCAGTCCAAAAACTATGCTGTGACTGCCAACACTAGTCTACTGTAGGGTCGTGTAGCTGGATAGAACAGTATTGGTGGCATGACTGTGGCGTGATCTGTGGTGGGTAGACCGTGGGGTCTAAACTAAGCAGAGACCGCCAACAGTAACGGCCAAGAAGCCAAGCGGCCAAAGAAGAAAGAAGGAACCCACCACTCCTGGTGAAACCAGTGAAGAGTTCCCCGAGAGAAGGTAATGGGAACAGTGATAAATCCAGGAGTGGGCCAGGAAAACTTGAGAAGGTGAAACAAGAAGAAAGAAGCAGAACATTTTGTGAGGCAACTGCCTGGGCAATTCCATAAGACTATGGTATTGAAGTGTCAAGAAGGACTCGGGGAGCCTCTTCCTCTTCCAGGTGAAGGCAGAATATTGACAAAACTCTGAAGAGTCAAGGAGGGCTCAGGGAGGCTCTCCCTTGTCCCGGTAGGAACAAGTTTAAGGACGGTTTACAAGAGGATATAATACAAAGTCTGTGGAGAGTACTTAAAGAGTTGATGGAGAATCTAAAGTTGTAGTAACTCAAGGAACCCCCAATAAAACAGGATGTAAACTGGAAGAAGGGAGCCATTCTCCTAGTACCTTGAGATTTGTGGAAGGTTGTGAAACTGAACTTTGGGAGACTTGTAACCAGGAGAAGGGAGTCATTCTCCTGGTTTAGGAAAGAAACTCTACCTCAGCTTAGTAATTTGGGAAAAAAGGAACCGAAGAGACCCGATAAGCAGAGACCAGCATCTTTTGGAAGTTATCTTCCAGAGCAACAATGCAACACCTTCTCCTTCTTCCCTTTTTAAAGCGGAGAAGATCTACCAACGCTGACGAGCGGCTTCTCATGTCGGCATTATGTCGGATCACCCCAAGAGTCTGTTTTCTCCCACCATTTCTCACTTTCCAACTAAAAGGGATGACACTCTTACCCCCCTCCCCCCCACCAGAAGTGACAAAGGAAAACAAACTAGTCGAGCAGAAACTTAATAAGGAGGGACCTTAAAGACAAACATACAAACCAGGAGAAGCGAGACATTCTCCTGGTCATAGACATTTACACTCCAGAGAAGGGAGACATCCTCCTGGGATGTTGTTTTTGGATTTTTGTGTTTTAAGTGGTAGGACTAGAAAAGACGTTTGGACCAGGATGGATACATTTCTTTATTTGGACACAAAAGACTTCCTGACTGACCAAAGGTTTAGTTTTGCTGTGGTAGGGAAGCCACCTCTAGTTTTAGGATAGATAGGATTACTATTTTGTATAAAATAAAAGTTTATACCCAAAACCTTACAATCCTGGTCAGACTCTCATTCCTGGTCACCATACTGCTTAACGTGTGGTCAAGATTTTTTGGAATATTGTTACATTTTAATAATTGTGACAAATCTGTGGAAGTCGTCCCTTCTCCCCTAAGATAAGGCCTTACCATGGGGCCAAAGCAGTACATCCACAGTACAAAAATCCACTTGGCAGTGGTGCACAGGGGAAGGATCACATGAGAGAGGAAGCCCGTTATGGGATCAGGGAGGACCAACCCCATGAAATCGGGATACCCCTGCTTTGTCACACCCTCCCTCTTTGCCAAAGCCAAACGCTTCTTCCCTCATTACAACCAGTGCCAATATCTTTTATTGTAAAGTCAGCCAACCTAACACAATGAACACAACTAAGGCACAAGATGATCAAACTTTCCTTCCATGCACTGTTAATGCAAGTTCTGGGAAGAAGAAGATGGCTAGGCGTATGAAGATCACTCCAGGGAAATGCTGTGAGCGGTTTAGTTTTCCATTGTACCAGATTGGACCAAAGCAATACAAAATAGAGGACGGAAACCAGGTGAGAGAGATCCACCCTCCTGAGCTGAACTGCCAGGTACAGCGAAGCGACTGCTGCAGAACGGGAGAGGAGAACACTGTGCATGGAGAAGGGAGAAGGACTGTGCGTAGTCAAAGATGTAAGAACGACACGGCTTGCAGACAACTCTCTGGGCATCTCAGGATGACGGAAGCTGCGGCATGGAGGAGAGCCATCACGAGAGAGGCACTGAAGTCAGCAGAGCAGTGACTGTCGAGCCCTTCAAACGATACCGGAGCCTCGCGCTGACGTCCTGCTGCTCCGGATAAGTGAACCAATCACAAAAGTACACAGGAAAACCAAGAGGCGCTACAGGTCTGGGAAAGCTGGGGAACAAGTGCAAAGAGCAGAAAGAGAGCATCTGGGACCCTGAGAGCAAATGAGACAGACAAGAAAGAAGCATATGCTTGGCAGGAGAGAACACCAAGCTAGTATAATACATCACTGTGAGTCTTGGACCTGCACCCATATGGATGTTTCAGAATAAGGTGAAGCTCCTTCAAGAAAGCAAGAGATCTGGGAACTAAGAGTATAAAAAGAAGAGATTTGCAGAGACTGGCAGTTATATTTCCCCTGGGGTATGTTTGGCAGGAGAGTGAACCAGACATGACCCCTCTATTAACAAAGGAAAGGTGTTCACAGGATACCTGGGAACTTTTGTTGTGTATTATTGGAAGAGTTTGGAAAGTCCAGGGAAGTGGAGACAAGGCCCCTGGCTGAGTGAACATTGTGTTGCATCCTGTGAAGTCCTAGAAGTAGCCTGGGTCTGAACAAATACTTCCACTGGCCTAAAGATATTTTCTGTTGTGTTATTCTGCAAAGTCAAGAAAACCACCTAAGGAGGAGACACAATCCTAACATGTGAAGTAGAACTAGAAGGAATTGAAGGGAAAGGAGTAAATCCTTTGTCATTGGAATATTGAATTGTGAAAAAGTAACATTTGTTTTGTTTATTGACAACTTGAGACACTGGGAACCTTTCAATGGCAAATAACTTTTCATCACCACTTTAGTTGACAATATAGCATCCTTGCACACTAGATTTAGTTAATAGTGTTAGGGTTGGTAGTACGTCTTTGGGCACGACAATGACTGACTATTTGACATCCTGAAGTTTTCCATACATTTTTTGCAGGCAGGAACCCCACCCCCCTCCCCTTAGCTGTAGGGACATACATTGTTTTTCCAACCCTTTTACTGGTAAATCAAAGTTTATAACCAAAACTATGTCACGCTTGTGTCCAAACCTCACTTCTTCAGAGTCGAGTAATCAATATCATTATTAAACTATGGACCTCATTTTAAGGTTGGTGGTGTGGGGGGAAAAAAAGTGGCAGTAATTCCGCTACCACCACTTTTACTAAACAGCCATATCATAATTGTGGGTGGGTTTACCGCCAGCGGTGTAACCGTGTGGTAAATCCGATGCTTTTCACAGGAAAAGTGGAGGATTGCCCTGCAGCTCTTTGCTGGAGGTAAATCCTCCACTTTACCCCCCAAAACCAATAGATTTACTGCACAGGAATATCGGAGGGCAGTACATCCTCCAGAAATCTCCATGGAATCCTATGGACTGAAAAATGGGGCATTACCTCCACTTGAAATCCCTTGTAATCATGTGGCAACTCCACAGGACTAGGAAGCAGTAACGGTAATACCATTTGGAGGCAAAACAAGATTTAACACTCCGCACAAACCACTGTATGTAAGCCTATGCAGGGCATGTGAATTTAAGCAGTTTCAGGAGCCTCAGAAATGTGTTTATAGGGTATTTTTGAGATAGAGCTTACTTTTTACTTTGTCTGCTTAAAGATTTAAAAGTCTAATAAAAGTGATGCTTGACTTATTTGAGTACTCTATGTTGGGTTAACTTTACTACTAGACCACGCTCAATCCTTCTTAAGTAGCATTTATGCTTAATTGACGCTGACCCTGATAGAGCTTAGCTAGAGCTATGTGTCAGTTACCTCATCCTCTATAGTGGCATCCCAGAACCCTCCTACAGGGCTAGTTCGGAAAATCCATCTCAGCACAACCTTTAAGAGAGTTTGGTCTGACTTGGTGGATAGCTTTTTACCTCATAACGTGTCACATTGCCTGCCCTGCGGGCTGCCTCACACCCCAGAATCCTTGCATTCAGTGGTCTTCCTTCCCGTCCCTCTCGGTGCTTCCGCTTTCCAGCTGGGGTATGGCACCTCTACCGGCCCTGGTGTTACCCTCTGCTCCGCTTCTCGGGGTCGAGGCATACCGTGGGCGCAGCCATGCTGGACGCATCACGCATGTGCGGGCTGCCCTGCTCATCGCTCCGCGCATGCACAGTGTTGTTAGCGCTTGGCAACGATGGCTTGCGGTCCAAGCCTCGTTCTGGTGCCGGCGCTATTTATTCCCCCGTAGTGCCCAGCATCTTCGGGCCTTAACGAGGTTGATTTCCTTCCTCCTTGTTGCGCTCCAGAATCCTTGTGCCTTTGTCTAGCGCTCTGCCCAGAGTTCCTTGCTGTGTGCCCTGGTTCCTTGTTACTCCTTGCCTTGCCTTGGTCCCTTTCTTCCAGTAGGTCTCCCTGCCGTTTCCCCCCTTAGGTCCTGCCCGGTTGCCCCGGTTTTCTTTTGCTCTGCTATCCCTCCTCCTTTGTAAGCTCTGTCCTTTTGTCTCTCTTTCCTTTCCTTTCCTTTCCTTCCTATGCCTTCACTTTGCCTTTTGTCCATTGCTTGTGTTATGCTTGAGCTAAAACATGGCGCTGGTGCGCAGTGTATTCTGGGGGCACTCAGAGCCATAATGGATATTTACTCCATGCCTCAGTGAAAAGCTGTACTTCCTTTGCTGAGGGCTGAATTTACTTTGCTGAAGAAAACATGCTTCCCAAACCTGGTATGCAGTTAAGGACATTCTGCTGGGAAAGCTGGTTTTGTTATGTCTTGTTATGAGTTATGGGACTGTTTTCCGTGGCGTTTGTTCTTAGGAGAGGAGGGAAGTGCTTTGCTCCTTGAGGTTACTGTCGGTTGACCCAGCTGGCAACCAACGGTTACCCATCAATGCGCAAGTGCATTGCCAGAAGGTTCGAGAAATTACCACCCCTTTTTGAGGAGTGCATATATGCGGAACCCCTCAACGGTCAGACGGGACAAGTACAAAGACCTTAGTCGGAAGGGGGACGCCTTTGTCCGGCATACCTGTGGGCTGTTGTGCTCTCGGCCTGGCTGTTATCAGGGTCTTCCAGCCGCTTCTGGCGGGATGAGGGATTCAGTTACGCCCACGGTGATGTATTTTCTTTTAAATTCTCTGTCTTTTCTGTGATTTCATTCTGTGTTATCACTTGTTGCTTCCAAGCTTTGAATAAATAGCCGTATAAGTGCTCATTATTTTCTAAACGTGCGTGTAGTTGTAAGTCATTGCGTCGTCTACCTGCGTTTAAAGTATTGGCTCTGCAATTGCGCTGGTGATTAATGACTGTCAGTGCACTCTGGGCGAGCAATACACCTCGTCATCCCTATCCAGTCTTAGGACTCTTGCTGGGTAGCCTGCTTGTCGGAGGGGACACCAACCGGACTACTCCTTCGTCTGAAGTCCAGCTGTCACCCACTATCTGCTTGGAGGTTCGAACCGAAAGACACCATCTGGCCTTCCCAGTCAGTGTTTGCACTGTTCCTGCGCCACGTAAATCCTGCAAGAGCTGTCCCAAGGAGTGGGGAGCTGATTCAGGACACTCCAGTTGCACCCTGTTGGGTCCTGGGTTGGTTTCACGCGTTACACTACTTGTACGACTCAAGACAGTCTGGCGACAACCACACCTCCCTTAGGAAAACCAGGTACGCAACGCCAGCAAGACGCATTGCTTAATATAACGGGTAGGTATCTTCACACCCCTCCCCAGGAGGCTGTGGGAAAACCTCCCCAACACCACAGTCAACATCTATCGTCTAATCACATCAGTGTTGTCAAAATGTGCAAATGTAGCTAACACAACTCAATATCAAAAATGTTTTTTATATTGTCTTCTTCTGTTCCACCTTCACTCAGCCTGTCCTGTTGATTACAACTTGGGTATGTGCAACTTTTATGTTTTTTAAACAATGCTGATTCATGTATCTTAAACATTAATACACATTTGTATCGTCTATGTGATGGAAAATTGTTGCTTTAAATTGCTCTATTATTTTCAACCGTATTGTCAGCCTTGAGAACGACGATCTAGTCGAAACACGTGTCGGCTGAATTCGGACTTTATTAAAACATTTATTCTGGATTGAACCTTCTTTTATTTCTATTTGAATATTTACACTCTGGTTTTTATATACACAACCTGTCAATGGTACTAGCGCGGTGCATTAGTTATATCCAAACCAACATCTATCTTTAGGTTTTTAATTTCGATTCACGTGAATTTAATTTGCAGCCTTTTTGCTTTCAAACCCCAGCTAGTACTCCCAGTAAATTTGCTATCATGTGCATTGATTGTGATGCATGGACATCCAACCAGGCCTGTGCCATATTGCTAGTGATTCTATACAGACCCTTCACTGCCTTTTCCTGTGAGCATGTCATTTGATTGTGTACTTTATTTAAGGGTATACTGTCCCCCTCCTTGTTTTAGGCCTGTAAAACTACTAATAATGTTCTCTGTTTGCGGGTCTCCTGTTTCAGGCCGTTTTGTCCCTCATTAAAAACAAAGAGGTGGTAGTTGGAAGGTTTAGAATTAACCTTAAACCTCTGGCAATTGCTCTGGGCAACCCTCCAGACCATCATTCTTCACCTGCAAAGCCATTACATAAAGGGGAAAGACCATTTGCAAATCAGGCCGTTTTGTCCCTCAGACCTTTGCCTCCATTCTACAAATGCCTGGACTACGTTATCTCAGAGTTCGAATTCTGTTGGGATTTTAAGTGAAGACAGTGTGTTCTCGACTTCATCTTGTTATTTTTCTGCAAACCATAAGAGTCATCTTAGAACTTGCCTTCCATATAGTAACAAGGTATACACAATTTTAACAGCAGTCATCTGGATTCTGCCCATCTGGTTTATGGAGTAGTATTAGCACAGCTACGATTATGCCCGTTCATCACCATCATTTCTTGTACTAACCTGTACTTGTACTCACATTAATTTCATTTGTCTCTCGGTTTACATATGTACTGCTTATTCTTGGCTTCATCTTTACACCTTCCACCGTCACATTTAGGTGTAGCCTGGCCCGCACTGTTCCCACACATGATAAAGGATTCTCATGGAGCATTCCTGGGCCAAGCCCTAACCCCTGAGCCTTCATACAAATAAACCAGCATGCACGAAGTGCACCAGTCTGCTGAACCTAGCCAGCCTTAGAAAAGACAAGCTCTTTGCTCCTTCGTCAATCCTGGGTCTATTCATCCCTGGTGATTAAATATCCATCTTTGTGACAATCTCTAGAGCCAAGGAAGCTCTGCAGGTCTCGGCTTCTAATCATGTATCACTGTTCATTTTCCAGAACCTCCATCTAAACCTAGAAATGGCACTGCGTTTCCTTTGCTCATACCTTGACATTTCATTCACAGAGGCAACAGTCTCTGTATCCAACAATGGAAGTAATGACCAAATATCCCCAGATAAATGATTGGGTCACACACCCAATGAGGTACACTCTGTATCAAATCAAATTCTGAAGGTAACACAGGCTTTACCTATTTCAATATCATCAATGGATCCAAGACCGTTTGACATCATCTGCAATAAACAGAAAAAGACTTTATAAGGTGATTTGAAAGGGGGCTAAAAACAGTGGGGCAGGATGGTTAATGAGGGAGATGAAGCAATTGAAAGACAAAGTAATAGAGAAAAGGGAAAAGGCTTGAGCAGACACTAGGCAAAGCAGGAGACACATTTCAGCGTGCTAGCTACAGCACAATATGTGTGTTAAGCAGTGCTTTGCACAACTAGAGGAGTCATTTAGCATCCCCACTTTATGGCATTGCTCTAGGTGGTCGTCTCCGATACCAGTCTGTTGGTGGCCTCACCTGAATAAACAAGCCGTTGGGAGCCATTATCTGATGAGACAATTCACTGTGGTCTTAACAAAATAGACATGCAGCTGGGTGCACTTACCTGATTAGATGAGACATTTGTTGTGCCATTGCTGAGTGCGTTGTAGCTCTCCAAGTCCGGCTGGAAAAGAAAAACAAAAGCGAGAACCCCCGCCCACACAAAATGGTAGGAGTCAAAAAGAGGCCAAGAAAAAAGAAGAAAGCAATAGCCAGACTCCTACTTGCACCGACTCTATTCTAACTTCCAGGTGTGCTAACGTCTTTCAGCATTCCTTCCAAATACACGTGGAGATACGTCCACCCATCCCAAACGGGCATCCATCGGATGATTCCTTGCTCATGATCCCCATGCCCATCCGTGATCCCTCCACTCACACTTGGCCCACGTTCATTTACAGAACTTTCTATGAAACTAAGAATCCAGAACTATATGAATACCATTTGCAGTGACGGTCCCATTTCTTAAATATACACCAGTATGCCTGGCATTCATCCATCTGCAAGTACAATTTGCATTTGCTCTAATCCTAGCAAATAAATCACCCTCCCCAACTTTGATTTGTGCCCATCCATCACCCCACAAAACACACACACAAGTACACCCCCCCACACACAATGAGTTTCCTTTCTCTTTTATCCATATGCCCACCTGCTACCTTGCGACTTGCATATCCATTGTTCTTTCAATCATGATCTCTACACATCTGTGTGCAAATACACAATTACGTCCATCTGGAAACTCTTTTCTAACATGTGCACAGCAATGCTGATGTTAAACCCCCTCATACCGCATTAATTAGTGCCCATCAACAATATTCCTCACAAGTGCATCCATTTGCAATACCTTCTCTAGAATGTGTCAATTTCCATCCTACATCAGTGCCATCCAGGACCCCCTCACCATCCTCCTTTCACACATGCACCCATCTATGAACTCTCCCAAACACATGTCCATTCAGAAACCCTCTATCACATGCACACTGTTGAGCTGCGATCCATCCTGTCACATGCATGACCAGACTCCATGATCCTTCCTGGCAACACAAGATCCACAGCCATTTGCGAACCATTCTATTTTATGTCTAGCCATGCTCACTCACAATCCTCCCAATACATGCTGTAAGGGAGGCATGGTATCACAAGCATGACACTGACAAGAGATACAAGTTTAAAAACCTTTATTAAATTATTGGGGTTTGGAAATACTCCTAGCCTGCCTTATTGCTTTGATGGGAGTAGTCTCTATCATCAAATAAGAAAACACAGTGCTAGTCAGTCTTAGTCAAATCAAAATGGCCTATTCTAATAAAACCTAATGCCTGCCCCATCTCTTATACATAATGTGTGAAAAGGGGAATGTGTACGCAAAGGAAAGTCAGTGTTAAAACAAAGGATCAAGGTGGATAAATCAGCTCTCCTTCCCACGATGGACAGCATGGAGTAAGGCGGCCCCCGTAAGCAGGGTGACACACTCTGGCTCAGGTTATCAAAGAAAGGCAGTTCAAAACAGGGGTCGAGGCCCGCTTGGCCTTCCACGTTAAAGTCACTTATTCCAGCTTTTCAAAAGTTCTTTAACAGTTCAACAAAAGTTCATGTAGGTTTCCCTCGGTCGGGCTCAGATCTGTCAAGGCAACAATAGTTCACGTAGATCTCCCTCAGCCAAGCTCGGACCTCGCAATCACAGCACTTGCAGGGGTTCCTTCCCCAAGCTTTATTCACATAGGGGGGTCTCTTCCCCCAACTTATTTCATATTCCAGGTCTCCCTCAGTCAGGCTCAGATCTTTCACTGACATTGAAGACTTTCGAATGTGCAAGGCTTTTACTATAGACTACGCAGGACCACTTCGACTTTCACTTCTGCTCTCCAGTTATGTTATTTGCCCAGTGTCTCTTAGTCTTGATAGTTCCAAACCACAAGCACAAAAGTTCAAAAGAAATCTTCCTCTTCAAGCATTCACCCTTTCACTTAAAATGAAATTATATTTTATTTGTATCGCGCTCATACACAAGTGTTTCAGAGCGCGACCAAAGGGAAGGGAACAAGGGAGAAGAAAAAAAACGACCTTACTAGGCCCAGTGACATTGAGAACGTGCAAGTGCATGTAAAAGGGAAAATGGGGAAAGTGCATGGGGGGCAGGGAGAAATTGAAAGTGCGGACACAGAGGAGAGAAAAGAATAAATAAGTAAAAATAAATAAAGGTGATAAGCAGTGGTAGTGCAGCCAGCAAGTGGCAAGTGCTAAATTAGTCAGATCGGGTATATCTGGTAAGTGCAGAAATAAAGTGGGAGGGGGACTGTATGGGTACAGATACAGTTCCCAGTGCAATGGGTGGCCCGGAGGCAGTGCAGGAGGGTGGCAGGATGAGCAGGTACCTGGGCCCGAATGACAGAGGATGGCCAGGTGCACGGTGCTGAGAGTGAAAACAGATCAGCAGGGGAGAAGAGAAGCAAAGGAGGAAGTGAAGAGGAAGGCCTTGAGGTACTTCCGGAACCAGAGATGGTTCTCTTCAAGTTTCAAGGTGGCAAGGAGGCTGTTCCAAAGGATCTAAGTGATCCAACCACGGCTGAATTTGCCACAGCCGGAACGTTCGCATGAGAAAGGTGCGAAGTACCAAAAGTTTGCACCTCTCTCATGTGAACACACATACATACTCACACCCACACACCCTCCACCCACACCCCCAACAAACAAACCCCACTTACCTTCATCACCCTGGGTTCCTGCGCGCCAGTTCCCTTTCACTTCCGTGATCGGGAACCGCCACCGCAGGGTCCTTTTTTTTTTTTTTTTTAAACGGAAAGTTGCGGGGGTGTAACCCAAAACCCCTGCTTTTTTTTACAATGCTACCAAAGGATCAAACTTTTGGTTTTCGAACCTTTGGTGGTAGCATTTCTAGATCTAATGGTTCATGCGCACCATTAGGTTCGGTCAAAACGACGAATACCGTTCCAAAGGGAGGCCCCAGCCGAAGACATATCTACCCCCAGCTCGTTTCTTTGAAAAACGATTGACCCTGAAGGAGTTAGAAGTAGAGGAGCGAAGGGCTCGAGAGGGGAGGTATTTAAAGAGGGATAGTTGAAGTTATTTTGGACCCAGGTCCAAGAAAGCTTTGTGGACAATGCAGAGGGTTTTAAATGTAATCCTTGCTCCACTGGGAGCCAGTGAAGGGATTTCGGGGCTGGAAAGATACAATCCCAGGGCTTGAGGCCAAGGACAAGTCTCACAGTCCTGTTCTGTATTAGATGTAAAGGGCAGAGAGTGGAGGCAGGTAGATTTAGAAAGCGGCTGTTACAATAGTCCAGCCTAGAGAGAACCAGAGCTTGGGAGACAGTGAGCTTTTGGGGGAAGGAGGGGAAAGGCAGGGTACCTCCAAGGAGGTGCAGTAAAAAGTTTGATTTTCTTGAGACATCGGAGATGTATGCGGAGAAGGAAAGATGACCCCAAGGTTCTTAGCCTCGCAAGTAGGGGTAGGAGGAGGGCCAAGGGAGACAAGCCAGAGAGTGAGGGGGAGGATGGATAAAGATTGCTGGTGGCACACCAATTTTGAATAGCGACTAGGCAGTCAGAGATGGGGGAAGGAAGGGAGGTGGCTGAAGGAAGCCTGAACATTTGTTGGGTGTCATCAGCATAGCACTGGAAGTTTGAGCAGAAAAGGAAATGCAGTAGAGAGAGTTGCCAGGTATTGGTTGAAAAGCCAGGGTGAAATGTTAGACCCCTGGGGAACGCTGCAGGTAGAGAGGGAGATGGAAGTCAGCCACAGATGGCCAGCTTTTCAAGGAGCTTACCCAAAACGGGAGTAATGGAAATGGGGCAATAGTTAGCCAGACAAGAGGGAACAGCTGTGGGTTTCTTGAGGAGAGAATGCACAAGGGAGTGCTTCAGAGGGGAGAGGAAAGATCCAGAGACAAAGGAGAGGTTGCAGAAATCGGCAAGGGCCAGAGAAAGGGTATCAATGTGGTCCTTAATGGTTTTAGAGGAACAGAGATGGACCTGTTTTGATAAGGCTTTCATAGATCGGACTTGTCTAGTGACCTCATCAGGGGAGAAAACAGGAGAAGAAAGAGGGAGAGGGGGTATCTTAGGGAAGTTGAGCACTCAGAGAAGGAGAGGGGAGGGGAGGGGGAGCAGAGGAGAGGGTGGACAAGATGTACTATGTTTTATAATTAAAGTGAGAGGCAAGGGAATTGCAAAGAGCCTGAAGGCGAGAGGAGGGGTGGAGACTGCAGCAGGGTTGGCCAGCTCCTTGCAGATTTTAAAAAGTTTGGCCGAGTTGTTAGATGCTGCACAGATGCGGGATTAAATGTGGACTCTCTTCTTGGTGCGGACAGCGAGTCTGTATTGCCTTTGGAGTGCCTACTCAACATCACTGGCTCCACAGTTATCAGCAACTTAAAAGATCTTCACTGTTTTTTTTTCTTCTTTTGATGCATCAGCATGTGTGCAACCTTCAATTGTGAGATTCACTGCTGCAGCTTTAATCTTCCCTTTACACAAACCGACCTTTCATGTCTTTCAGTAACTCACCAGTTGTGCACATTCCTTTCTTGTCTCTGCATCTTTGAATCACAAGTCATGGTTGATACCACAGGCTTGGCCTCGCCTCCTCATGTCGTTCACCCGGGAGGGTAGCTGGCATCTTTGAAACACAATGCAGGCTTTTTCCTGTCTGCAATTTGGCTTTCTCTGCATCTCCTTTTCATCTTCCACTGAGGCAACAACCTCCTGCAGGGAATTTAAGGGTTTCTCTACCCTTTACTCTAGTCCCTCGATTGGGTGTCCTGCTCTAGTGGATTCGACTTTGCTCCCAGAATATATGCTCCTTCTCGTGTTCCACCTTGCACAGAGTGTGTCTCTATGTTCCGCCTTTTGTCCGTTTAGGGAGAGCTAATGGGTATCGGATGTATGACTGACTTTACCTGGCCTGATTAGAGGGATATGTCCAATGAGATATGTAAGTGCTAGCCTTTCTACCCTCAGTCTCCCTTTACCTCGGCCCAGTGTTTGTGTAGAAAGAGGGGGTGGGGGAGGGAGTTGAGAATTGAGAATCCTATAAAATAGGATGGGGTATGGGTACGCGAAAGGGTAGGGGAACTGCGTCTCACCATTGGCTGCCTCACCCCCAACTCCCTGAAGACCCACCCCAACCAGGTGACCCTCCCGCACTGGTCCACCGCAATGGTCAGGATCTAAAGGGGATGGCAGTGCCCTGACCACCTGAGAGAGAGAGAGATCGATCCCCGGGGACTAGCAAGTGAAACACTCTTTGGTTTCTCACATATTTGATCCCTGCCCTCACATGGGGACTCGGTTCATCTACAATATGTAGAGACACCTTCTTCTAAGGCCATCACTATCTTTTTTTATGTTAAGTTGGGACAGGACAGCTTCTCCAATACACTCACATGCCCCCATACACAAGCGCTCCACCCACATGTGCACCCATGCCATCCATACTCCATTCTCTTATGCATTTACTCTGCCTTTCATAGACACTCCTAACCCTTCAAGCCATGCCATTCACAAACCTGCTTCCTATGTAACCATACCCACCCATAACGCCTCCACTCCCACAAGCATCCATGGTGATATGTTATCACACGTCCTATGTGCTCCCAAGCCGACATGCAATCCTTGTTCTGCACTTACTCCTATCTACAAACCATCCTACCAAACATGCATAGGTGCACCTGTGTTCTTGCATGTGCACTTCTTACCATGGGTCTCTTGTATGCCTTGCGCACTCTCAGGCCTAGCTTCTGAGACAGCTCCTGGCCCAGGCTGATCACACTTTCATCCTGGGAAAAAAAACATCAGAGTAAGAGCCCCAAAAAAATCCAGCGATAGTGTAACAGATGGAAGTGCAGCATTGATGGCAGTCAAAGGCTAGATGTATTGAGAGTTTCAGAGTTATCTATATCGAATGTGCAACAGTGACAACTTCCTAGCCTTAGCTCAAATCATTGTTTTACAAGTGCCAGAGCTCCCATCTAAGGTGTACTGATTAATTATAAGTTACTCACCGTAGTGACTAACGTACTCCTAGTACATAGTGTCCTTTCCTCCATACTGTCTGGGCGTCGCTCGCTAGGGACGGGTACGGTACCTTTTTCACCAGAAAAAAAATCTTCTTCCCCTTTAAATTTAGAGGCGCTCCCCTCACTCCGCCCACCGGCGTCACTCCTCAGTCCCCATGGATGCATCGACAATATTACCATTGCCTAATGACACCAGTTTTATTAGGGGGGAGGATGGTGGGACGTATGGAGGAAAGGGGACTATGGACAAGCAGTATGTTAGTCACTACGGTAGTAACGTATAATTACTCCTGCGTCAAGTCCCCTTTCCTCCATAATGCATGGGTGATTACAACTGAATGTAGCCCCAGGGTGGAGAGGTGACCCTCCTTAAGAAAACAAGTTCATCAGAACCGCCTGTCCGAAAGCCACGTCTGACCTTGAGCCGGCATCCAAACAGTGGTGCTTGCAGAAGTCCGAAGGTGGCTGCCCTGCTGACAGCGTGAGCATGCATGTTTGCTGGAAGTGGTTTGTGCTGCCCCTCATAAGCCTCCTTGATGGTCTAAACCATCCACCCTGCTATAGAAGCCTTGGATGCCTGATACCCGGGTCTTGACCACCGAAGGTGACAAAGAGCGTCCAACTTGCGGAAGATCTTGGTCCTGTCCAGATAGAAATTCAGAGCGCGTCTGACATCCAGACAGTGCAAGACCCTTTGAGCATCGTCCTTGGGATCAGCAAAGACAGTAGGTAACACTATCATTTAGATGAAAGGAAGAGACTACTTTAGGTAGGAATGCGTGGTGTGTTCTCAGGACCACCTTATCTCTGTGAAAAGTAGTGTAGGGTTCTGAAGCCACCAGTGCCTGGACCTTGCTGATGCTATGCGCAGACAAGACCCCATCAACAGGGCTGTTTTAATGGCGACAAGATGGATGTCTGCAGATGCCATTGGTTCGAAAGGTTTCTGCGCCAGGGTGCCCAACACTACATTGAGGTCCCACACTGGGTGTGGTTTCTTGATGGACAGGTAGAGCCTGGTGAGGCCCGCCAATGTCTTTTAACCACTGGGTTGGAGGAAGAAAAGACTTCCATACTTCCTCCTCAGAGTTCCTGCAGGATCCTATGTCCGCCAGGTAGGTGCAGCATGTGTCTATTTACACCCCTGAGTGTGCAAGGTGTGAGAAGAAGGAAAGCACATCATCCAACATGCAAGTAAGGGGGAGGGGGGTCAATCTCCTTAGAGTCCGCCTAGTGACAGAACCTAGTCCATTTACTCTTGTACTGCCTTCTAGCATTCTGAATGATGTCTAAGTTAGCCTGCGACAGGCTCTGATGCTTCAGTGCGACTTGCTCAGGAACCACACTGCAAGGGCTAACCTCTGTGGACTGTGGTGAATGACCCTGCCTCCCTGCTGCAATGGAAGGTGAGCTGGGCCCAGCAGCAGATGAATGGGGGGGCCTATCCGAGAGGCTGAGGAGCTCCTGAACCATGGTCTCGCAGGCCACCACGGAGCCATCAGAATGATGCAGAGGTGACACGATTCTCTTATCCTGCAGATCACCCTGTCAGAGAGGGAATGCATATGCTGTCATGCTGTTCCACTGTATCTGGAACGCATTGCCCAGAGAGCCGGGGCCCTACCCCTTCCAGGACACAAACTGCAGGCACTTCCTGTTGGACCAGGTGGCAAAGAGATCCACCTGAGGATGTCCCCAACTGCTGAACATCCCGAGCAGAACCTGATCGTTCAATTGCCATTCGTAATTGTCCGCTCCCAGTCTGCTGAGCCTGTCCGCCTGCAGGATGGACTCCCCCGGGAGGTGGATTGCACTCCGTTAGATGTTGTTCCCCAAAGCCCATTCCCACATGCTGACCAGTAGACTGCAGAGTGGAGAGGACCTGGTGCCACCCTGCTTGTTGATGTAATACATGCTGTGGAGTTGTCAGTTTGAATGAGGACCACCTTGCCACAAACAAGCGGAAGGAAAGATTTCAGAGTGAGCCAGATAGCTTGCAGCTTAAGCCAGTTAATGCAAGCCTCCTGCTCCTGAAGGGACCAGACTCCATGGACACCGTTGTCCAGCGTAGCGCCCCAGCCTTCCAGGAAGGAATCTGAGGAATTGGTGGTGATGGTGACCTGAGGTGCTGCCTGTCGGAGGGGCTTGCCAGTCTGCAGTCCCTGGACCACCAGGTGAGGTCTGTGTGGACAGAGGGAGGAATGCTGACAAGCTCCATTTGGGAGCCACGCTGCCGATTCCATGAGGCTGCAAAGTGCAGCTGTAATCTCCTCATCTTGAGTCTCGTGTGGGGTATGGCCAGAAGGACCACCGCCATGATACCCAATAAATGCAGGTACCACCAGGCTGAGGTCACCTCTCTGCTGAGAAAGTGACCTCTGCCCTTCTTGATGGCCAGGATCTTGTCCTCCGAGGGGAAACCTCTCTTGGAGCTTGTGTCCCATATGAGGCCAAGAAAGGTCAGGCTCTGAGTAGGCTGCAGCTGAGACTTCTTGAGGTTGATAGAAAATCCCGGTTCGTGGAGTGTGATCATAAGGGTGGAGGAAGTGCAGAGAACCGCCTCTGGGGAGCTCGCCCTGACAAGCCAGTCGTCCTGGTACGGGTAGACATGGTGGCCCTGGGCCCTGAGGAGGGCCTCCACTGCATTTATCAGTCTGGTAAATACACTGCGGGCTGAGTTGAGGCCGAAGAGTAGAACATTGTATTGGAAATGGATGCCCATGATGTTACGCTCACCTGGTATCCACAGGGACGGCACCCAGCCATGGTTGGATGAATTGCACTCTCAAACCCTCTCCCGGTCCCCTGATAAGGCCTCTGGTTAAAGATGGGTCTGCAATATAGGAGAGCTGGATTCAATACCAGATTGTCTTTATGTTTTCCCACCTCCCTTGGCCTCAACTCCTTCCTCCCCCGTGGGCCCTCTCCTCACCTTAATATTGTAGAAGGTGGATTCTCCGTCCTGCTCCTCGTGGCAGGGGCATGTAGATGTGGGGGGCGAGCAGCGACCAAGTTACTTCACTGGTGCAAGCCCTCCCCCCCCCCGTGGGAATCCAGGCCTGCTGCGACTCTGTGGTTTTGCTGCTTTACAGTCTTTATATGCAGTTCTTAAGTTCCTCTTAGTTCGAATAATAATGTCTTGCTTCTTTCCTTTTAGGTATGGAAAGGTATTTTGGAGTGGTCATGCAGTTTGAAAATGAGCATGGGCCGGTAGGCGAAAGCGCGGTGTGCGCGATGCTGTCCGGTGAGTAATGCGCAGCGCTGTTTCGCCTTTTATATTGCTAACCTGTGTCTTTTCTCTCCTTGCAGGTTGCGATGTTCCTCACCGAGCGCTGTAATGTTCCAGCAATGATACTGACCAGGAGATGACTACCCAGGTAAGAATTGTGTGGCTTTCTTCATTCGGAAGGAAACGTGAGTAAACGATTACTAATGCTGTCTTTCTTTCTCCTCTTTCCAGGTTATGGTATTCCAGGATGCATGCGGTGCCGGATGATGGAGTTCGTACCTTCAGGTGAGTGGAACTGAAGTAGGCGATGGATTGAAGACAGGATACTGTTCCAGGTAAGTTTCATAGTGTTCTTTCTCTCTCTGCAGGTCCTTGGTTTCAGGTAAACTGGCATCAAAGAACTGGACATGGTGAGCGTTACGCTGCCCACAGCAGATTAATGCAAAGCATGTTCTGCTGTTTGGGTGTGGTTTTAATAGTCTCAGGTAAAGTAGTCCAGGTAAAATAGTCCCAGGCCTGCCACACCCAAAAGAATAGACTGCATAGCTAAGTTCCTTGTAAATGAGCTATGTGTTTGCCTCCATGTTGGCTGAACCCCCACAAGTTAAATAGTCCCAAGTAAATAGTCCCCTTCTAATGTTGGCGTTCATAATGGTTATGAGCCTGGCGCCAAAGGTCTTTGACCTGGCCCTAACTGGAAGGCTGAATTGCCAGTTAAGGCCAGGGGCAAGGGTCATGGCACATGATCCTGAACCGTAGAAAGGAGCGATGAGGCTGCCAAATCGGGACGTGTAGATACGCGTCCTTCAGATCCAGGGAGCACATCCAGACTCCCCTTCACCGTGTCTCTGCAGTGAGTGCTGGCGTAACCATCTTTTTTTTTTTTAAGAGGGAGGGAGAGGTTAAGGGTGGAGAGGTCCAACACAACTCTCAGGCCAGCCTGGTTCTTCTGTAGTATGGTGAAAAACCTGGAGTAGAAGCCGAAGCCTCGCTGGGAGGCTGGGACTTCTTCCACTGCATGGCTCTCGACGAGCGAGTGAATTTCCCCCAACAGAGTTGTTGTCCCCATCTATGGGAGTGAAGGGGAGGAGAGAAGAGAGGGAGGAATCGGTAGACGGTACCCCATGGACACTAGGGCTAGGATCCAGGGGTCTGCAAACCTCCGACGCCAAGACTGTGCGTGAAGGGCAAGCCTGCCCCCTCACCAGAGACACGTGGATCTGAAGGGGTGCGTCATGGTTTCTTTCCTTCTGGGGCTGGTGCGGAGGAGGGGGACTGAAAGAAGCCCTTGCCCCCCAACCCCGCAACAGTTTGCACCGGTGCTGACTCAGAACAGTCAGGCTGCCTCAACCTCCATTCTTGGCAGCCCGGACCCCGCCAAACACCTGCCCCTTGTCGGAGCGTTGATGCGACTGGGTGTATGCCTTGTGCGTGGCCTTCGTGAGGATAAAGACTTCGCAGTTTCGGAACGGTTTTTCTTTTTATGTAGCTCCTCATCCATGGTGGAATGGAAGAGGTCGCCGCCCTCGAATAGAAGGTCCAATATGCGTTCCTGGACATCCGGGATAAACTTCATAGCAGTAACCAGGCAGTCCTTCTCATGTCCGTGGTGATGCAGATGGCCCGGCCTGAGGTGTCAATGAGGGCCACGGTGGACTCCATGATGTCCTGCACCACCAATTTAGCTTCTGCCAGCCCCGCCTTGAAACGTGCTTGGCTCGGCACCGGAAGCTCTGCAAGGACGTCAGCCATTTCCCACCAAAGCCTCTGGTTAACGGTTGACAGCATGGCGTCCGCATTGTATTGACAAAGGTGCAGTGAGGCGTTGGAATAAACCTTCTTTCCGTAAGCCTCCAATATCTTCTCCTCCTTGCCTAGAAGCGCTGAGGACGAGGTGATCGAGGATGACTGAGGCTTGGAGTAGTGATGCTGCAGCGATCACTGAAGAGTGCGGTTGAGGATGTGCCAACAGCAAGAGTGGATCCCCCTCCAATTGCCCATACTTTGCGCCGAGGCACCGATTGACAGGCTGGGCCAAATGGGGTTAAGCCATCCCTTTTTGGCCAAGGTGACAACGTCCTTCTGCGTTAGGATCCCCGTTCTAGCCGCGGGCTGTAGAGTGAGGACCTCGGCCAGGACCTCCGCCTCCGGTTGTTCGACCTCGGGTTGCGGAAGCATCAAATATTCTGCCAAACCTGCGAGCCGTTCATGGAAGGCCTTGGCTGAAGACAGCATGTCGGGTCCTCCTCCTCATCAGTGTCCTCCAGGGTGTCCGGTTGGTCCGGAACGGGTGGAGGAATGCTGGGCGCCGAGGGCTGCGATGTAGGAACCGGAGCCGGTGGCAGTTGCAGAGGCTGGTGTGGAACCACCTGAACTGTGGGAGGCAGAGGAGCCAGACTCGAAGGAGCCAGTAAGGGCAGCAGGGGCTGCATGGGGGCCTGTGGAGCCTGAGTCATAAGAGGAATGACTATAGACGCAGGCAGAGTGGCGGGAGGGAGCATCTCCTGGATCACATACCGAAGGATGGCCCCCATCTGAGGAGGGTGTGAAGAATCTTTCAAAAAACCTGTCCTCACCTGCCGGTGGGGTGGCAGATAGTATTGACGGGGTAGCGGACGGATGCTGGGGTCGGTGCATACTCTGTCTTGCCGGTTGCGGGGTAAATCTGCTCTGCAATGCTGATGGATAAGCTGTAGGCCACGTACCTGGTTAAGACCAGTCCCACCTTGAAACTCATTCTTCCATGTGCTCCACACCAACGGGTGGTATCGGACGAGCGGCCATTTTATCGGGCGCGGCCGCCATCTTGTCGAGGTGCATGCCACTTGCCAAAGTCGTGGTGCTTGCCTCGCTGGGCCCAGCCTCTTGGCAGTGGACCATGAGACCTACCCTACACCTCAGGACACGGGCTGGTAGGCGTATTGCCCTAGGCCGCATCACTGGTAGTGCTGCGTACAGGCATCTGCCCAGTAGCAGGGCATAGCCCCTTGGGTGTACACCCGGTAAAAGAACCTTGCGGTCCCTCAGCACTGTCCCCCAGAAGGATCTAATTAACCCCCTCAGTCTGGTGGCCGGTAGCTGAAGTAGCTCTCAGTACCTGAAAGGTTCCTCCCGCTCAGGCATTTCCGTGGCAAGGAGTCGCCCATGCGGGGTGCGATGGAAAAAAACGGCCCTACCTTGGGCATTGGCTTGTGCCTTACAAAGTCCTCTGGAGATGACTTCTCGAAGAGCTCCCTCCACCGAGGTAACCTGTTCGTCAAAGTGCACAGTGAAAGCACGTCACACACGGTACAATCCTCCCAGCCATGATCGGGGCCAAGGCAGCCGAGACAAAGGGCGTGGGGGTCAGACGTAGGGAAGAGCCCTTCGCAGGCTGGACACCTGCGGAAGCCCACTGACGTCGACATG
Source organism: Ambystoma mexicanum (assembly GCF_040938575.1). Lineage (NCBI taxonomy): Eukaryota > Metazoa > Chordata > Amphibia > Caudata > Ambystomatidae > Ambystoma > Ambystoma mexicanum. The sequence goes on along the minus strand of NC_090925.1, from coordinate 1,261,984,956 downwards.
CGTCGGGGAGGAGCATGGCACCAGAGGACTGAGTACCTGATTAAACAAAACAGAAGATAAAAGACAGAAGAAAGTATCCGGGGGAAGAGTGCATGGTATTACAAGGCCAAAGCCAAACCCAGGAGCTCTGGTGATTGCGGCCCGTTCCCGTCGACGGGACAAAGGGGACTGGGGATTGGCGTTGGTGGGCTGAGTAAGGGGAGCGCATGTTCCCAGGACATCACCTCTAAATTTAAAGGGGGAAGAAGATTTTTTTCTGATGAAAAAGGTTCTGTCTCCCATCCTTAGCGAGGGACGCCTGTGCAGTATCCAAGAAAGGGGACGGGACATAGGAGTACGTGATAGTGAGGATCCTCCTGTATTAGATCTAGTAACAGAAATAACACACCAGGATAAGATATGCAAAGTGTTTAACACAGCAAGAGCATCGGCACTCAATGTAATGACTGTGCAGCAGCAAAAGAGCTTTTGTATCTGTATACTGACCATGTAACAATAAGTGTCCAGTGTTTGGAAATACCAAGTAAAACATTGAGAGATACCTAATGTTAAAAAAATAAGTTAAAAATAAATCTTTTTACCAGAGATCTTTGGGGACAGAAATACAGACAGTGACAGAGTTTTTGATGTATATGCTTACAAACATGAGAGAACTTCAATGTTATGTTTGCTGACTCTGTGAAAGTGATAACCCTCTTGTCTCAAGTATATATACTGACATCAAGATACTCTAGCTGAATGACAGTTACATGCTCTAGCCGAGTGGCTGCAACAGAATGTATAAACATCCCACACCAATCGAGAACACTAAGGAAGACCTCTCACATTGGGATGTGACAACAGACAGTGGCGGTTGCAATCGCTGGCTTCTTTGTGACGCCCCAGTTGGTGTAGTGTCCTGGCCTTCCGGAAGAGTGCCCGCATGTTGTCCTTGTCCAATTGCAGTGCAGTCTCGCAGTCCTCCAATGCCTTTTCGTACAACTCCTATAGCAGAAAAAACACACAGCAATGTGATGGACAGGACTACCTCAAGGATATTACCTTTATACACTCTTACCCATAAACAATAGGCGAACCGAATAAGTGCTAGGTTTTTCTGATTTCTTCTGGCAAGGTGTTCAGAGACCATCCTGTGGTGTGTGCACAGGGCTTTCCACCAAGCGTTAGGGAGAATTTTCCATTTCTGTACTAATTCCCTTTAACCTTAGAGAGCCCCAGCATGTTTTGGATTTAAAACTTTTGCCACTCTCTGACTGGGACTTTTATTTTTACTGTTTGATGGAGTCTGGTAAATATATATGTTTAATACAGGCATCTGCTTTTTGCGTTAGAGCACCCAGCACCCTATCTGCATTGTCACTGAAAAGTCCCTTGGACTTCTCTTTATGTGTAAATACATTTTCTTTTGAGAACTAATTTTCCTAAGAATAGTAACATAACTTTGATCTCACCTACTTTTTTTTGTGGGTCCAGCACATACCACCTTATGCACACACTCCTTCTCCCGCTCCTCATATAACCTTTTGTTACAACTAACTACTTAAACGGCTGGTGGCAGTGATTACTTTTTACTACCCTTTGTACAGGTTACTGGCAGGCTGATTTCTCAGCTGCAGTCAGCACCGATGGGTGACAATTTTCCCAAAATACCCCTCCATCCCCCCTTCCCCAAGTCTTCTTTTTTCACCATATTTTGATTGTCAGTTCCTTCTGGTCTTTTCTTCTGTACTTTAGAAATTATTGGAGTCCTTTGTGAGTTTTGCCTTTGCCAGTGTGTCTGGCAAGGCAGGAAGTGAGGGAGGAGTTTGAAACTTCACTGTCCTTGGTCTGTAGGTATGCCTGGCTGAAACCAGTTCTAACTGGGGGCTGGCTGTTCTGGAGGACAGCCACCCCCAAGTGATTGACAGCTCTGCGTGTGAGAAAGACTAGTATCCAGCATAGAAGGCAAGGATTTGTGGACTACAGACAGTAGACCACTGGAACAAGGAATCCGAAGCAGAAGACGGGCAGAGACGCCAGCAGCACCTTCCAGGACCGCAAAGCCTTGCAGCTGTGCTGACCCCAGTTTCACAACAACAGGGAAGACCCGCCAAGAACAACTTCCTCCCTTAGGCTGGTGGGACCAACTAGCCTCAAGACCTTCTTCATGTTGGGCTATCCCCCCTACTTGCTGCGACTTTCCTGAGCTTCAGAAACCCAAAACCTGGGGTACCTGGACCATTATCAAGTGCATCGTCTTCCGAAGATCGAATCCGGTGGACACTTTTCAGGTATCCATGTGGACCTCCAGAGGCAGGAATTCTTCATAAAAAGTCGCCTCACCAGACTTGAGAGAGAATCCAACCAGCAATATTAGTTTCTTCTTGGCGCTAAGAAAAGGGCGCCAAAATCACACAGAGCCGCTGGTGTGAGCTGAATCCATTGCTGCCTTGCAGCTTGTGCACTATTAGGTATCTATCCCCTTGAGCTCCTGTGTTTGTTCCAAAACCACTGACTGGTTAAGGCATTTTCATCTGAAGATCTTGATCGGAACTGGAACTGTCCATTTATTGTTGGCTGTCCTGGTTTCCCAACGGTCCATTTTATGATACTATTAGCATTTACAATGCTGTTTCCTCCATAGGTCTTAATTGTGAAACCTTTTATTGCTAGGAAAGAGACTGCCTTTACCCGTCTGGGAGAGTATTTGTTATTTACAGTTGCTGGTTGTGATCTGCCTAACTTTGAAACTTTCCCCCCCATCTCAATTTTGCACAAGGTGATATATACAAGTGCTGATATGGACCTTTATTGGCGTCACACTGTGTGCTGAATATGTAAAGCAAAGAAAAAGTTACTTACCTGCATTATTGTTTCTTATATTAATTGATTCCATTACACATTGAATGTTATTAGTAATTGCTACATTTTAGATTTGCTTGTGTGTATAATTCAATAAATATATTGAGCAAGTGTTTACTTGGATACCTGTGTGAACTGATTTCATTGTACTGCTTTATAGCTCACAACTCCCTCCTAAGAAAAACCTAGCTGCTCAGCCACTCACCAACTTGTGTATTGCAGGTCTATGTGAAGAGTTGGGTCCCTTATACCAAGAGATAAATGTGTTCTGAAGTCTCACACCAGTTGGACTTTCGAAAAACATACCCAACAACTCTTACTAGTAGTAAACCTGGAGCACTCTGGCTTCATGTTAGGAGTCGAAGGAGTGAGTACAAGTTACAGCCACAGCGCCCCACCCACCCACCCACCCACACACGTACGTTCTGAAACATATTATTTGTTATAAAACATTTTGTGCATAAATACATAAAGTTCAGTAAAAAAACTAAGTATAGATATAAAAACCGTAAATGTGTTAAAAAGAAACACCATTCAACCTTTAAAGACAGATATCACTGTAGCAAGTATTGATACAATAATAAACAATGATTAACAACTTTATTCAGTTGAACATGCAATTTGGTTTCATATAAAAGCTTTAAACACAAGAAGTGTATAATGTCATTAGTACCATTAATGGCAATTTGATTTGCGTTTTAAATTTAAAAAATGTAAGATGCTGGGTTGGCCTCCAAACTACTCATAGCGGCAAGACGGTGCATTCGTCCAATTCCCTGTGAAAGTGAGTTGAATGACAAAGGCATGAGAACTGCCGGCAAAGGAAAAAATTACGCACTCCATATGCAACATTGCGAAGAGCGCAGTCTGCTCTTCTTTTCTAAAGTAGACAGCTAATGACTGCATGAGTTTAATGTTTCCAGGTAGAGTAAGAGCTTTTTGATGTTTTGATTTTTGATCATATAAGCAAGTATCTGTTTTAGCTGAAATCAATAGCGAATTGAAAATGTGGTATTTGCTACATTTTATGAAGGATTTACAGATTAGATACCAGGAAGTTACCTTTCTTGGTGTTGTGAATACATGGCCAAATGCTCCAACCACAAGGCTGTCACGACTATCCTGCACTGATGATCTCCAATAAGGGTGAAACCAGGTATGCAGTTGTCCTGAAAGCCTTGCAAAATGTCTGTCTTGGGTTGATTAAGCTATGTATAAAGTAGGACTGCCCTCTTAGACAAAGACAATTTCCTGGAGAAATTGTTTTGCATTTAGGCTAATTTGCATACCCACAATGCATTGCTGTTGTGCCTCAGAACTGGAGGCGAGCTTCCAGCGATGGCTACTAGGTGGCGTTGTGGAATGTGCGACTTGGCTGAAATGGACTTCACGACAATATAAATGATAGATATAATACATTACTCATCGTAATCGTATTTCTGATGCTTGCATCTGCTTAGATTCACATGCTGTGCATTGTCCGTCATCTAGTGGAAGCTGCAGAGTATTACAGTTGTTGTTTTCGAAACTCGAAAAGGGATGTCGACAGGGTGTGCCAGTAATACTACTCCTAGTGTGACGTCCACTGTACCCATGATTCCTCACGCGTCGAGGTCCCTCAGATTGTTATTTTTCTGACATGAGGCGTAGCGCGAGTACAGTTGTATCCAAGCAGATGATATATATCAGACAAGCTCATAAGCATCCATGCGCCTTCTCTCAGAGGGGAGGAAGGGTGGGTTGCATGTGAATATAAGCAGATACAAGCATCAGAAATACGATTACGGTGAGTAATGTATCCCTTCTGAGGCTTGTGGAATCTGCTTAGATCACAGGCTGTGCATAGATTAGCGAGCAGTAGAAGGAGGAGGTGGGATGTGAGAAGGATCATGAGCTAATAAGTGTCTTAGAACCACTTGTCCCACTTTTCTATTGTCCCACTTGTCTATCTGTCTTGGAATAGGCGTCAAAGCATTAGTGCTGAGTGAAAGTATGTATAGAGCTCCATGTAGCTGCTATGCAAATACTGTATAGGGGGATATTTGCAATGAAAGCCAGAGTGGCTCCAAGGCGTAAAAGGCAGTGTTTTATTTGAAAGGGAATAGCACAGTTGGATACATCCGAATATACACTTAGAGATGGCATTTTTAGAGATGCAATCTCCTTCTCTGTCTGTTGCTATGGAGATGAACAGTTGATCTGCCTTTCTTAGCGGTCTGGTCTCGTCTACGTAGTAGAGGACCGCCCTCCTCACATCTAGTGTGTGGAGTTTGACCTCAGCAGAGCTTTTGGGTTCTTGGAAGAAAGCTGGTAGCTCAAAAGACTGGTTAACACGGAATTTGGAAATTAACTTCGGTGAGAACCTAGGGTGAGTCTGTAAAACCAGTTTGTCCTTATGTATAGTAAAGAAAGAATCCTGCACTGACAGAGCTTGAATTTCACTGACCCTTCTTATGGAGGTGATGACTACTAAGAAGGCAGTCTTACAAGTCAGGTGTTTTAGACTAGACTTGTGCATCGGCTCGAATGGGGGACCCATGAGCTTAGCGAGTACAACGTTTAGGTCCCAACCTGGCGGTGGGTTAGAGATTGTAGGGTGGAGTCTCTTTACCCCCTCAATGAATGCCTTGATGACAGGTACCTTCCACCATGAGACCTTATTCCAGGAAGTGGTGTAGGCTGACAAGGCCGCCAAGTGGACTTTTAAGGAGTTGAACATTAACCCTGCATCTAGAAGGTGGAGCATGCAGGTAAGAATGTCAGATGGAGTACAATTCGGGTTAACGGCCCGTGTGAGGTTAGGTGCCTCTAAAGAAGGTTGGAATCTGGCGTTGCACAGACTTTAACAGTGGAATAAATTGTCCTACTGTTTTCTTATCTCCCAACAATTGCTCAGCAAAGTCTGTCTTCTACAACTTCTTGTGTGTCTATGCGGAAATGTTCTGCCGCTTTGGTTAGGACTTCGTTGAGGAGGGGTTGATTTTCTATGGGGAATCTACCACTGGAGGGTCTGGATTAATGGGTGAATCTATGTAATACATGTTTGCCTCCTTGTCCGGGTCCTCGTCGTCCCCATAATAAATTTCATCTAAGTCCTCATCAACAATTTGAGAGTCAGATGTATCGACAAACGAAAGGTCATCCTGTTCTTCTGGATGGACTTCAGGGTCATATAGATCTATAACCTTACCCTGACCTGGGGCATCAGAACGAACCCTCTTGGACTGGGGTTGAGAGACAGGGTTGAGACGCTGAAGGGGCTGAGGTGGGTGGGGTGGCTTGAAAACTTTGAAGATAAATCAGGATTTTTTTCAAAGAAATTTGCCGTAAAGGTCATCCTTCGCATGACTATGTCTATGTCCTGCGAAGACCAATCCTTTGAGCTTGGAATTACAATTTCGGGCTCCGAGTCAATAATACCCATGTCTACATTATGGTTTGGATAAGATACCCTTTTGTGAGGACCTGTCCCTAAGTAAGGCTTTCGCCTCTATGGGTGTTCTTGGAGGGTGTCTTATTTTGTTTTCTCCCACCCTGGGGCCTAGAGGAGTGTGTAACTGACTTTTTGGGGCCTGACGTTTTACCAGATGAAGAAAGTCGAATTTTGGAAGTGGGGCAGAGGTTTCGTCTGCAGAAGAACGACCTTCGGACATTGTTTTCCGTGCGACACCCTTACCGTCTTTCGAAGTCTTAGCCTTGTCATGCAGCGATCTGGAACGAGATTGCCCAGAGGATCAGGATTCAGTGCATCGTTCACGGGGTGTCGAAAGTTGCCGGCTATTCGACTCATCTGGCGAATGTCAACTGGGACTTGTGTGTTTTGTGGTGTGTGCCTTTGGAGCGCTTCTGCCACCGGTTGTAGTCCCCACAACATGGCCGCCGGCCTGCCCTACGGGGTCGGGGGCTTGCGATTGGGTAGCTAGAGCTACTCCGGTGCCCTTGCCGTCCGAAAGTGTGGCGTCGCTGCCATCGCTGAAGGCTCCCTCTACCTCCATGGCCTTGAGTTGCCTGGAGTAGTGGGTCCAGCGTTTAGTGGAACTGTCCTTCAATGTCTTTGGCTTGAAGAGCCTGCAGGCTCGACAAGACGCCTCGACGTGGTCTCTCGGGAGACACAAATTGCAAACTAGATGCTTGTCTACCCAGGGGAATTTACGGTTGCACTTAGGGCAAAACTTAAATGGGTTGTTCTCCATAATACTGGGTAAAAGGGAGGGCAGCTGGACGAACAAAGTGTAGGAAGGGGAGAATATGCATTCTAAAATGGCCTAACAATGGCCTCCCCCCTCTTTCCATACTGTCTGGGCCGAGGCCCGGGGCAGCCTTCCAGGGCCATATACGGTCTTTCACGATGTCTCCGGTGGCAGTATTCTTTCTGTTTCTTGGGCGTAGTGTTGCGAAGTCGAAGAAAGGATAGAAAGAAAAACTATCGTAATTAACAAATTCAATGCCTTATCACCAAAAGGAACTCCGCTATACGCGTCTGTCTAGCATAGCGGAAAAAAACAATCTGAGGGACCTCGATGCGTGAGAGATCATGGGTACATTGGACGTCACACTAGGGATAGTATTACTGGCACGCCCTGTCGACGTCCCTTTTGAGTTTCTAAAACAACAACTGTAATACTCCACAGCTTCCACTGGATATCAGACTATGCACAGCATGTGATCTAAGCAAATTCCACAAGCCTCAGAAATTATATATATGATACATTACTCGCCGAAATCGTATTTCTGATGCTTATATCTGCTTACATTCACATGCTGTGCATAGGCCGACAACTAGTGGAAGCTGCGGAGTATTACAGTTTGTTTTTCGAAACTCGAAAAGGGCGTCGACGCAGGGCGTGCCAGTAATACTATCCGTAGTGTGACGTCCCCTGTACCCATGATCCCTCACGCGTCTAGGATGCTCAGATTGTATTTTTTCTGACATGAGGTAGCATGAGGAGTAGTGGGAGTACAGATAATCCAAGCAGATAGATAGAAAGGTAAGACTGCAAGCATTCATGCGCCTTCTCTCAGAGGGATGGAAGGGTGGGTCGCATGTGAATCTAAGCAGATACAAGCACAAGAAATACGATTACAGTCAGTAATGTATCCCTTCTGAGGCTTGGGGAATCTGCTTAGATCACATGCTGTGCATAGATTAGCGAGCAGTACCTGAAGGAGGTGGGATGTGAGAAGGGTCATGAGCAAATAAATGTCTTAGAACCGCTTGTCCCACTTGTGTATTACTTGTGTATCTGTCTTGGAATGAGTGTCAATGCAGTAGGTCTGAGTAAAAGTGTGAATAGAGCTCCAGGGAGCTGCTTTGCAAATGGTGTCAAGGGGTACATTTGCAATAAAAGCCAGAGTGGCCCCAATGCCTCTTGTAGAGTGGGCTCCAGGCGTGAAAGGCAGAGTTTTTTTCAGAAAGTGAGTAACACAGCTGGATACAGTTAATAATCCACTTAGAAATGGCACCTTTAGAGACGCGATCCCCCTCTCTGCCTGTAGCTACGGAGACAAACATCTGATCTGTTTTCCTTAGCGATCTGGTCTTGTTTACATAGTAGAGGACCGCCCTACGCACATCTAGTGTGTGTAGTTTCAGCTCAGCCGAGCTTTGTGGGTCTTGGAAGAAAGCCGGAAGCTCGATGGACTGGTTCACGTGGAATTTTGAAATAAACTTAGGTGAGAACCTAGGGTGTGTGCGTAAAACCAGTTTATCTTTATGGACAGTAAAGAAGGGATCTTGCACTGACAGAGCCTGAATTTCACTGACTCTTCTTATAGATGTAATTGCTACTAAGAAGGCCATTTTGTAAGTCAGGTGTTTGAGACTGCTTTTGTGCATGGGCTCGAATGGGGGGCCCCATGAGCTTGGATAGCACCACGTTACGGTCCCATCCTGGTGGTGGGTTTGAAATAGGAGGGTGAAGTCTCTTTACTCCTTCCATGAAGGCTTTAACTACTGGTGCTTTCCACCACAACACCTTGTTATGGGAAGTGGTGTATGCTGACAGGGCTGCCAGGTGTACCTTCAGTGAGTTAAAAACCAGTCCTGCATCCAGCAGGTGGAGCATGTATGTAACAATAGTGGAAGGAGTGCAATCAACTGGGTTGATTTGTTTATTCTGGCACCAGATAACGAATCTCTTCCATTTGTCAAAGTAGCAGTGCCTCGTGTTAGGTTTCCTAGATTCCTTTAGGATGTCCATACACCTCAGTGGTAATTTGAGATGTCCCAACTATATGACTTCAGGAGCCATGCTGCCAGGTTCATTGAGTTGTGTTGAGGATGCACTGTTTGACTTTGGTGCTGGGACAGTAGGTTGTACCAGCCCGGAAGTTTGATGGGTTCGCACACCGCCAATCTGCGTAAGTGTGGGAACCACGGTTGTCTTGCCCACATGGGAGCAACTAGGACGAGCGTCATCGATTCTCTGTTCATCTTGTTGACCACCTTCCTGATTAGAGGAGTTGGTGGAAAAGCGTACGCAAACATCCCTGACCAGTTCATCCACAGGGCGTTCCCCTGGGAGTCTGGTTGGGGGAACCTGGATGCAAATCCTGGGCATTGTCTGTTTTCGCTTGTGGCGAATAGGTCTATAGTGGGGAAACCCCACTGAGAGAAGATATCTTCTACGACTTCTCTGTGTAGACACCACTCGTGTTCCTCTGGGAGAGGGTCTCTGCTCAGAGCATCCGCTAGGGAATTGAGATCCCCTGGAACATGTTGTGATGACAGGAAGATGTGCCGTCTGAGTGCCCATATCCATATTTTCTGGGAAAGCTTGGACAGATTTGGCGACCGAGTCCCTCCTTGCTTGTTCAGGTAGAACATGGCTGTAGTGCTGTCCGTCCGGATTTGCACTGACAGATTTAACAGGTAGGGCTCGAATGCTTGAAGTGCTCTGAATACTGCCAGAAGCTCTAACAGGTTGATGTGATTCTTGGTTACAGGTCATTTGGTCGAATAAAAAAGATTGACACGACAAATGGTCGATGCAATTTGGTCGAAAGACAAATGGTCGAATTTTTTTTTTTTGGATTTTCACTTTTTTTTGGGGGGAGGGGTGGCCGAGTCCCCCTAACCCCCTTTTTTGCTTAAAAACCCTTTTTTTCCCCAAACGAAAACCTGAATATATATATATATAAAAATAACAAAAAAATTCGACCATTTGTCTTTTGACCAAATTTTGTCGACCAAATGACCGGACAGAGTGATTCTTGGCCACTGAGTGCAACCAGAGACCCTGAGCTGTGTGGTGGAGATGGTGAGCTCCCCACCCCGTCAGGCATGCACCGGTTGGGACTACCGCCTGTATCTCGGGATCGTAAAAGGGGTTCCCCTTGGACAGATTCTCTCTTGTCCACCAGTGAAGGCTTTGTACAAGTGTTGGTGAAACGACCACTAGATCGTCCCACTGACCACTTGCCTGAGACCACTTTTTCGCCAACCATTCCTGCATGGGACGCATGCGCAGGTGCACGTGGGGGACCAGGTAAATACATGACGCCATCATGCCCAGCAAACGCATTGCTTTGCGTACCGTTATCTGGCGACCGGACTGATATTGCGGAATGTGCAGCAGTATATTCCGAATTCTTTCCTCGGAAGGAAAGGGCAACCCCTCTTGAGTGTCTAGGATAGCTCCTAGGTATTGTTTGGATGTTCTTGGCACCAGACTTGACTTTTTCTCGTTTATTGAGAAGCCCAATTCGAAGAGGAGGTTGATAGTCCTTTGAATGTTTGCTCTGCAAATTACTGGGGTCTCCCCCGTGATGAGCCAGTCGTCCAGGTAAGGGTACACCGGGATTGCCTCCCTGTGTAGGTGTGCTGCCGCCACCCCCAGTACCTTGGTGAATACCCTTGGAGCCGAAGCTATCCCGAAGGGCAGTACCTTGAACTGGCAATGCCGACTGTCCACCTTGAAGCACAAGTACTTTCTGTGCGCTGGGAACATGGAAATATGAAAATGGGCATCTTTCATGTCCAATGTTGCCATGTAATCCCCCTTTTTTAGGAGAGGGATTACTTACTGGAGAGTAGTCATGCAAAACTTTTGGGGCTTGACATACTTGTTTGTAGGCCGTAAGTCCAATACTGGGCGCATTGTCAAATCTTTTTTAGGCACAAGGAAGTAAGTTGAATAAATACCCCCGTTTACCTGGTGTCCCGGGACGAGTTCTATCGCAACCTTTGCTAGTAGATTGATGATCTCCTCGAGGAGGATCTTCTGGTGGTCCAAAGAATGTATTTTTTGTCGTGGAGGATGGTTTCGGGGACGCTCTAACAGTTCTATGCAGTACCCTGCGGATACTGTGGACAGCACTCATCTGTCTGATGTGATCCCTTACCAAGCTTGGGTGAAGTTGGAAATGCGTCCCCCTACTGGGGTTGCGTGAGAAGGGACCCTGAACGGAGCGTCACTGTTTTGGTGGAGGTGTGCCGCCTCCTCTACTGGGGCTGCCTCTACCTTTCCCACATCCTCTTTTATTACCCCTGCCGTAACCATGGGTAGACTGTTGGTTACTATTGCTCCACGGTGTACCCTGCCCCTGGGAATAGTCAGATCCTCTCTGGGAATTTTGGCCGCGAGGGTGACAAAAATTGCCATTCCCTCTCTGATTAGGGGGTTTATTGGTTAGTTGGCCTAGGGATTTGAGTGTTTCATACTCGTCCTTGGCATTTTTTAGCGCGTCCTCGACCGCCTTACCAAACAACAGATCCGGCTCCACTGGTTTATCCAACAATGATGCTTGGGTTTCAGCTTTGAATCCAGACTGCCGTAACCAAGCGTGTCTCTTGATAACAGTTCCTTCTGCTATGAACCTGCCGGCGTTATCCGCAGCATCGAAGGTTGCTTTTAAAATGCAACCGGACACGGCTCTTCCCTCTGCCGAAACTCGTGCCAACTGGCTCTTTAAGGGTTCTGGGGCGGGGTTTGAGTGCCGCGACTTCTTCCCACTGATGGCAGTTGTAGCTGGCCAACAGGGTGGTGGAGTTGGCAATCCTTGCCTGGTAGGCGGAAGTGGAGGCTACTTTCCTGCCCAAACCATACAGTTTCTTGCTCTCCTTGTCGGGAGGAGCTTCGGACGATGACAAGCGTATAACAACCAGGGAGTCCGGCTTCAGATGCCCCCTTACATACAGTGGGTCTGATTGGGCTGCCCTGAAAAGTTTCTCAACCCTGAGGTTTACTGCCCTGGTGAGGTTAGGATTTACGAGTGAAGGGTCTATTCTTCTCTGAATAGACTTCAGGATAGGGATGGCCTGAGCAACAGGCCTCCTTTCTCCCACTAACTCTTGGGTGAAGTCCCTCTCCTCTTGAGCACCCTGGGTGTCAATGTGGAAATGTTCAGCTGCTCGAGACAGAACTTCATTCAGGAGAGGTTGGTTGTCGACAGGGGAGTCGGTAACCGGGGGTTCCTTCTCTACTGGGGAATCTACTCTGTAGGTTTCCGGGTCGTCCTCATCCTCTTCTTGGTCCTCATCATCCCCATAGTAGCCCGTACCAGTTTGTTCTTCCAACATGCCCAAATCTGGATCCTCACAAAAGGATGTCTCTCCTTGATACTGAGAGTAGGGCTGTACATAGAAGGGGTCCGAAGACCGTGTTGGTGTTTCAAACCGGGACTTTTTACTTGGAGGTATAGGATCCTTAGAGCCTGAGGGTGCTGACCCGTCGGGAGTATAAGAGAGAAAGTGTTCAGGGTTTTTACCGTAAAAATCTGCCAATGATGACATCCTTGACATGACCCTGTCTATGTCATCACTAGACCATTCTCTAGAACTGGGAATGACTCTTTCTGGAAGTTTCTCTGACTTATCCTGACTAGACTTGGAGGGCTGAGCAGGGGTCTTTGTGATAGCAGTCTGTGTCTGTCTGTTTATGAGGAGTGGAGTGTTTTACAGGTGTGGAAGTAGGCAGAGGCTGCTTCCTTTGTTGTTTTTCCCCCTCCCCGTGAGTGGAAGAGAGTTTTCCCTGTTTTTTCGCCCCTTCGGAGCCTTTCGATGTCTGGCGTCGAGGTTCGGGGGTAGTGTCCCTATCCTTCGAGCATGGAGGTAGGGGCTCGGGAGACGCCGTAATGCGGTCTGCGGGCGCCGACTCCTGGAGTGCAGTCTGGGGATGGAAGTCGGCTTCGTCCTCTGACGATCGAACTTCCGTTACCTTGGGGAGCGAGGCACTCTTGGCAACAGTGGATGATTGCCTGGAGTCATGCGGCGATCTTGATCGAGAACGCCAAGAGGACGCAGATTCGGACCGTTCTCTATGTGCCTCTTTCCGAGAACTCGACGTGCGCGTCGAGTCCCGGTTGGACTTCTAGTGTTTTGTGGAAGTGTTGTGGGAAGCGCTTGTGTCACCGGGAGTCTTCCCCATAGCCACCCTACCGGACGACCTTCCGAGGTCGGGGACTTGCGCTCGGCTGTCTTTCGATGCCATAATGCCCTCGCCGTCCGAAAGCACGGCATCGCTGCCATCGCTTAAGGCGCCCTCTGTTGCCATGGCCTCTTGATGCCTGGCGTGGTGGGTCCAACGCTTGATCGAACGGTCCTGAAGTGTTTTGGGTTTAAACCTACTACACGCTCTGCAGTTCGCCTCGGGGTGGTCCCTCGACAAGCAGAGATTGCCCGTGGCGTGCCCGTCGACCCAATGGTACTAGCGGTTGCACTTGGGGCAGAATTGGAAAGGGGTACCCTCAATACGCACCTTGTGGCAGCGGGCTTGTAAGTGTAGGAATATATAAGAATGTACCTATATACCAAAAGAGTGTAGAGTATGTCCACCCCCCACTCTCCCTACTTGCAAGGCCGAGGCCAGCAGCCTTCCAAGGCCCGGGCCGAGGCCAGAGGCCTTCCGAGGCCCAAATCCGTCGTGCAGCTGTCGACGGTCAAATTCTTCTCCGGGCCGGCGTTGAGTGTGGAAGTTCGGTGACTCGACTTTTGGGTGGAGAAATGGGTAAATTTAACAATATTTAGCAAAAGTATGGCTAAGGCCAGGGAACTCTGCGAAATGCTTCCGACCAGTATGGCGGAAAAAAACAATCTGAGGGTCCTAGACGTGTGAGGGATCATGGGTACAGTGGACGTCACACTAGGGATAGTATTACTGGCACGCCCTGTGTCGACGCCCTTTTCGAGTTTTGAAAAACAAACTAATACTCCGCAGCTTCCACTAGATGTCGGCCTATGCACAGCATGTGATCTAAGCAGATTCCACAAGCCTCAGAAAAATATATACACACACACAAAAAAAACTGCAACATGTTCGAACTCCAGGGTCAGAAGGAGATACCAATGAAAGCACAAATCCGAAGAATAATAATTTATTGCAGACTGGAATAATATGAATAATTTATTGCAGACTGGATATCATGAAAACAGGTTTAAAGGTCCATTGTGGTCCATTTTCCATTTTGATCGCAATAGAACGAGCTGTGTGGTACATCAGGCTAACCAGCAGACATCTTTGAATGGAAAGCGGTTTACACAAAGCTGCCCAACTTCACATGAACTGCACTAATCACTGTTGTGGAGGAGTTCAATCTCAAAAATATTTGAGATCATAACAATAACACATTGAAATGATGTATAAATGTAAATACATGAACATTGACACATACAACCTAGTCAATGTAATTTAAAAAGCAGGCCCATGCTAAAGTGCTAGTGCTTACAGCAGTGATTAGTATAAAGTGCAAGTGCATTACAAAAGCCCATGTAGCAGCTGTGAGGAAGGCATGGTTATCAGAAGTACGACAGACACAAGGAGTACAATCCAAGGGTGTTTATTGAACAGTATATGGGGGAGAAAAATGCCTAATGTAAACCAAAATCTACGATGGGAGCAAGCTACGACCATCAAAGTAAAGAAAACGCTGTCCCAGTGGTGTTGTGTCAAAACAAAATGGCCCATATTAATAAACCTATTGCAAATCTTTACTCTATATAACAAAAGGGTGCGGGAAAATGATATGTAAAACAAAAGATTGTAGTGCAAACTGAAATGTCCTAAAGGGCTTCAGTAGTTCAGGACTGCTGAACTAATGCAAACCATTCCCAACGTTACAGCAGCACGGGAAGAGGAGGAACAGTGGCATGATTGAGCACCCCTCGAGTCTATATGCATCAGGAAGCAGTTTCTTCAGAAAAGGCAGGAGCCCTCAAATCAATGCCTTTGGATTGGCCTAACAAAACTTTACCAAAGCTCTCACCATGCGAGATTCACCTCTTCCCCGGCTTTCTCGTGGTACCCCTTTGTTGGGTTGACCCTCGTCTTTACACCACTTTTCAGTCACTTTATCAAAATGTGGGATTCACTTTCCCTTACTTTTCACTTGGCATCCCTCGGTCGGTTTCACTGTAGCCTTTAAATCGCAGTTAAATTACCAGTTCTACAAGCTTATAACACTCAGGGGCTCAATTACTTTTTAAACAAATATTTGGTTCACTTTCACCGATTCACTCAGGTCCTCCTCCTCCGAACTCAGACCTTCCCTCTGCAGGCAGTTCTGGCTTCCCTCGATCAGGCGCAAGCCTTCAAACTGCTAGCATCACACTTGTTACTTTGCAATCTTTTACGCTTTCACTTCAAAGTACTTACCAGTTTAATAAAGAGACTTCCGATAGGCGATAGCATCGGGTCACGCTATATCGTAGCAAGTGTGTTTACCTTCAAAAACCAGGTTTCTCTTTCTCACGGCTGCCGTCCTACGCACAACCCACAATACTGGCTACAGTTCAAAGGTTTGTACCGGCCTCCACTCCAGAGGCCTTCTGGTATCTGCAGTTCTTAGTTAGCCTCACAGGGCTAACAATTCCTGAGGTTAGCTTTATACTTCGTTTCACCTTTTTGTCACAGATTTAGCAATAGCAGGTAGTTGCCTCTTTGGGATTCCACAGCGACCTTCACCCAGCAGCTGGTAGGACGACAGCATTTAATTTGCCTCCTGATCCAGTCTGCTCTGCCTCCATGGTGACGTCATCTTCCTGGGATTTCCTGCCCTTCCGTTCTGCTGGTCTTGCTCGTTTTGGTTGGCCTTCCCGCCTTGCTCGCGGGGTGCTCTCATTCTCCGCCTTTTATCCCAGTGTGGAAAGATAACAGGATTCAGGTGCGAGTCATTAAGGTCAAGTGCCTGACTCTGCCCGACTCTGATGTTGGGACATGTCAAACAGCCTGGCTGTGTTTTTTTTTCCTTCCCTGAAGCGCTTTGTCCGTGCAGCAGAGTATGTGTAGGAAAAGGTGGAGGGGAGATAAAGTTCCTAGATAGTACATGGAATGAGGGTGTTATACAGGAAAATGGGGACAGTAATAATGCATCTCTCCTCCGGGTGCCTTGCTCCCACTCCCCAGGGACCCATCATCCAGATGATCCTCCCACACTGGTCCACCCCCAGGGTCTGGATCTAACAGCGATGACCATGACCTGGCCACCAGGATGACAGATCCGAAGGGACTGGTTGGTGAGACACCCTTTGGTTTCTCACACAGCAATGATGAAGTAAAGTACATGTGCATTAAACAATACCGGATTCCAAGATGGCCACTGTGGTGTGAGGGGTTCCATGCCATTTCATCGCCTGCCTTTTCATCCCCAGGCTTTTAAACGTGCACATTCCATCGAATGTGCTTATCTTTTTTTGGGGGGTACCCCTCCAAGCCCCCCTCCCACACTTATTTGTTGCCATTGCCCACCCGCCCAAACCTTTATCTGCCCTTTCCCACAGCCCCCTAAAAAATTCAAGGAGCAGATTCGATGGAATGTGCACTTTGAAAAGCCCCGGGATGAAAAGGCAGACGATGAAAGGACGTCGTACCGTTGCAAGGACGTGTTTCCCCATCTCCGAACTGGCCAACATAAGCAGGCCCGTTGTCTGACACAAAAGCTAATTATACAACTTCTGCTGGCTCCAAATACTGTCCGGGTGTAGCGTAGCTGCAGTGGAAGCAGGTGTTCACTACGCACCTCAAAACGGTGCCACATAGGAGTCGAAACTCCTGCAGGAAAAGTATCGATTGAGCTGAGAGGGAGAGAGTGACCCAAGCAGGAGGCCCACGGATCCCCGGGGCTGAAACAGCAGGTGCCTTCGGCGAGGAGAGGTTGGGACAGAGGAGTTCCTAGGGGGCCTTTCAGCTTTGAACCTTTATTTCTCTGCCTTCCATGCCCCTACGAGCATTCCCAGGGTCTGCTGTTTTTGGGAGAAGAAGAACTGCTTGCTTGTTCCGGGCCCCTTCCTTCTCCTTCCAGCTCACTGTTTTGTCCAACTGCCTCTTCCATCTCCGATAGTCCCCGTAGATAACATCCACTCTGGTGCCTAAATCATTGATCTCCTTCCTTACTTTTATTAGGGAGCTCGGTAGGTCTTCTTTCATTTTCTCAAACTACTCTTGCAAGGTATTCACCATTCTGCCTTCCATGCACTTAAGGCTTTCTTGTAGGTCTTCCTCTTTCAGGGCCATTTTATATGTAGCTAGTTCCTTGTCCCGCCCTTCCCTGTTGTGACCCCAAGTCCCCAGTCATCCCTTCTTCTGTGCGCTTTCGCCAGCAATGGTCTAGTTGGCTGCCTTGTTGGTCGGAGGAAGATTGGAGTTTGGCCAGGGCGTTTCTACCCTTAACTCCTGGCATCTGGAGGATTCACTCTTCCCCTTCTCACCCTCCGCGAGGTCTCGCTGTTGATTTAGGCTGTTCTGACTCCGTCCCTTGTCTCTCAGTGCGGAGCTGCGTGCCTTACCGGCGTATTTGATTTGTTCTCACTCGTGGCTCTCAACCCTTCCCCTAGCTCCGTGCCCTTCTTAGTCTCTTTGTTGGTCAATGAGAGCGTGGGGTGATTACCGGACTAGCAAGTGTCCTTGATTCCCCTTCTCAACTCAGACACCAAGACTCGTTTTAGCACTTCTTTCCCCCGGCCTCCCTCCCCCTTGGCCATCCGTAACCCCCTAGGTAAAACAGGGGGAACAGGGCAGGCAGAGGAGATTTGAGATCCGATCAGGCCCCACCCGAATTGTCATATACACAACTTCTGCCAAAGTAGGATTGAAAGACAGTGAAAAAAGGAGGCAATGGTCTAAGACAAGGTGAAAGTAGCAGGACAATAGGCCAGCAAGGAGATAGGGGGTGGCATCATGGAATCAATTAGGGGGTTAGTTCACCCTCGCTAGGGAGGTTCCCTAGGACCAGAGCCCCAGAAAGGAATTTGGGGGCTTTAATAGGATCGCTGGCCTTGACCGGGGTAGGGGGTGGGTGGGAATGGGGTGCAAGGAGGCGGGGAAAGGAACTGGGAAAGAGGACAGCAATGGGGAGACAGAAGGGAGGACGGGAGAGGGGAGGGGCAATGCCAGTGAACAAGGGGCAGTTTGTGCTAAACTCTTGAAAAGGATAGCGACCACAAACACGGAACACATGAAATACAATGGCACTTAACATTTTAATGCATATGTAAGGGGAATGAACACCCCTGCTAAACATAAAAAAAGTTTAGGGACAGATCAGACCTGTCAAGCAGATATAATAATGTTACATGAGACCCATATAAAGAAATCAAAGAAATCAGACAGAACGCTCCCCTGATTTCGTCAATTCATACATCTCTACCAAGCAAACGCATAGAGGAAGACACAGGGGAAGACAGTGAGGGTTCTGATAGGCCTCAGAGATGCTCTCCAGGCAAAAGTAGTACAAACACTACCTGTTAAGCAGGGGGAGGTACTTATTTCTTCTGTTGCAGGTGGGACATAAAAGGGCGACCTTAGGGACGATATATGCCCCCAATACGGGCCAAGAAGGCTTCATAAGTCTTATTGAAATGCAAGAGATTTGAGATAGGGGAGATAATTCTCACTGGTAATTTTAATATAGCATGGGACACCAACGCGTAGAAATATGGGCACCCATCATAGCGCAGGAACTCCCACCAAAATCATGAAGGAGAACTTTAAGCACCTAGCTCTAAGGGATGTACGGCAGATTAAGAGGGGGGGGGGGAGTGGGTTTACTTGCTTTTCCCCATGTATACCAAACTCTGTACAGGATCGATTATACATGGACGACAGCTACTTTGCTGGGGGAAGGGGAAGAAGTGAACATAGGGTCCATTTCGATCTCTCTCGGACCACACTCCACTGATGATAGTAATGAAAGGTTGAGGGTCATGGGGGGGGCTGTGGGCCTGGACACTCCCCGAGACACTACTTGACCCTGCGACAGCAGAACAGGTGGGAAACAAAATAGACTATTACTTTCTAAACAATGAGAATGAGGAAGTCATGCAGGAGCAGCTCTGGAAGGCATTCAAGGTGGTACTGAGGGGGGAGATAATAGCACTCCAAGAACAAAAGCGGAAACTACGGGCAGCAATGGAAATAGATCCAGAATCCCAACTGCGGGAAGCCATGCAAACCTTGGTGGAAAAATGAACAAAAACGCATGTAAAAAGTGAGAGATTAGAAGCCAGTTAAATTTATTGCACATGCAGAGAT
Source organism: Ambystoma mexicanum (assembly GCF_040938575.1). NCBI lineage: Eukaryota > Metazoa > Chordata > Amphibia > Caudata > Ambystomatidae > Ambystoma > Ambystoma mexicanum. Next base: position 1,261,965,652 of record NC_090925.1, on the reverse strand, counting down.
CAGGGACGTCATTTCACCAAAATGCCAGGGATAGCGGAAGTGACATCACACGACCCTTGACCCCCTGATGACATCACAAGAAGTGATGTCATTTGACCCCACCCCGAAGTGATATCGCGGGAAGCAATGGAACACAAACTTTCACCCGTTGACAAAACAAGGAAGTGGCATCACATAGCATTGTACACTACGAAAAATATGGTTATGATATCGCTATAATGTGATGTACATTTCATACACAAATGGATAGCCATATGTATCGTTAAGATCAGTGTGTATAGGCCCATATTACCAAATTACTGTGAATGTCAGCAGACGTCCATGAACAAATGATAATGATGTATTATTATATAGCACTTACGCTTAAGTGCTTTATATAGAAAATATACACCCAATATCACCCAACCTGTGTTGGTACTCATTTACCGACCTCGGAAGGATGAAAGGCTGAGTTGAGGCCATAAGAACAGACTAAATCTGTGACTCGCCCCCTGAAGTGTGCCTGAAATAAACCTTTAATGAGTCTAGCAATTATTGTATAGAATTCCAGAAATACACATTATTTGGTATTACTATGCTTTCTTATTTAGGGTCAGTGCTGAAAATGTTAGACTTGTGGCACTCCTGTTCTTATTTTTCTTCTTTTTTTTTTAAGGGGCCTGAACAAGAAAGCCAGCCACTCCAGAAGTAAAGAGCCACATGGTGCTGGCCACAGCACAGGAGCTTGCATTACCATTTTGGTTTTATTTTTTAGAGGTCGCAAGTGAGACCTCTGGCGACCCCTAAATGACGTCCCTGGCAGAGATCTCTGCTAAACATAAAGCAATGCTACTATGTAAGCGCTAACTTGCCAGACAGGTGAGAAGGGCTAGAGCAAAACACATATAAAGCCATAAAGCAACAAGACGGAACAAGGGCCACAGGGACGATAGGAGCCTACCTATACAGAAAAGTGCACCCCATTAGAGAGAACGATTAGAAGAGGAGGAAGTAGAAGCAGTTATTAAAAGCCTACTGAAAAACAGAGTTTGGCAAACCAAACAAGGACCCAACGGTCTGCGGATCGTACCGGCCCATCGCTCTGTTGAATCTGGACGCCAAGATCTATACAGGGGTATTGACGGCCAGGCTGACACCCCTTTTCTGGATCTCACTGTTGCCGACCAGTCGGGTTTCATAAAAGGGTGACAAATGTGGAAGCCAGGAAATTGACACATTTAATAGAAAAGACAGCCATTCGGCAAGTCTCTGCGGTACTGATTTCACTTGATGCTGAAGAGGCATTCGACGGGTCAGGTGGCAGTTTCTATTTGAGGCCATGTCCACGATGGGGATAGGCCCCAGATTTATTCCCATGGTTAAGGCGAATTACATAGGACCTTCAATGCGTATGACTATTAACTCCCAATTATCGGTCTGTGTTGAAATTGCAAAGGGGGACAAGGCAGGGTTACCCCCTGTCTCTGCTTCTTTTTGTGATTTATTTAGAACCTATACTATCAACAGTTATACAAAATCAGAATATACTGGGCATACGGTTTGGTGCGGAAGAACATACAATAACAGCATTTGCCAATGACAGGATGATGACCCTGACCGAGCCAGAAACGTCAATTCCCGCTCTGAAAAAGGAACTCTGCACTATGGAAAAAGTGGCAGGGCTGAAGATAAGCTATGTCCAAATTAGAGCTGTAGAGCCTAGGGCTCTCAAAGACGCAGGAGGCAGGTCTACCACTGGTGTCACCGTTTAAAATCGCCAAGGGCGCCCATGCCTATCTGGGAGTGAACATAGCTAACTTTATATCGGTACTATATGAGGCACATTACCAGAAAATAGTTTCCCAGATAAAAAAAAGACCTAAATAAATTTGACTCCTATGTGAATCTCGTGGCTGGGGAGGATAGCCATGATAAAATGGTTACGCTTCCCAGGTTACTCCATTACTTCCAGGCACTTCCCATTTCGATTCTGCAGTCCTTTTTTAAGGCCATTAACAAACTAATATCAAGATTTATTTGGCAGAATAAACGGCAGAGGGTCACTTTGGAGACACTGATGGCTCCCAGACAGAAGTGGGGTTAGGACTCCCGAATATTTCTAAATATCATGAGACAGCCCAACTGCTGGTGATACTAGAATGGCTTTTGAATGACTTGTCTAAACCATGGGCCAGGATGGATAGGGCAATGGCAGGGACCCCCTTAGAGGGACTTTTATGGTTAGATAAACGGGATAGACCCCGGAACGTGAATATGAGCAAAGTACCACCAGTGGCTTGCAATTTATGGAATTGTTTGATTAGACAAGGATATCCATCTACACACCCATCCCTGTTTACCCAAATATTTGGAAACGCAAAATTTTCCCCAGGGATGGCACAGGGTTCCTTTAAAATATAGCGTGCAAAGGGCTGTACAAAAGTGGGGGACATGATGGTAGAGGGGGAGGTACGAACCTTTGAGGAATGCAAGCAGCAATTTGGCCTGACAGAGAAAAACAGAATGGAATATTACCAAGTGCAACATTGGTTGAAACAGCCAGAAATAAAAAGGGCAGCACAGAGAAGCCTAACAGCCTTCGAGAAATTCATTACAGCGCATACGGGGGGGACAGGCAATTGGTGTCCAAGCTATACTCCATCTTACTGTAACTAAACTCGGACCACACTTGGCTATATATGCAAAAATGGGAAAGGACACCAGGGGAGGAAATCCCGTAAACGTATTGGGAAAAACTTTGGGGGAATATACCGAAGGGAACTAGATCAATCCAAATCAGGGAAGCGTGGTATAAAGTAATGGTTCAATGGCACTACACACCAGAAAGGTTGCATGACATGTACCCCACCATCACACAAGAATGCTAATGGGGATGCTCTGGAACAGCGACTGGGGACACATCTGGTGGGATTGCCCGGTTCTGATTTTGGGAGGAAGTAAAGGGTCAGATACAACAGATGGTGGGGGACCTCCATTATACACTCCCAGGGAAAGAATGTGTGGGCTTTTTGACCCAGAGTTTCAAACCCCCTCTAAACCGCAGTGTAAAGCCTTCCTGATCCTGCTGGTTAGGAATAGCAAAACAATGGAGGAAAAAATGCACCACCCGCAAATGTACAATGGTTACATAAGCTAGGGGGGATACTGGGAATGGAATAGGTTACATACAAATTGCAAAGAGAAGCAGACAAATTTCCGACAGGACTGGGGAATGATACCTTAGGGGCGACTATATGTTACAATGGTGCCCCCAGAATGTAAGAATTTTTGACATAATGTAGAGGGCGGGACGTTTCTCTGGCGAGCGATCTGCACACTGCTGTGGTGGTACGGGTTCTCGGGGGGGGGGAGAGGGAACAGGGTTTGTTTTATTTTATACTGTGGAAATGTCAATAAAACATGTTTTTTTTAAAAAAAAAAACAATAACCGTTGATGAAAACCTCACTATATTCCAACATAGACCCAGCAGGTACAAAAACACCCATTTGTATGACATCCCAGATCATATTTTTTTTCAACTTGTTTTTATTGACATTTTTTCATTTAAACAGGTAATCAACAGAAAGTCAACAGAACCCCCCCCCATCCCCATCGCCCCTCTCCTAGGTTCCAGGATTCCACTGCTGGCCTTTTTCCTCTCTGATGAACGTCAGTCGGGCCCCAATGAACTGCAGTTTATACGTCCTTGGATATATTTGCTCTTGGTTGCATCTGCAGAACCACCTTTTCATATCTCAGTCTTCTTGAGGGTCGATGATTCCCATTAGTGACATAGTTTTAGGGCACCATGCTCTGTGCGTGTCATACTTTAGATCAGCCAGAAGGGCCGCCCAATCGGTTGCAAATTGCATGTGTTGACCTTGTATTGAGTATGTGAGCCATTCCATGGCTACCAACGGCCAGATTTTTGCAACCCACTCGTTAACCTGTGGGGGGGTGTTAGGCAGAAACCTGTGCAGTTCCCTTAGGGAACACTGCAAAAGATTTAAGACTACAGGTGTTGGCAGTAAACCCACTTGATAGCAGTCTGTACCACACAGGTTTACCTGGTAGCTGTGGCTGAGCAGTCAGACTTCCCTCAAGAAGAGTTAGGCAGTATGCAAAGTATACACAATAGGCACTCAGATACAATAATACAAGCAAACACTGACCAGAGCTTTGGTATCAAAGTATATAATTATTTATTTAAAAACACACAGTTGAAACACTCCAGCACTCTTATTGTAAAATATCATAAACACAGTTACTATTATGATATATACACCCCTTTTTCCCTATTAGATAAATCACACTTATTTTCATACAGAGGTGAGCGCTTAACTAGATTGCACTCTAATAAGTTTGCGAGAAAGGGGGGAAAAAGACAGAATATGAAGAGGTACACCACTCTATGATTCAGGAACACTGTTAGCAAGGCAGAGAGCTAAATCTACCCCGTACAGTCGGTAGCAAGGGAAGCCAGGCGGGACACGGTACCTTAAGTGGGAAGGATCCTCCAGCGGTGGCAGGTGTTCCTGGTAGTGGGTGCAAGTTGCGTCGTCGTCCAGGGGAAGAGAAGATCTCGACTTCGAAGAAAGATGAAGGTCGTTGCACTACCAGGGCAGAAACCAGCCGCAGAGTTTTCCGGTTAAAGGTGGTACCTTGGTTTCGCGGTCGTGGTAAAACGTGGTATCCCGGTTGCCGGGGTGCTTGGCACGGGCAAGGCGGTCACGAGGTACGTCGAGAAAGCGAAAAGACGGTGAAACTGGTTATCCCCACCAGTCAAAGGAAGAAGACTCTCCGGCGGGAGATCGCCTCTGTCGTTGGGAAAAGTGGTGAGGCAGACCAGCAGGGCTACACCGGTGGTGGTGTCGTGGCAGGTCGGCTCAGCTTCTCCCTCGTCGGATTCTTAGGTCCTGTGGCGACTTCTGAAGTTCCAGTCCCCAAAGCCCTGCTTTTATGCAGCAAACCACCATTCACTCAGCCTAGCTGTCACTCAAACATGCTAAGTGGTTAGCCGGCCGGCTCACCACTTGGGCCAATCAGGATGGAGTGCGACATGAGTTGCCTAGGCAACTCAGTCCAGGGTGCCTCAATTCCCCTCCACCCCTCCTAAGTACACCAGACCTAGTGGCACCACTTTGGAGGGCTTCTGTAGAGAAGCCCGCCAAAAAGTGGAACAAAGGGCTCGACTTGGGTTGGAGTCACAGAAGAGAACACAAACGCCATTTTAGAATCAAGTTTTGGCAAAAAAAATACCAACCGAGAATTAATATTAATTAAATAAACCGGCGGTATGTTCGAGGCTACCGTAAATAATTAAATAAACATAGTAGCCTAAAACAATGGGAAATCCCATAGGAAAATATTCGCGGTTGAATATAAAAAGTAGTATCCACTGCCACCAGCCAAAACTCGATCAGGGGGGACGGAGACGTGCCCCCTCGACTAACAGACCCTGGGGCAATCGAATTGCCCCAGCCAGTACGTCCATAATATGATGGTTTGTACTGGTTCTGTTCAGAATTCAAGACTAGTAAAGTCAATGGTGACTTTACATGCCCTGGGAGACAGTAGTCAGTCCCAGGGTATGAAGTCTATACTGGGGGGTCACTATGACACCCCTGTGTCACTGCACTGAGGGTGCTGTGTAACACACATCACAAAAACACATGAAGCCCTATGGAGTAAAAGACCCCATAGCCCATTAAACACATCTAGATTTCAAAGAAACCCACTCAAATCATGTCCAAGAGTGAGGGTAAAAGAGTCTCACTCTTGGCAGGAGAAAAAAATAAACCCCAAAAATCCAGCAAAGCTGCTGGGGGACTCACTAGGTTAGGAAATTCAGCCTAAACAGAGAATTCTCCCTAACAGGGGGTCCTCCTTTTTCCACCTTCGCGCCAACACCATTGCCGCAGACATCATCATTATGACATACAGCTTGCGGCCAGTTTTCCAGGGGATGTCAAGCACGGTTCGGTTCAGACCTATCATATTGAGCCCCCTGGTTCCGAGGACTCGCTCTATGGCATGTTGGATGTGGCCCCAAAACGTATCCAGTTTTCGACATTCCCACCATATGTGAGCCCATGTACCCGTTCCCCCACACTCCCTCCAGCAAACTTGGGTGGTCTGAGGAAACATCTTTTTCAACTTGACCGGGGTTAGATGGCACTGGAACATCAGCCTTAGCCAGGTCTCTCGGATCTGGAGGGACTTGGTCAATTTTGGTATCTGGGCCCATAAATAGTGCCACTCCCGCTCATCAATAGCAGTAGCCGTGTCTGTTTCCCAATTCTTCATATATGATCTATTCGGCAGGGTTTCCCCCTCCTTGATGTATTTATATAATTCGGCCATCAGACCCTTATTCCACCCCCCCCCCCCGCATGCGTGTCCAGATCATTTTCAAATGGGGTTAGGGGAAGGGAGCCTGCCAGCTTCATTGTTGGGTGGGACATCAGCCAATGCCTCAGCTGTATGTAACCATATCTATGTCTCTCCTCCAGGTCAAATGCCGCTTTACATTGTTCAAACTCTTTGACCTTGCCCCCATCATACATGTCTCAAACCATCCGGCAACCCCCTAGATACCAATCGTCAAATGTTACCGTTTTGCAGCCTGGGGTGAATTGTGGGTTTTCAAATAAGGGGGTGAAGGGGGAGAGCAAGGAGGTGAGAAGCACCCGTGAGGCTGCCGTGTCCCATGCTTCCCTTGTGGTCAAGGTGATTTTACTAATGTACATTTGGGGTGACCTATCTATCCTTGGTTTCCACTCCCTCCTATTCCTCAGCTACAACCGCCCTATCCATAGGTCTCCATGGTTTATCCCGGTCATCCCTCTGCCAATCCCTGAGAACACTTATTCAAGCTGCCAAGTAATATGCCCTGAAGTCTGGCTCTCCCATGCCGCCCCGAGAGGTCGGTGTTCCCCGCCCCACCCAGGAGATATTTAGAGGACCCGAGTCGATCAGCTTCGATTTAAGCTTCTCGAGTAGGGGTGGATATTTTGTCAGATAGAATTCTCCAATGGTTTTGGTGAGGAGGACCCCCCCTCCCACCAAGTACTTAATACTTTTGCTTGCCCACCCGAAGCAGTATGCCTCTTTGATATATTGCTCTGAGAGCGTTTGCTGATTGAGACTAAGGATCTCTGACTTGTTAGTGTTTACTTTCAGACCGGCTACTTGTCCAAATCTGTCTAGTTCCTCGCATGCCGCTGGCAAGGATATCTCGGGATGGGTCAGGGAGCATGTCGTCCGCAAAAGGTGGCCACTTTGTGGACTCGTCCCCCAAATGGTATACCTTTTATGTTCCCGGGCATTCTTATCGCCTCCAGCAACGGTTCCAGATGGAGTGCATAGAACAGTGGGGATATAGGGCATCCCTGTTTCGTGCCCCTCTCCACCCTCACCGGAGCTGATATTTGACCGTTGATAGCCAGGCGGAGAGTCGGGGTTTGATAGCTGGCACCCACCCGGGCGATATATTTTGACCAAAACCCATCTTAGCCATTGTAGCAAAGAGGAATCCCCACTCCACTCCACTCGATCCAAGGCCTTTTCGTCATCGACTGCTAGGAGGAGGGCAGAGGGGATCCCCTTCAGCTGTGTTTTCTCAAGTAGGTGGGTCACTCTCCTGACATTGTCCGCCGTCTGCTAGCCTTTAATGAAGCCCGCTTGATCAGATGATATTAATTTGGGCATGATTGTGTCTAACCTGGTCACCAAAATCTTGGTATGTATCTTAGCGTACACATTTATATGCGCTATTGGATGGTAGGAGCCACATTCCTCTGGGTCTTTACCCTTCTTTCCTAGGAGGATGACCTTAGCCTCGTCCATAGACCTGGGTAAGCTACCGGAGGAGCCAATGTGATTAAATAATTTGGTTTGGTGGGGGTTGTGGGGGAGGGGGGGTGGGGAGGGGGGTGGGGGGGTTCAAGGGGGACCAGGAATTCTTTATGGCGCTTATACAATTTGGCCACATAGCCGTCTGGGCCAGGAGCTTTATTTAGAGAGAGGGAAGTGATTGCCTTCCTAACTTCATCCGTTGTTATGTCCTCTTCTAATCGTTCCCGCTCCCCCTGTGATAAGGCCTGAAGGGTCAGTTCATCTAAGTATGACTTTTGTGCGATCGGTTCTGGGTCGTTTGAAGGGTAAAGAGCTGTATAGTATCAGTGGAATTCCCTTTCGATATCTTGATTGCTGGTGTGTGCCATGCCTCCCTCTCCCTTAATTCTTAAAATAGTTTTGTCCCCTCCTCATTTATCAGTAATCTAGCTAGGAGGCGGTCAGATTTGTTCGCTTTGACATAAAAATGTTGGCGTAGACGGAGAAGATTCTGTTCTGCCACCCTGGTCTGTATAAGAGTCAGCTGACCTCTCACTGTTCGGACCACCCTTGCTATTGCCGGTGTATTTTTCACTGCCATTTGTGTTATCGCCTCTAGGTTATTTGCCCAGTTCTTACTCTAGCCTTAATTACCCTTCTCTTCTCGCATTTATTGCAATAATTTGCCCTCTTATTGTGGCTTTTAGGGTGTACCACCATATTTGTGGCGAGGTATCACCCTCGGGATTGTTCTCTGCAAAGTCATCGAGTTCCTGCTCTATTTCATTTGTTAATATAGTGTCTTTGAAAAGCGTGGACGGATATCGCCATTTCCACAGACCCGGCGAACCCTGTGGTCTGGTTATCGTCAGGGCGATGGGAGCGTGGTCCGAGATTGCAATGGGCCCAAGTGTGATCTCTGTGGTGTTACCCAACAGTGAAGTGGACACCCATATATAGTCGATTCGTGAGTGGGTCCTATGTGCATATGAATAAAATGTGTATCCTTTCTCACTCCCCGGGTCTCCCTCCAAGCGTCCACCAAGGCCAGATCCTGGATTTTCTTCTTTAGGTCCCCAGAGGGTCCTCCCTGCGGTCCCCACACTGCTCTACTTCTGTCCCTGGAAGGGTCCCAAGCGAGGTTAAAGTCTCCAGTTAGGACAATGTGTCCCCTGGCGAATTTGCCTAGTCGAGTTAGGGCCTTCTGAATTAAGGCATCTTGGCCCGAGTTGGGCGCATAAAGTGTCACTATCGTATATAATTCTCCTCTGCCCTCCATCACCACCACCAGGTACCTAACATGATCATCGATTTGCGATGCCTTGATTTCCATGTTAAATCCATTCTGCAGCGTTAGTACTACTCCTCCCTTTTTAGCTGGCTGCGTGGCCTGGATCAGTCTGGCTTAGCCCCAGACGTTAACCCTATGCCTATCTCGAGTTTGTATGTGGGTCATTGTAGAGTGACTATGTGTGGCTTTTCTTTTCGTATGTACAACTCCACCTTTTTCCTTTTGACCGGTGAGTTTAGGCCATTTACATTTAGGGACATTATCTTAAAATGGGCCAACTTGTCTATTGTTGTGGTGTGTGGGGTGTAGTCTGGCCAGCTTGGTGCTGTGTTTGCTTAGAGATCCATGATGGCAGCTGAGGTGTTCACTTCTGGGGACCTCTGCCAACCCGCCTTCACCTGGAAATCTGCCCCCCCATCAGTTTACCCCGCAGCCCTTCCCTCCCTGCCTCCACCTCAACCTTTCTGGTTCCCCCCCTGGGTGGGCTCAGCTGGCCATCTGCCCCCCTCGCTCCCTGTGAACAAGAGCTGTGCCGGCCAGGTCTGGTTGACGCAGGATTTACCCAATCCCATCCTAAGAACCCTCCCCGTCCCTTCTCTGCAGCAAGTATTTGCGATTGCTTTTCTACCTCTACTTTGGTACCTTAGCTTCAGGTAGCAAGAGCCCTCCCCGGCCTCACTGTAATAGCTCCACTAGGACTTCGGGGAGCCAGTGTCAGCTGAGTTTTCAGGTGATCCATTTTGACTGTTCGAACGGCTTCTTCACTGGGGGGTTACGATCCGTCTTCTGTGAAACATCCTTCCTTGATAATTTTGGCTCAGCTGTAGACCACTCCCAGGGTTTATGCTTGTCATGTCTGGCAGGAGGGCCCGCAGGGTGCATTGGTGGTTGCTCCTCGATTCCCAGCAGATCCAAGCCTTGGTCGCATGTCTCGATCTTGTGTTGCCTTCCGTGCCAGTGGAAGGTTAAGCCGAATGGGTGATTCCACTTGTACTTGATTTGTTTCTCACATGTATTTAAGAGTCGGGCCCATCCGCCTCCTTTTATTCAGGGTCGTTTGCGACAGGTCCTGATATAGAGCTAACTCAGAGCTGTTGTATGATATGTGGCCTGCCTTTCTCGCCATCTCCAGTATCTTTTCATTGGTGGCATAGCTGTGGAATGCCACTAAAACGTCTCGGGGCCTTCCCCCTGGCTCTGTCCGGGGCGGTCCCACTCTGTGGATTCCGTCGAATTGTAGGTCTAGACCTGAGCCCGCGTCTAGGAGATCCATGAAGACCGTTGTGAGGACTTGGGAGAGATCTTGGGGCTGAATAGACTGGTAGCGCTTTGACCCGAATATTGATTCTTCTCAAGCGGTTCTCTAATCCTTCCGTCTACAGCTCCAGGTTCTGAGTGGCCTGTGCCAGGGTTTCCAGGAGGTTCTCCGTTTTCCTTGTGTCCTCCGTCAGTTCTTGGATGGCCTGCTCGCTAATGTCCACCCTTTCTTCCACCTTGTTATCTCGCTTAATCTCCCTTATTCCTTCGGCTAGGTCTTCCCTTAGCGTGTCCATCTGCTTCTAAGTTGCCAACGTTATTATGTCCACTGCCTCGCCAAGGAATAATTTAAGAGCCGAATAAGTGACTGGTATCTCTTGATGCTCATGTGCAAGGTCTGATCCTTGATCGCTTGCCCAGTCACCCACCTGGTGGTATACCTCTGATTCAGAGTCCTTGGGCCAGATTTTGGTCAGGGAGCCATCTTGGGTCTTCTTTATGCTTTTGAGGGCCTGGGGCGGGTCTTTCGCTCTATTCCTGGACTTGTTGGGCCACGGTTCGGGGGCCAAGATCCGGTCAGATACCTGTCCGCTTAGGTGGTGTTAAGCTGAGCGGAGGCGGAACCTCTAGACTACTAAGTGATGGTGGTTGCCTCCGTTAGGGTCGGTGAGTGCCTCTTCCCCCTTCGACCTCGTTTGGTTGTGCTTGAGGGTCAATCCGGTCCTGCACTTTACTTGCTACTCGGCGAGAACAGCAAGAGTGTCTGGGTGTGCGCCCTTTCGCGATGTCCTGGTGAAACCTTTGCTAGGTGACAGGGCCTGCGGTCCCTCGTGCCTTTTCAGCACCCCATGAAGGGGCCCTTGGGTCAACAAAGGTTCGGGGGGGACCTCTGCTCGGGGCAAAGCGTTCTGTCTGGCCCAGTCCAGCCACCCGTGACAGGGTGGGGGGGTGAAGGTCTTCACTGCCGCTATATAGTTGTCTCTAGGGCCTGTCCGCCTGTGGCCTTACCCTGGCGTTGCACTGCGTGGGCCACCCGTGCCGTGGTGCTGCAGTGATGGCTCACCTCCTTGTGCTCCGGCGCCAGGTGGCAGCGCAGGCCGATCCTGGGATATTGTGTTCTTCCTGACCAGTGTCCGGCGGGTCTCGGGCTACTCCCCGGTCCGGAGAGTTGATGGTCGAGGGGGAGAAGGGGTAGAGCTCCACCGTGCAGGGCCTCCCCCTGGAGGCCACGTTATTCCAGGGCCTCCTCCTCAAAGGCTCCTTTGCTGCTAGTGATGTCTACCGGGACACTGCTGCCTCACTCGGGATCCCTGGGGGTCGAGTGCTGATCCAGCTCGCAGAGCCTCTGTGGGCCAGGGGTCGGGCTACGGTGAGAGCGGTCGTGGTTCGGCAGTGCGGAGCCCTGGGTTCCTCCGAGCCCCTCTGTCGGCGGGGCCTGATGAGGCTGTGCTCTCCAAAATCTTGCGGTGATCGCTGGGTCCGGTTGGGGATTTAATTGATTTTGAAGGGGGGGTCTGCGTCGCGCAGGCAGCCAGGACCTGCTTAGATGGTGTGGTCCAGCAATGTTCGCAGCGGGGGCCCCTGAGCCTCTGGGGTGCCTTCCTCTCAACACCGGTGCCAACCAGAATGGGCGCAGAGCCGTTGTAGGTTGTGCTGGCTAGTCAACGCTCCAAGTGTTTCCAGGCCGCCGATGCAGAGCTGGGTGCTCCGAATGGGCCCTTCTACGGCGTAGTCCCTGCTGGAGCCCCGGTGGGACAACCCCAGACCCAGCGCCCGTCGGCTACTACACTGCAAATTCAGAGTGCCAGGGAGAGCGAGGTGCTGCTTGATGTCTGTTTGAGTGGGTCCAGGAGCTCAGGAGCCGCTGTGTTTATCAGGCAGCAGCCATCTTGGAAGTCCAGATCATATCTATTGACAGTGCATTGTGTCCCAATGCACTTAAGAAGGAGTCACTAAAACCAAAATTACACATTACAAATGGCATGTAGATGATGTGTCATAGTTCGTTGCAAGGGCTAAATGCCCTACACCAGAAGCTGTAGCCGTGCGACAAAAATGTGTGGCTTAGCTTTGAAAAGTAAATAAACACCCTAAATTGAAAGCTCTGATTATGAGTACCATGTGTGCAGTAACACAGATACCAAGCACAGATACCAAAACAGAAGCTTCCAACAAACTTGGCACCTGTATGAATTATTAATGTACACAGTGCACTGAGATATCTGGGAAAAACTATAGACAATTGAAAAGTGATATATGAGTGGCCAACTGTTACATAATTATTGGACAAATTACATAAAAACATATGTAAAAACAATGTTTACACATATTAACAATAAGCAGCAAAAACCTAACAGTATGAACTATCAAAATGTCAAGTGGCAATATGAGCCGTGAAAAAAATAAATGCTCTATCTATGGACCCACCCATCCCATACACACCCAGGTACTGAAAACAATCAGAGGTTTCAATTTATAGACTGTATACAGAATTCATAATATATTTAATGCATGGTTCAGGTACTATACTGTTCAAAACATATTTTATTATATTCAGTTGTAATTCTTTGAGGAGGCCAATGAGCGAAGTTTGTGCTGAATGCGTTTTGGGGATAACATTGTTTTGGTAGACATACTGGACTCAGACACAATGTTTGTCTCTCTGTTAAACACTTTAGATTATCTGATCGGCATACACCTTTCTTTGCATTGCCATGCATTTTATTTTTCCATGTTTAGGAAAGACTTCATTTCCCAGAAATCCCAGTGGGACGTATTTACAGCTCTGCTGTTTTGCTGCTATGGACTCCAAGCACACATGATGAGCATTCCCGTTTTCCTTTCGTGATTTGTTGTAATTCATACTTGCGCTGTAGCATTCTTCGTTGCAGGCAGATTTAAACGACTTGCAAGAACTTGTGTTGACAAGTTCCTACAAGCGGAACCTTGCAGGCCGAGCCTTCCCTCATGGGGACAAGGAATCCCGTTCCATGATGGAACTCCCTAAACATCTTGCCCTTGAAACCTACAAGATCTGTAAAGAATCAGGCTGACAGCACTACTGTGCATTATTGGAATACAAGAAGAAAATAAACATCTAGGTTGATTTTAAAACCTTCTATCCATGTACTGAGAAGAAGTTTTAAAGGAGTTATATAAACCACTCCATTGCTAATCTAGGTAGTACTGGGAAGAGGTGGCCCAGAGAAGGCGTGAAGAGTGCACAATGCAACCACATAAAGGACTTCGGCCCTCCACTGGCGATGGCCCAGCTACTTCACATAAAAAGAGAAGAGAGACTCGAAGAGAGAGGAAGCAGGTGTGAAACCTGACAGACACGGGAAGTCCACGGTGGAGAAGACTGCATGGCGCAGAAGCGGTCTGGCTGTCTGGAGGACGCGGTCAGCCAAACCAGAGAGTTCTCCACAGGCAAGGGCTGAGTGCAAGCTTGAAACCAGAAGACTGCGGTGTGACCTCGAGCAGGTGGACCATGTGGTCCCTTAACTGCGCCGCAACGACTTCACTGGGAGATCCACAAAGCCAAAGTGGAGTCAAGGAGAGCAGTGCGAGAAGCCAAGAAAGCACTCACTGGGAACACAAAGATCCCAGGAAGAACCAGTAACGTGCCCCGACCAACGCACAGGTAACAGGACCTATGGGAGACACAGTAGGGGATTGGGGGAAGGTGAAGATTATGTCAGTAGTAATCTCCCTCGTCTGAGTAGTTGTATCCAGAGTAACGATAGTGAACAAGGCCTCAGGAGTAATCTCCCTTGTCTCAGTAATTGAATCTAGATTAACAAGAGTGATGAAAGACATTGAGAGTGATTTCCCTCATCTCAGTAACTTTATCAAGAGTACCATGAGTGCCAAGTGGTTAGACCACATCAAGAGTGACCTTCCTCGTCTCAGTTGTTGGGTCAAAGAGACTAAAAATAAAGAAGATCTCAGGAGACACCAAAGAGACATTGAACTACGAGAGTGCCAGGGAAAGCATCTCCCTTACTCCTAAAAAGAAGCAAGAACATGTTGGAAGAAGTTTTCCTTGGAAGGCGTGTTCAATATTCAGACAAGCCACAAGGAAAGCTTGGAAGGAGTTGCAAGGGGGCTTATAAAGACTCTTCCAGGAAGGTGTGAAGGCATCATGAAGTACGACACAGATCAGAGATATCAAGTTGAACAAAAGAATATGTATTATCTTAAATGTCAGGATGGTTGAAGGCCTAACTTGCCCTCTGCTAAGGTGGGATTTTTCTACCTAAAAAAAACGAAGGAAAGTCCGAGTCAACTTGTCTGTGTCGAAAACATATAGAACAGTCAAAAGAAAGTGTTCAACAAAAGTTCTGAGATTCTTCCAGCTCGCAGCTTTCTTTCAGTTTCTCCCCCTAACCATCCCCCAGTATAAAACACAAAAAGACTCAAAATTGTCTTTTGTTTTCACTTTCAGGATTATACAATATCGAAATAGTTCTCGGGGTTCTCCGACCCCAAGTTCCAAATGTAACAGTTCAAAACACCAACAGGAAGAGTCATGAAATTTCAGAATTCCTCGTTCCTGGACTGGAGTTTTTCCATAGTTCACAACTCAAAGAAAAAGTAATTAAGTCACAGGGTTCCCCTCCCCGAGACTTGTATTCCACCATAGTTCAAAACTTAGAAGAAAAGGTAATGCCGTCTCAGGGTCCCCTTCCCCAAGGTATTCCACCATAGTGTAAACCACACAGCAGAAAAGGGCCTTGGATAGTTTCTTTATCCTTCTTCTGGCCCATGAAGGTTAATTTCTTTTTATTCTTGTAATAAAGTAATTTTCAGGATGTTAGGTAGTTAATGGAACAAACATTCAGCGATGTATTCAACATGGAGCATTCAATTGTGTCCAAAATGCAGTATGCAGTGATGTTTAGAGATTGCACAGTTCCATTTACTGCTAGAGGTATCATGCAGTATTTTCTGCTTAATTATAACGTTTGAATTCAATTCAGCATTCTCTGAACATTGATTTGGCTTATGCCCTTGTTTTTATTCAGCCCGCTATGGAATATTAGTGCCATTTTCCAAATTGGCATGCAGGTGAGCGTGTGTTTGGAGTTCCCCTGCCCCCCTATGTTCCATCATGGCGCTACTTGCAGCCTGGGGACGCTTGCGGGCTCCTTGGCTGCACCGTAGCTTCCCTCTTCCTTGTCCGGCCTCCCACACCCTTCCCCTGGCCCTTATTGGCCAATTCCAACTGGTTTGCTACTGATGGGCTAACACGCAGCTCACCCGCTCCCTGTGCCATTTCCCAACTTGGCATGCAGGTGAGCGTGTGTTTGCGGTCCCCCTAGTCCCCTATGTTCCATGATGGTGCTACTTGCAGCGTAGGGACCCTCGCAGGCTCCTTGGCCGCACTGTAGCTTCCCTCTTCCTTGTCCCGCCTCCCGCGTCTTCCCCTTGCCCTTATTGGCCAATTCCAACTTTATCCTGAGGCAGACCTGGGCAGCCCCCTGCACGGCAGCCCCTGCGGCTAAGGGTCAGAGGCAAAGGGCAGCTCCTACATTGGCAGCTCCAAGGAGGGTCTGCAGGTGTCAGCAGGGGAAGACAGTGAAGGCAGCCGACAACCAGCCGCAACTTCCAAAGTAAGTGTGGCACGGGTGGGAAGTAGAGCAATCACTCTATTCCAGAAAGCCCTGCCACTCTACATTACCTTACCGTAGGACATAGCTTGACAGGCTAACGTTCACCTGCATCACTCTCAGTGAACACTCAACACTAGCAATCGCCCATTATAAATCTACTCACAAATATAGGTATATCAAAGCATCCATGCCAGCTATAATACTAAACCTACTGTATTATATTCAGAAACCTGCTGTATTAGGAAACCTAGTCCTCCTCCCACTATACAGGATTCTCAAATTTAGGCGCAGCCGCCATCTCTATATATGGGTAACATACCATTATCCATTAGCCTGCGTCGCATCTGGATAGAATTGTGAATGTTGGCAAGTACCACATTTAGATAGAATTGTGAAAATTAACTTGCGTTGTATCGAGACATGATTGTAAATGTTGGCGTGTGTCGCATTTAGATAGATTTGTGAATGTTGGCAAGTACCACATTTAGATGGCTTTGTGAATGTTAGCAAGTATCACATTTGGATGGAATTGGGAGTGTTAGCAGGTGCCACTTTTAGATAGAGCTGCAAGCATTAGCCTGCGCCGGAACCAGATAGAACTATGAATGAAAGCGACAGTCTCACCCAGATAGAACTGTAAACACTATACTGCGTCACATCCATACAGGACTATAATGTCGGCAAGTGCCACATTCAGATAGAAGAGTGAATATTAGTCATGACCACATCTAGACTGCATTGGGAATGTTGCCAGTGCCACATCTAGATAGAATGGCGAGTGCTAGCTTGCATCGCATCTAGAGAGGATTGTGAATATGGACCAGTGTCCCATTTGGATATAATTGTGAATATTGGTGTATGTCACGTATAGACAGGATTGTGAATATATTCCAGAGCCGTATCTAGATTGAAATGCAGAGACACTAACGTGCCACTTCTAGAAAGAATGTGGAAATTAGCGCATATCACATCTAGATAGTAAAGCCAATAACCTACCCACTAATAATTTCACCCCTCTGCATACACCTCTCAAACTCTAACCAAACACAACCACAACCCTATAGCACAACAAACTGCACAAACTTCACTACACCGCAACAACAAAACAAACTACACAGAGTGTTAATCGAACTGAAGCTGCCAACAGCACATTGCTGCTCTCTTGCACTTATCCCTTTCGGCCCCACTAACTCACCCCCAGCCTCTTTCCTTTTCAGAACCGTCAGAGCGCTAGGGGACCACACAGGTGGTGATGGTGTGTGGTACACATCTCCTTTAACATTAACACAACTTCCCAATACTCAGACTTTGAAACCGTTCTGCTTTAAGAAATGTGACTACTCCGATACAAAGTATATCTAGTTCTTTGAGGAGTAACCATGGAAATGGCCTAACAGCAGAGACCTTTGAAAACGTGCTTTAGCAATGCACGCAACCAATCTGCTACTAGTTACAATGTATTTCAGCAAAAATGGAAATATTCATTAATTTGCGTTTCCCGCACCAGGTTTCTCAAGTTACAGAAATTGACCAGTCTCTTCAGTTGCTGTCCTCGCAGCATGGAGCACACGATCTGCAGCCTCTGCTGTTTGGGGTCCAACCTCTGCCCCTTTGACACCCATGGTCCGGCTTCTCTGCACTTGGGAACAAGCACTTCACTCGAAAGGGAAAGGGGCAGCCTTTCCACCCAGCTCTCTTATTTGTTGCCATTCCGTACCATGTAGCTCTCACACCCACACCCAGCTGAGATTATGACAACAAGATCCAATCAGCCCCTAATTCAGCATAGGAATTGTATGCGTGGGTGAATAGGTTATGAAACTAATCAGAAACACTTTGCCAAGCTCAATGATAAAATTGGAAACATTCTGTCCCTTTCAATCTCTAGGGCACTCTAGCATTCCTATGGGACAGTGTGGTTAGATAGCCCACAATGCATTTGACTCCTTCACAGCTATTAATGAACATGCTATCACTGTTATCCTCTGCTAAATGCTGGTGCTCCCCCCATTGGATATACCACTAATGAAGACGGCTCACACTTTCCCTCTAGTACTAAGTAACATCTCCCATTTTACCTTTGGAATTTTTCCCGTTTGGAAACACGCAGTGGTGAAACCCTTTTTGAACAAACCTTCTTTGGACCATTTGAATAAGGGTAATTCTTGCCTCATCTCCCATCTGCCTTTCCTAGATAAACAGCTTCAATGATTGGGGACACCTCAAAACCATGGCTTTGCTGAAAGCTGTGGCCTTTTACATACTGCCCAATACGGTTTTAGACATTGCCGTAGTATAGAACTTCTAACTGACAATCTTAGATAATTTAAGGGAAAAGTCTGACAGAGGTGGTTCGAGAGTATTGATCCTACTCAATCTGTCTGTAGCATTTGACAGTCGATTATCACATTTTCTAATCCAAACTTGAAAAACAAGGCTTTCAATGCTCAGTCCTTAAAAGGGTCAATTCCTTTTTTGCAGGCTGCTCGCAATTGTTGCAACTGCACCCTTTTTCATATCAGCCCTAACGCGTGACGTGCGAGGATCACACTGTTCTCTGGTCTTGATTAATGTTAAGTTTCAGCACAAAACCAATCATAATTATATAGCAAAATCCCCTTGCCATAGAAGTGCTTGAATTATATGGCCATCCTCCCCTCACCTCCCTCCCCCCGATCCCCCTCACAAATGGCACATAATGGGTTACTTCGACACAACTTTGTAAGAGATTGTTCTATCCTGTATCTAACAATTTGAGTGTCTTTGTGCACTGCTGGACTCTATAGTCCCGTCATCAAGAAGTCCAAAACTTAACTCCAGTCATTGAAGAATCTCGACCACTTACCGTAAACAAAATACGTAACCCAATCTAGCCCCACGAATTAGGCGTCAGATCACTTGTGTACCTGCCCACTATGACAGCGTCATGGGTGTGACCTGTTCAAGAGAAGAGGGGGGGAGATAAGACGGTGACCTTGATCCCTGGTTCCCAGGTGTGTCTGGGTACATGTATGCCAATTGGTGCCCTTCCTGCTGAGCGCATACCTATAAGCATCTGTCCTGGCAGGTCCCTATTGCTAGAGAACATGAATCCTGAAGGACCCAAGCACTTGGAAACCTGGCAGAAATTACAGATCTAGGGAAGCAATACTAAGCAGAAGGGAAACTCGTGCTTCCACTACCAGAATGCTGCTGGGTGCAATTGACAAAACCCAGACTCAAATCAGAGGAATGGATTTGGTACCGAAATGGACTAGCGTTCCACCTTCCTAAACTAAAGGAGATATCCCACACCTGCCCCAAGAACCTCCGACAACATTCAGGGGAGCAGCTACGTAGTAATCAAAGAATTGAACTTGAAAGAGGCTGCAGGGGAACAGAGACCAAGAAACACTTCCAACCACGATTTACAGAGAGACAGAAGAAAACTCAGGAACACAGGATCCATCCGAGCACATGGCTGCCTGCAGGAGACTAGAGCATGAAAAGGAGGCAGTGCTTGAAGACTTCTTAATGACTTTCAGGGGAACTCCCAGCCCTCACGGGAAAAGCTCAAGTAGAGATTAGCTGACTTAGAGCGAAGAGAAGTTGTTCAGCAAAAAAAGCTGGGCTATAAAAAGCCAGAAGCTGCAGTAGAGAGTGAAAGGTGTTCAAGTGAGATACGAAGAAGAGGAGGAGGTGGACCAACATACCGTCAAAGAAGTGTAGCAGGTAGATAAATGGTTGGAGGAGACTGTTGGGAGTGCTGTGGGGCAGTGAAGGTAAGGTGTTGGGTCTGAGAGGGTGATACCAATTGTTTTAGTGTGAGAACTCTCTGGGAGAAAAACTAAAGAGTTGTGTAGAAAGATAGAAAAGGGGGGTTTGAGAGTAGATTATAGCGACTGATGCTAGGTATATGTGTATGTATGTGGGTGAAAGACGCGTGAGGGAAGAGGGTGGAGGTAGGGTTAGTGATGGGAGCAGATGTCATGATCTCTGCTTCCAAAAGATCAGGACTTGCCCGACTCCCTTGGAAGCAGACCCATAACCCCGGTTCCGAGTGCCAGCCAGTCCCAATTGGGACCTTATGGACCCTGTCCTGGCGCCGTGGCACCAGGCTCATAAAGATGCCCAGTCCCAGCGCTGGAAGCGCCGGGCTCATAATGCTTGGGTGGACTTACCTGCAGCAGACCATGCTGCTTACTTACCTGCCAGTTGAACCCCTGATCCTCTTCTGTTTGGGACTACTTTTCCTGTTGGGTGGGGCAGGAGCCAGTCCCTAGGTTCAGAACACTGGAACTCTTCTGGAAAGCAGGAACTCTTTTCTTACCTAGGCTTGGCTGTGGAAGGAGACACCTAAGCACTACAGGAGGCTATTTAAACCACACCCGATGGATGAATCTTGCTTTGCGTTATTCTGAATTCTCTGCAGCAGAACGCTCATCGTGTCTTCTGCTTCTGATCCTGGGCCTAAGGGAACAAAGGCTTACCATCCTGGAATCCAGTCTTCAGCAGCACCTGTAAAGACAAAGAAAGAACAGGTTAGCACTACGGTCTTCAGTGGCAGCGCATCGCTTACCTGGTCCATCGACTGTCACCAACGCCTCGCGCTGCATTCCGGCATCTGAAAGACAAAGGCTTACCTACTCTTCGCATGCTCCGGAGGTCTTCGCACTGCATTCCGGCATCTGAAAGACAAAAGCTTACCAGCTCTTTGCACGCTCCGGAGGCCTTCGGCACTGCATCCCGCATCTGAAAGACAAAAGAAGGTGCGTTTAAAGACATTGGGCAACTTTATTACTCACGTGCCATTACTCCTTCCCACGCCGAATCCAGTGGGTATTCCAGCACCCTTCAGCTTCTCTAAAGCTCCGAACTTGTACCTGCAAGATAAAAGGGACAGTTAGTGCGCATCGTGAAGCAGGCTACAAGCGCTTACTTATGTGCTTCCAGGCGCTTCTATTCCTCACGCGGGTTCGATCCTCAACTCTCATCAGCCCGCCATCCGCCATCGCCGGAACCCTGCAAAACAAGAGATATCATTACAAAAGACTTTTAAGACATTTGAAGTGCCCAGAACTTACCGTTCCTGCAGTTAACGACGGACAGCAGTCCTCTGAGGTCAAGAGGCCTGCACCCTTATCCAGTGAAGAAACTGGTTACGGCACCCTGCCCCGAGGCAGATGGAGAGCTCGGCGTTCACTTACCTAAGGTGAGGGCGTTAACCTTTGGGGTTCTACAGGAGAAGAGAAAGGGAAGAGGGGAGAGGCACCCAATAACCCCAGTTCATTAATCCCATATTTTCTATCTGCAGACATCTTACTCTTCGAGTCAGACATACAGTGCACAGAGGTCCAGCCCAAAGAGCCAACCGTGTGTTACACATCACCTTTGAAGATACAGCATTCACCCAGTCAAGACCGGCGCCTCTGCGGGAATCAGGTGAGCGTTACAGCAGAAGAGAGTTGGAGGGTGGAGAAGGGATAGGAGAGAGCGCAAGAGAAATCGTGGTAATGCCAGAGGACAGAGTGTGGAGTGAGTGTGGAGTGAGTGTGGAGTGAGAGTGTGGAGAGGGAGAGAAAAAAAAGAGGGGGGAGAGAGAGAGAGAGAGAGAGAAATAGAGAGAAAGAGAAAAGGAGAGGGAAATTGACAAGGAGAGAGAGAGAAAAGGAGAAAAAGAAAAGGAGAAAAAGAAAAGGAGAGAAGGAAAAGGAGAGAAAGAAAAGGAGAGAAAGAAAAGGAGAGAAAGAAAAGGAGAGAAAGAAAAGGAGAGAAAGAAAAGGAGAGAAAAGAGTGAAAAAGAGGAAGAGAGGCAAGTGAGGGGAAGTAAGGTAAGTATTAAAGAACAGAGTAATTAAATGAGGAGAAAAACACAATACACTGCCAAGGAAGATTGAACCTAGTGCCCTGAGAGTCAAAAATACGAAAGGTAACCCTTTGCAGGGAGCTTATACGTCTTTTAAAAACACTGAACACGTATTGGCAATGCCAACATGTAGGTGCAAGTGTCTCAAGTAGTGAAAAACAAAGCAAAGCCCTCAAAGCTCTAGAGGTGCTCTCACAATCCGACCACCGTATGGGAAGACTGGAGGAGGGATCTTTAGCCAGAACTCCACCAATTGTGACCAGGCAAACGAGAGGTAGTGTTAAGACTTTGCGCCCGTTAAACCTTATGTGCGAGACGGGGGTAGAAAGAGGTATGTTAACTCACCCCTGTACTCAAATTACATCAGAAACAACCTGTGCGGTTTCTGGATCTGCTGGTCCCACTTATTTTGTGTCTTAGATCCATTGGTGGGGTCTTTGGGTCGCTGGTGCAGAGGTTACTTTCTGCTTTAGGATTAAGGTCCAGCTAGGCAGTAGTTCTGCGCTCTGGTGAGACAGCTCCTGGCAGTGGACAGCTGGACAACCCTGGCACAATGAAGAAAGGATCACCATAATGCTGGCGAACTCCGAGGACCCCCAGTTCACCCGATGCAAGGGGGAGACAGTGATGACCACTGCGATCAGACAGCAGAAGATCACCCTCTTGGCGGAGACAAAGAAGCTGGTTCTGCCAGAGCTACGACTGGAGGGAAGAGAACCCTGTTTCATTAGTCGAGGGACTGCAGAGTCCCAAGTCTGAACTAGGGATGGCGACCGATGCAGTGAGATAGCACAGGCAGGACACTTCCGAAGACTTCCAAGGGTAGGATCCTCAAGCAGGGGGTCAAGATGGGTTGTTCCCACCGGTCCAAGGGTTGAATCAGCGATGAAGGCCTTGAGGAGATCGAACAAAGGAGCAAGGCTTCGCCAGGATGACAGCAGAAGGCATAGGTCTTCCACTGGATGTTCCTCTTCTAAGGGGTCTTGGCTCCAACAATGATCTCAAGAATGGCTGCAGGAGTCATTTCATCCGAAATTCAAGCTGGAGTCGGCCACAAGCCCACCAATGGGGAGGGTGTGCAATAAACTGGCAGGGGCTGTCCAATCATGGGCAGCCTCCGGTTAACACATCTGACCAGCAATAGAGTCACTCAGAACAGGATGTGGACTGGGACAAGATAGTTGCAACCCTCACATCTGGCCACAAACAGATATTACTACTTTGCCCGGGAAAGCCAAGGCTTTGCCCGGGTAAGGGCATACCATATATAGCTATGAGAGGGCAGGAAAATGACCAAAAGACAAGATGGGCAAAGGACAAGACAAAATCTTGTGCCATAGCCATCTTAGAGTATATGGCATTCTAAAATATTATGAAGTAAAATGGAAAAGTGCATATAAGAAAGTAAAAAAAACATGGTAGAAAAATATCTGTTGGCATCCATTCTTGACACATCATGCAAGTAAACAAAGTTAATAAAAACAAAAGAGAAAAGGATACAAATTACTCCTACCGCACCTCACTGTAAGGTGATGTGTGCAGTTTAAAACAAACAACTGAATATGTAATGGGAGACAGAGTCCCCCAGCAATGATAGCCAAAAGGACTGATAAGTGCTCCAAAATAGACAAGCCAAGCAAGGGAAGTAAAGCAAAATGGCGTTACTTCCCTTAATAAAAATCAGGACTGTTTCGAAACAAACACAAAACGTTGGGGGATCCATAGATGTCTATGGGAAGAAAGCAGCAGTTTTTCAAACGTAATGGGCTGGAGTTTCACCTTTCTAAACTAAAGGAGACACCAAACACCCACCCTAAGAACCCCAGATGGACTACCGGGGAGTGGTGGGACAGCAATCAAAGGACTGAAATTGGTAAGATATGGAAGAGGAACAGGGGAGGTGCAGACACACCCCTCAATCCATATTTGCACAGAGAAACACCAGGAACAGAGGAAATCCCATGAACAAATGATATGTCTGAGCACATGGCTGCCTGCTGGAGAATGGAGTAGGAAAGGAGGAGGGCTAGAAGACATATTAAAGACTTCCAGTAGATTTGAGAGTATTTGGGTGTGAGCGTGCATATATGGGTGGAAAAGACGTGCAAGGCAGGCGGGTAGATGAGGCTAGTGTTAGGGAAAGAGGTAGTGTTGGGAGCGCAAGCGCAGAAGGGCATTGGAAGGTGGCAAACGGAGAGGAGAGAGGTAAGAACAGGAGGCAGTGTGCATAGAGAAGGAAGAGAAGAGAGAGAGGGAGAACAGTACAGAGGACAAAGTGCAGAAGGGGGTGGAGAGAGAGAGATATATATATAGAGAGAGAGAGAGCGAGAGAGAGAGAGAGAGAGAGAGAGAGAGAGAGCGAGCGAGAGAGATAGCGAGAGAGAGAGAGAGAGAGAAGGAGGGGGTTTGAGAGGAGACAAGCGAGTGAGGAGAAACGGAGGAGTCAGCCACCCCGAGAAGCAACAGAACAACCAGTTACCCAGTTAGATCCCTTAGCAAGTCCCTGAGGGAGATAGTCAGATAAGGCTAATGCCTTCAGGCCTGCCTAGGTTCATGGATAGAAATGGATAGTAAGGTGTACCCTCACTGTAGTTCACCAAATCTTTCAGAAATGTTGTGGTGGAATAGGGAGCCTGGGTTAGTGAAATGGGAGCAACTGTACGTTTGAGGACAGAGTACAAATACCACCCAAAAACTGAAACGCCTAGATACCCGGCAGATATACGGGCTACATTACTCACCGTAATTTCTGATGCTTGTATCTGTTTAGATTCACATGCTATGCATAGGCTGACATCTAGTGGAAGCTGCAGAGTATTAAAGTTGTTGTTTTCGAAACTCAAAAAGGGACGTCGACAGGGTGTGCCAGTAATACTATCCCTAGTGCAACGTCTACTGTACCCATGGTGCTTCACGTGTCGCGGTTCCACAGATTGTTTTTTTTCTGCCATCATAGCCGGTCGCATGTTGCGGAGTTCCTTCTGGCTAACGCCTTTTGCTTCACAAAATTAAATCTAGTATATTCTTTCTGTCCTTTGTTAGCAGTTCTCCCGCAAGATCTTCGGCGACGGCATCAAGGACAAACTATTATCGTCGAAAACTACACCAACTCGTCTCGACAAACCTTTCATACGGCCTTGCAAGGCATCAACAGGCCTTGGCCGTCACAGTAGGGCGAGTGGTGGTTCATTCTTCAGTCTCCTCCAGTGACGGCAGCATCAGTGTCTACAGTGACGCTGAGGGCGATCGGGATCAGTTGGATACCCGCGTGCAACCCCTGATCCCCAACAGGCATGTGGTTCTGCTACGGATACTACACCCGGAGGCACTAGCATGACCAAAGCACACTACACAAAACACACCTCCATTCATGTGGGAGGTCCGAAAGTTCCCCGTCTTCTGGGCGATCGTAGTCACCTCACGACAGGCCCCCCCCGAAACCTGATTGTACAGTAAAAAGGTTCATTACCCTGGAGAGTGTAGTAGTACGATATTAGCAACACCATCTTGGCCTCCTGCCCCTGATTTTAAGGTCTTATAATAATTACACCATCAATGAATACACTTCCATTTTAGCAGCTGGGATACTTCTACCTCTATATTGTTTTGAAAAAGTTAACAAAATAAGATTCTCCCATCCTGGGCTTCTATTGCATTGATTTGTGCCATATCGGACACAAGAGCTGCATCAATTATTAGGGACAGAAAACCGTCAAGTAATTTTTTGCAATCATATTAAACATACTGACCATTGTTTGCACAAACCAGATCTCATATGATTACAGACATTTTGTATAGCTTTGTTTGGCCTTCCTAATCTTTTCATCTCTAAAATGTAGGGAAGGCATGGTTTCAAAAGTGTTAACACTGACACCGACAAAATGGATATAATTTGTAAAACCTTTACTGAAAATGTTAGGGTTGGAGAAACTCCTATTTTGCCCTATAACGAAGTAGTCTTGACGATCAAACAATGCACAAAACAGTCCTAGTAAAGTCCATCAAATCAAAATGGCCTATGCTAACAAAACCTAATGCCTGCCCGATCTCTTGTACAGAAGTGTAAAAAAAAGGAGAAATGTATGCAAAAGGAAAAAATCTGTGTTCAAATGATAATGTGGTTGAACCAGCCCTCCTCCCCACGTTAAGCCTCATGGGGTAAGGCGATCCTTGTAGTTAGGATGAGACACACTGGCTCAGTTTCCAAGACAGTACACAGTTCAAAACAGTGGATCGAGGCTCGCCTGGCCTTCCACGTTGAAGTCTCTTCTCTGGCTTCAAAAATAATGTTTCAACAAAAAACGTTCACAAAAGGTCTCCCTCTGTCAGGCTCAGACCTTTCACCACATAGTTCTCGTAGGTCAACCTCTGCTGGGATCAGACCTCCCACGATCAAGTTCAACGCAAAGTTGCTGGGGGTGCTCCCTTCCCCAGGCTTAGTATACTTTGTGTCTCCCTCAATCGGGCTTGGACCCCTTTCGGATGTCAAAGTCTTTCGAACGTGCGTGGCTTTCTTCCAGACCACTGTAGGACCACTGACTCAAAGTTCAATATTTTACTTTCACTCTTGTCGTTTATTCGCCTTTTAGCTCCAAACAATGTACCTTTCACAGAGACTTTCGAATGGGCTACTTACTTTCACCGTACCACTCCATTATTAGTATCGCTGATCCCACAGCTGCATTTTATTTTAAATTTCATTCACAGGTCTGCCTTTCTTCGCCTCTCATCCACACGCGTGCAGCCTTCACTCGTGATATGATGTTGCTACTTCATTCACTTTAACACACACCGGTCTCTCACGTCGCTTGCCAACTCACCAGCTGTGTGCGCTTCTTTCTTGTTTTGCGGTTTCCAATTTTCGGGTCAAGGTTAGTACCACAGGCTTAGCCTCGCCTCCCCAAATCTGCAGTTCACCCGGGATGGTCACTGGCATCCGTGAAACAAAATGCAATCTTCACTTGTGGGATCTGGCCTTCTAAAATTGTCTTTTGCGGTATATTGGAGGCAACAACCTCCAGTAGGGAAGCCTTGGGGTTTTCAACCTGCTGCTCTCATCCCTTGATCTGTTGCTCTGCTCCAGAAAGGGGGGAGGGGGCAGGGAGTGGAGGAGGAGGGGGGGGGGGGGGAGTTGGATCTCCGGAAAATCCTAGAAAGTAGGATGGGGTACATGAACCAAAAAAAGGGGGAATACTGTGTCTCACCATCAGCTGTCTCACCAACTACTCCCAAAGACACCACACCCAGGAGATCCTCCCGCACTGGTCCACCCCCAGCAACTCGATCCAAAAGTGAATTGCCGTGTCCTGGCCACCTGGATGACAAATCCCCCAGGGATTATTGCATGAGACACCCTTCGGTTTCTCACAAAAAAGCAGGCTCTCAGACACAAGAACACATCAGAAAAAAAACATGTATTCTTAATTCCAGTCTTCGCCTGACCACAACCTTACCAAATGCAATTACAAACAAAAAACCCTTTGAATTCATAATATTAAGAAGGATCAAAGTCCATTTTCCGACAGTGTCTTGACCGACTATGAAAATATAATTGGGCTATGTGAGAAATCTGAGGTGTTTCTCCCAGGCTGTTTCCGGGGATCCCGACTCAGGTGGCCAGGATGGGCCCTCCTCTCTGGTATCCCAACCCTTGGGGCAGACAAGCGAGAGAGACTCACCTGGGATGGGGACTCTTGGAGATTATGGGAGGAACGCCCGAGTGAGACACGGTTTTCCCCCTTTCCGACACTCCGCTACCCAAACCAACTCAGTTGTATTACAACAAGAAAGAAACACAAAAGGAAAATAAAACCCCCTTTGTATATTCACCCCCATCACCCTGATAAGAAGCCCCATTATTTTGATAAATGTTTTCCCGACAACTACAATTCCCATAATTTCTCCCCACTGCTGTTCCCCAAAACCACTTCGACGAGGAAGAGGCAGACGAGCGTGATGGAGATTACCCATAGGGACCAATACATCATGAGTTCCTATGGGCGGTCTCCATCTTGTCTCATTATCAGGCAGATTCAGGGGTTCCATGTGATAATGTCCCTGTAAAAATGTCGCCATGCAAGAATGGCACAGTTTTTTGTGGCGACAATCATAAGGAGCTTGTGGGGGACCCCCCCGCTCCCATTAACACATATATTGTCCCCATATATAATGTTGCCTATGCCATTTCCCGGCAGCTATATGTATGGCAACATTATATACAGGGACAATATTACCTTACACCGAGTCAGGCATGGCTGGACAATTGCTCACACCTGACTCTTATTACTCCTCCCCACCAGTATAAAAGGTGGAGCACTGAGACACACACCGAGCGAGCTGGGGATGCAGAAGGGTGCAGAAAACCCAGAGAGATGGTGGAGCTGAAAGGAACCTGGAAGACCTGGAGGAAGGAGAAATACCCAGACACTGAGGCTGAAGTGGGGAGTAGATGCTGTGCCTCCAGGAAATCAAACTCAGGGGCAGCTGGGGTTGCCTAGCAGCACCCACACCAGAGCTCCTGCCCCTGGGTGAAACAGGGCAGCACAGGCCTCTGGGGGGCAGGCGGTAAGACCCTGACCGCAGGGAAACATCTCCTTGTGCTCCTGCTGCTCCTTAACTGTGAGAATGCCATTTTGGGGAGCGAGCAAAGTAGGAGCAAAATAGAGATGCTTTATGGGACTGGTAGTCCAGAATTATTTCTTTTGAGAAACTGAGCCCGAACCCGGCTGAGGGAGGCCTAAACCGGTCCGAGCCTGGCTGAGGGTGATCTGTGAAATTTTGAGCAAAAGGCCAGAGCCTGGATGAGGGAGGCCTACTGTGAATACTGAACTAAAGTGAAAGACAGGTCGGAGACCCGGCGGAGGGAGACCAGTGGAAGTGTGAACTGTACCTATTGAGCGAGGAAAAAGGCACAAAAGGAGCTGCCCATCCAGAGAGGTGGCTGACCAGGAGGAGGAGAGCGAGAAGGCAAAGAACCAGGGGAGAGAGGCTGCAAGCGGAAGCCCCTTCTTTGCCAGAACGCGAGAACTCCAAGAGGCCAAGAAGGTTAGGAGAGCCAGCCCAGTCGGAAAGAGAAAATTGTATCCCGGGCCACAAGGCTGATGGCTGCCCCCTAGGGTGAACAGCTGACTTGGGGGGGTACTAGCAGATTGAGAGAGCCACAGCCTTGACTTCAGTAGAAAATCTGCAAAAGTAGCAAGCCTCCCTTCCAACCTGTGAGTCAAGTGAGAGGATGAAAGCCTGGTTTGTGTCGTGGAGTGCTTGCAACATTGGTGTCAGAAGCTGAAGGCTGCGTGTAATTAAAATGAAATGCGAGTGAAAATTATACAACATATATGAAAGGAGTAGATAAGGATACAGAGTAACAAAGTGGACAGGCGAAGTACAGGTCGAACATCTCTGTGAAACGTTCTACGAACTTTGATGCGTAAAAAGGAAGACTCAGCCCGACCAAGGAAAGTCTTGACAAAGTGCTAGCAAAAGCATAGGGGAACGGAACCCCAGAGAAAATCAGTGATGAAAAGAGACTTAGTTGGCTTGAGCCCAAGTGAGCGGAGCCTTTGTTGAACCATTGATTTTGAGAAGCAGAGTCTTAAACCCGAGCGAGGGGAGCCATTGCTGAACTATTGAGAGACATTGTCTGCATTACCAAGAGACTATGAAAGACAGAACCAGCTGCTGAAGTGTTCACCAGACAGAGTGTGTCTAAGTGCCGGTGTTCCAACTTAAACTCATGTGCCATTTAACGTGGGGAAGGGGAGACATAGCCATACATACACTTGCCATTCTGCCATTTTTGTTCCACATTGATTTTCCTTTGGAAAAAAAACGCATTTACCTATAAACATTTTTGTATTAGAGTGAGGGCAGGCATTAGGTATATTAGTTTAACTGATTATGATTTTGTGACAAGACTGACTAGGACGGTTTTCTTTAGATGGTAGAGCGAGCGCCCATCTTAGGTTTAGGGCCAGATAGGAGTTTCTCCATCCCTTGTGCCAAAAATAAAGGTTTTTGAAACTGTTACTACTGTGTCATTCTCTGATACCATGCTTTCTTCACAGCTACAAATCTTAGATACCTCAGCTTTTTTCGGAATTTGTATCAAATAGCACTAAATCTACAGAAATAATTAAAATTCTGTGTTGACAAAGATTCTGTCTAACCAATTGTTTACTAACATCCCCGTAATTCCCCTAATAACTAACATATGTAGTACCAAAATACAAAGTTAAAGATGCTGACAGTGAGTTATGATTACAATCATCATTTCACATGCTAAGCAAAGAGTTGACTATGTGAAAACAGCATTGAACCTATCCAGCCATGAATACTAGTAAAAGTACTTGGGATAACACCAGTTAGCCTTCAATGTACCATATACCAAACCCCAGAGCTTTAATGTTTTACTCCAGGGATCCTGCGTTCCCCACTATTTTGTGTCTTAAAGATACCATACATGGTTAGGGAATCATGGCTGGGGACAGTGAGTATGACATCTCGCTGTGTGCAGACAATGTCCTGCTTTTCATATCACAACCTAAGAAAACCTAAAAGGCACTAAACATTAGGGCTCGGAAGCTGTATATATATATATATATATATATACATATATATATATATATTACACACACTTTTTTTTTAATGAATTGGCTAACGAACAAGCCTTCAGCAATATTTAAAATATAAGCAAAGTATAAAAAGCAAAAGGAGGACAAAAACCCAATCAGCAAGGTAACTACAATAAAATACATACTATGTATAGGACTGTCATCCAACCATTTTACAGTGCATACTTGTTTGATTAAAATCCATAATTACAATATCTAAAATATCTAAAAGCCGCATTCGGGCAAAGGCCTGAGGAAAAGGCCTCTGCCTCCCTCTCCAGCTCCGCTGCGAGAGTTCACTGTGCCCCCAGGACTCAGGATGACCCACCGCCTGCAACAGCAGAGAAGACTGGACCCCCCGCCCTGATACTACAAGCAGCCTCTGCCGCAAAACACAAACGCGAGGAGCCCAGCCACCTCTCCATGGATGCGAGACAGCACAACACAGCTGAGCCGGAGCCAGCTGACTGGTGTGCCGTGGCCTGCAGCCCCCTCCCCTCCCGTTTTAAAGGGAGAGGAGGTTTGCTGCAAGGCAAAGCCGCATTCGGGAAAAGGCCTGAGGAAAAGGCCTCTGCCCCTTCTCGGCAGCTCTCCGCTGCTCGACAGTGTGCGATGGTGCATGCTTCCATATTCAAGGTAAGGCCAAAGGCGTCATAACTTGCCTCAACGTCCGCCACTGGGGAAAGCCTACCACTCACCCCCCACACCCCAGCCCTCCCGTGCTTCATTAGAAATTTGCACCTCTGTTTGCCCACGTGCCCTGCCCAACCCCTCACTCACGCCCCTTGCGTGCCAACCCGCAGCCAACGGCTGGGAGCCAGGTTCCCTTCTGGTGTGCTCACCCATTTGCACTTCAATATTGGAGCGAGGAACGCTGCACTTCCCACGCTCATTATGCCTCGGGCAGCTGTCGGCACTGTTTACATCACGGACCCACACCTGTCCAATCACATGGGACATCAACCTCGCCTATCTCCACTAAGGTCTACTGCTAAGTTCCGTGACGTGCCACATGATTCCTGCCACTGTCTCACCAACACCACTTGCCTCGATGAAAATACAGGGGAAGCCCCGTCGGCCACTTGTAACTTTATGTCACACATTCACTCGCCTGCCCTCACAGTTGGAGGCTGCCCTGTGCCCACAACCTTGCTTCCCGATGTGGCGTGCTCAGTACTGCGTACGCATCATGCCAAATGCATACCCCATTGCCTTCCCGCTATAGCTAATAATATCAAACTACCTGCCATTGCTGTTGTTATGCCCTTACCCACAGTACTACCTGCTGATGCTGTTGTAATGCCTACTCAACCACATGTTACTGCCAATGCTATGCCCTTGCCCACAGTACTACCTGCTGATGTTGTTGTAATGCCTATTCAACCACATGTTAATGCCAATGCTAAGCCCTTGCCCACAGTACTACCTGCTGATGCTGTTGTAATGCCTACTCAACCACATGTTACTTCTAATGCTATGCCCTTGCCCACAGTACTACCTGCTGATGTTGTAATGCCTACTCCACCTCATGTTGTTGGAACTGCTATGCCCCTGCCTACGGTACTACTTGTTGATGTTGCTGTAATGCCTACTCCACCACTGGTTACTGCTAATGCTATGCCCCTGCCCACGGCACCTCCGGTTGATCAATATAATTCCAGCCATACTACACCCACCCACCAGGTAATACATCTGCCTGGGTCATTACTATTACCCACTTGTGCCACTAACCCTTGCACGACAACGCCAGCTCCCCTACATCCACTCTCTCTCACCCCTTCTCCCACCCCCACCCTCAAATGTGCACTTATCAATGCACGTTCATTACCGGCTCATGCACGTGACATTAATTACCTCATTATCAAGGACAGTCTGGACCTATTAATAATCACTGAGACTTGGCTAAATGAAAGTTCCGGCCCTGCACTAGCTCTTGCAATCCCCACAAGCTACACAATACTCATAAAAGATCGCACTCACCAGAGAGGTGGTGGCGTTGCCCTTATTGCCAGGGAATCCCTCTCCATCAGAGAGGTTGAAGGTCAGATCAGTCCTAGTCGCGACTACCTCCCCCTTATAATTAACACCTCTCACAACTGCACCTTTTCTATGCACATTATACATCGCCCCCAGGGCCCATTGCCGACTTCCAGGAAAACCTTATCCTCTCATTGTCTAACAACATCAAAAGGACCTCACAAGTCTTGCTCCTGGGTGATCTGAATCTAGGGCTTAACGACCCCAAGGACTCCCATGCCAATACCGTGAACAAAGCCCTGACCACCTTGGGCTTCTCCCAGATCATCCATGAACCCACACATAGCAAAGGACGCACCCTAGATTGGATTGCCCAGCATAACTGCACTATCCAAGTAATTGTAAACACGCCCATCCCATGGTCGGACCACCATTATATTCAATTCAACCTCCTCTCCAAAAAATGCTCCTTGAAGTCTACCACCCCATGCCCAGCTGCCTTCTCTAGAAGCTCAAGGCAGCTCACTCCAGAAAACATTGCACCCTTCTTATCGGTCTCCGCACTCCAAGCCCCGTTCTCCAACAACCCTCACACTCTCGCAACCACCTACAATGACATCATCACTCAAGCGGTCTACTCTATAACCCCCCTTGCTCTCAAGAAAGCCAAAAAAGCCAAACACTCGAATACCTGGTTCTCAAAGGACGTATTAGACGAACGGGCCAAAAAAAAAAAAAAAAGGCTAGCACTCTCTGCTTGGAAAGCCAATCCTTCTGAGGCCACCAGGAGTGCCTTTAAAGCCATCCCTAAAAAATACAAAACCAACATTATACAAGCTAAAGCTGCCTCGTTTAACTCCAGGATCAACAATGCCAAATCAGGATCCAAAGAAATATTCACCATCTTCCGCGAGCTTGAGAAACCCTCCACCCCTCCTCCCACTTTCCTCAAGGACCAGAATTGGTGCAACAACATACAGTCAGCCATGCTAGACAAGCTGAATACCCTCCAAACCAAAATCAAAGGCCATCAAAAAGCCCTTAGCCTTCTCATATCAGACCTGCATGACAACACGCTGGCAGCCTCTAATCCTAACCCGTCCACTCCGTTTGACTTCAAAGAAATGACAGAACTGGAAGTCAATGCCTTGCTCAAAACCATCAAACCCTCCAATTGTAAGGGCGATGCCTGCCCGGCACAACTCATTAAAGACTCTGCACACCTCCTCACCCCGGTCATAGCTGCCTTTATCAACTCATTTAAAACTGGCCTTGTCCCCAAGGACCTTAAGGAAGCCTGGGTTCACCCGCTCCTCAAAAAACCATCCCTAGACCCAACTGTTCCAGGGAATTATAGGCCCATTACTACCGTCCCGTTCCTCCTAAAAGTCCTTGACAAAGCAGCCTACCTGCAAGTCCAGACATTTCTTGAAGACATCTGTCTCCTAGGCCTGCGGCAATCTGGCTTCCGCCCACGACATGGCACTGAAATGGCCCTTCTACACTTATAGAATGAAATGGACGATCATCGAGACTCGGGCAAACCTGCAAACCTGCGCTCTCACTGCTCCTTGATTTATCAACTGCCTTT
Source organism: Ambystoma mexicanum (assembly GCF_040938575.1). Classification (NCBI taxonomy): domain Eukaryota; kingdom Metazoa; phylum Chordata; class Amphibia; order Caudata; family Ambystomatidae; genus Ambystoma; species Ambystoma mexicanum. The sequence goes on along the minus strand of NC_090925.1, from coordinate 1,261,931,651 downwards.
GACTTGGTAGAGCATAAGACCCTTTGCCGCCATCTTGCCACTGCAGCCAACTTCACCCCTAAAGCCTGTGCTTGGCTCACCTCCTTTCTCCAAGAAAGGTCTATGAAAGTCTTTTCAGACTTCGCTTCTGCCACCCCCAGTATCATCAAATGTGGAGTACCACAAGGATACTGCATTGCGCCCACCCTCTAAAACCCCTATTCAGCATCCTGGACTGCATTCCGTACACAAATTACGTGGATGACACACAGGTGCTTATTCCACTCACTGGCAACTACAAAGAGGACCTGATAACCCTCACCACCATATACTCCACAATACAGTCATGGATGGCGGATAACTGGCTCCGCCTTAAGAGTGAGAAAACAGAAATCCTCCTAATTGGCTCACCAACCACTCTGGGCAACCTGGACCAGCAACACCTGTCCTTTACTACTGACAACATCCCCATCTAGGTATCCAATAATGTTAAGACACTTGGGGTTTACCTTGACTCGGATACGACCATGGAAAGACAGGTTAGCGCTGTTGCCTCCTCTTCCGCCTACTATTCCAAAGTCCTCAATGGAGCCAGGCCTTTCTTATCCCGTCAGAACTGTCACCATAGCTAGGGCAATAATTGGATCAAGGTTGGACTACTGCAATGCCCTTGTCATAGGGACCTCGTGTAAGAACCTTACTAAACTCCAACTGGTGCAAAATAACGTCCTCAGAGCGGCCACGGGCACATTAAGGAAAGATCACATCTCCGCAGTATGGAGACAGGCTCCCTGGCTCCCAGTCAAAGAGCGAATCATCTTTAAAACTCTCTCACTTACACATAATTACCTTCATGGACTGGCACCACCCTACCTCGCCCAAAGAATCATTAAGCACACCTCCACAAGGCCCCTAAGAAAGAGCTATGCCAACACTATCATCGCCCCCAAGTCACTTAAAATCTGCGCTGGGCGCTTGTCATTGGAACGCCCTTCCTTCTCACCTAAGGATGATCGAGTCCCACCAAGCTTTCCGTAAATCCATCAAAACCAAGCTTTTTGTATAACTGTATTCCCTACTGCCTAGTGATTATCTGAAGTACTACCGACTGAGTGCCGACCTGATTGTTTTTTTCAGTTCACCTACCTTTCATGTTACCAAATCATTGATTTTCTATGCTCCCGTACCCAAGAGACCTATTCGGTCACCTATACTCAGTCAATTACACTTTCATGTAAGATTTCTTGTAACAGCGCCTCGATGCCCCTGGGCTGCAAGTGCGCTATACAAATGCAAATAAATTTACAAGATTGTCATTGGTTTTCTAGTGTGTGGGTTATCAAGTTTTTGTAGAGCCATATTCTAAATTGAGTCTGCTGCTGATGTTACGACTACCGATTCAACAGAGTATAAAGTGATCCAGATTTGGTTGCATCGTGTGTGTTCTATACCGTTAACCAATGGACCACAGCTTTTCACATAATTTGACGATAATGTGGGACAAGGTGTCAAGATGTGGCAGCTGGTTTCAACCACGCACCCGCAAAGTCAACAGATGCGTTCCTCATATGTGGTTCTTGAAAGTGTGCCCAGATACACCCCTGTCCGGAGGATGTTTAGTCTCAGATACAGTATAAACCGCTTTAGAGCCATAGAACATAGCTTAGACAGATAAATGTGATGCGTGTTGGTCCTGAATTCTTGTGTAGAGTATTCCAAATATTGTTTTCCCATTGAGAGTCTCTCAGTGCTAGTCAATGTCCCATTCCCTGGCTTTCCTTTTTATAATAATCTCTGCGCTGGTCATGTTCACCAGTTGATCATTGGAGACGTCTATTTTGGCAAGTAAATTCAGGGCAGTGCAACGTAATTTCCCCAGGAATGTATTGTCTGTGTCCTTGCAATATCCTTTCCCAATTAGTCTTGTCAATTAATTATGGAACTTGTAATAAGTCTTTAGCCTTAAATAGAGCAGAGTCCTTTGGACTAACCATAGATGCTCCAATGACGTGAGGACGTATTCCATTCGTAGCGCTTCTATCGGGATTTATAGGGGCGGATGTATGATTAACCTCAGAATTCTGCCCTCTATTTTCCTTAACCATTGCGTGTGCCTTTCCTCCCAAATAGACAAGCCATAGAGTAGACTGGGGATAATACCAACTTTGTAGCCCCCTTTCTTAGTTATATATGGCTTGATTGCAGATCATTTTTTTCGATATCTTGGGGAGAATAATCTCCCTGTAATAAGTGTTAGAAGGTGTGACAGCTATGGGGAAGCCCAAGTAAAGGTATTCTTTTGTCACCTGTAATGGGGTGCCATTTACACAGACAAATCATTGGCTACCTTTCCATTTCTTAGCATCTTCAAGACGCATCACTTTTGTCTTAGAGATATTTAATATCATAGAATTGGCATGGGCATAGGAAGACTGGGCTGCAATAGATTGTTTGAGGCCTACTGGGGTCTAGCCCAGAAGGATGGTATCATCTGCGTAGGCCAGCCACCCTACTGGCGTACCGTTTATTTTGGGGGAGGAAGTTTCTTGTGTTCTCAAGGTGAGTTGCTAGGTCTGCTGTATATAAGTTGTAAAGCATCAGTGCTAAGACGGCATCCTTGTTTTTTTACCGCTGTTTGTCTGTAGCCAGAAAATTCCCCAGAGGAGCTCAGTCGCACAGTTACAGCTGCGTTTGTGTAGAAGGATTTAATGAAATACAATAGTTGTGTATCAATCTCGCATTTTTTTTTTATAGCTTTTCCCAAAGCAAGGCCCGCGACACCAGGTCAAAGGACTCACTACAGTCCAAGAAACAACAGTTTAAGCAGTGGGCAGTGTCCACTATCAAGTGGTGAATGGCACACAAGTTATTAAGGGTAGAATGGCCCTTTCTGAATCCCGTCTGGAAGGTGGAAATTAAATAATGTTCCTGCACCGAGAGAGTCAGTTTCCGGAGCAATACGGATGCAAATATTTTTTGCGAGGTATCTATCATTGCTAATAGTCTATAGTTTGTTGGGTCAAGTCTATCTCCTCTTTTAAAGACAGGGATTAGTATCGATTTTAGACCGCTTTCAGGAATGGCTCTGGTTCTTTTGTTATACATAAAGGAGCTATATAATGCATTACCACAGGCCTGAGGGTATGATTTGAAGAGTATTAGGGATGCCATCCGGTCTTGGTGCACAAGTCGGTTTTAGGTTGTTGATGATTATCACTATGTCATTGCTGTTAAAACGCACGGTGGATTCCTTGCAGTAGGGCCTGACCTCAGTAATTGCCATATTAAATCGGCATTTAGATCGAAGTATAGATCATCAAGGTGTGCATCAAATGCACCCATGTGATTTTCACCAGTCCCACTAACTACACTGGCACTAGGTACCCGCTGCATGTAATCTGTTAACTGTAACTATGTACCATTGATGTGTAACTTGAATGTATTCCAAGATAACTACTGTAATCACTATGTTGATGCAAACAGGCGCTTAGATGCCTCTGGGCCAAGCGCGCTTTATAAATGTATAAAATAAATACAAGTACTCCAAGAGATATCAGTGATCAGATTAAATTCCCTTGCAGTTGAGGGAGTCAAGAATTTGTTGTAGCGAGACCAGAATTTCCTGTTATCGTTTGATTTAAGGAAGCCAGACAAATAAAGCCAGTTAGCATTATCATTTGAGTGCTTATATTTTGTAACATGTCTCCATATTGGAGAGCATTTTTTGCTTTTCATGGTAGGAAGTATGAGGATTCCCTCTAATTTCCGTCCTTATATATACCATTCCTGCTTTTATCAAACAGCGGGCCGCATTTTTGCTCCCTTTTATGGTTAGCCCCATTTGTTGCCCAGTAAACGGGTACTGTGATGTTAGCAAGTAATGTTTCCATAGACCAGCTGTCTTGGTTCATCCTAGATTCCAAGAACGACTGGTTGATAAGGTGGTTGGTTACTGTACTTAAGTTAATTCCTGTCCATCTTAAGCAAGAGCCATGTCTGTTTACTTTGATCTGGGTATTTCGCCTTATCACCCTTCTCAGGGTATCATTAGTAACCGTCCAGCTCAACAGGCCATGGACGCTAACTTCTTCTTTAACATAGTGTCTATTTTTACATTTTCTTCCAAAAACATACAGTTTAATACACATCGTAAACATCTTAACGTTTCCTTAATTCCCAACCCCCACCTCCCCCCCAATCACATCCCCCGCCCTGCCCAAAAGAGATAAAGCATTACATTATAGTAGTCGGGAAACAAAGGGGCTTAGATACCAAAGGCTACAGTTCGGCGTTACACTGTGGCAAGGGTTCGGAACCACACATTCTATTCCTCCCTCAAGTCTAGATTGCTAGGGGTCGACCTCTCGGGCCTGTACTCCCCATTTCAGGATAAAGATTTCCCCACTCAACATAAAATGATTCCACACAGTCATTGACCATTGCTGACAATTTCTCATATGTGGATATGTCCCAGAGTTTGATCATCCTGTCTTTCCCGGAGGGTCTTGACTTATCCTTCCATTTCTGAGCTACGCCTACTCTCCCTGCTCTCAACATAGCCTTAGGGCCGGGAGGATAGCTCAGTGGCAACATGCGCGCCTTGGAAGCAAGACGACACGAATCAACACAGGTTCGATCCCTGGGTCAGCGCTTAGAAACCTCTGGGTGTTTAAGCGTGTTATAAATACGCAACTAAGACAAAAAAAACAATTATGCAACCAAAAATATAAATAAACAATTCCTGTAACAACGCCTCGATGCTTGCAGAGCTTGCAGAGTGTGTGAGCGCTTTAAAAATGCTAAATAAATCAGTCAATTTAAGTTACCACTAAACATTAGTTTGAATATCTTACTCCAGGTGGCCTTGGAAATTTCCACTCCTGCTTGTTCTACCCAGGGACACGTGAAGGTCTGTCCCCTTCCAAGACCGCTGTAACCACCACCTAGTATATTTTGGAGAGTATTCCCCATCTAGAGGTAGCTTCGCTGAGGACTCGGTCGAAGGGGGTCAGGGAACGTGAGATCTTAGGGCGCCACTTTGTGTCCGATATAATTCCTTTCAACCGAAGGTACTCAAATACATTCAGCGAGCCCTCACCCAGCACCCCCAACAGGGGCTCATAATCCTTGAACTGCTGCTCAGGGAATAATTGTCCTGCTCTCTCCAGACCCTTTGTCTGACCAAGCTTTTGAGTGTCGGAAGCCCCTATTCCAAACGTCACTGGGGCCCCCCCCACACTGAACTAAACGTGGAAGGCCAGGAAGAGAGAAGCTCATTGAATTTACCCTTTTTCTATAGAGCATTGGGTGCCGCTTAATATATATACATATACTTCAGGTAAATGTTCCTGTTTGCCTTAGTCTTTCCTCGTCTGTTTTTGTTGTATTGTAAAGTTTGTTGTCTTGTATTGCTGTCCGTTCCACTTTTGATGTTTGCTCTTTTGCTTTCTTGCCTTGCAGGTGATGTTGCCGGCCAGGCAGAAGCTGCGGAGCTCGAAGCGACAGCCGGAGGGAATGAGGAATGACGCTGCAGCGGTACAGTAGCTGGTAAATTGTTAACTAGGGGGCGCGCGGGGTTCAAATGCGGTGCGGCCCTAGGACGGATGTTCTAACCTTGTCTTTCTTCTTCTTCACAGCATCCAGGTTCGTGGATGCAGAGTGCAGTGCTGCGGTGTCAGGGCCAAGATCACTGGATGTCAGGAGATGAGTCTGCAGATGAAGCGATGAAGCACCAGTTTTCTGTAGGTGAGTATGCAGGAGAACGCCAGGTTTCTAAGGTAAGTAAACTGGTCCAAGCAGCATTGAGCGTCATGTTGCACGCGGGTGCACAGTAACGCAAAGCAGCGCCCTTAATGATGCAGCAGCTTATATAGCTGAGCTTCTGAAACCAAACCCACCAGGTTCAGCCTGCCTGCCACACCCAATGAGTCGGCACATGAGGATGTTCTCTGGAATAAAGGCTTTCAGCTCCTGGAAAGTTCTTGTAAAATAAAAGCACTCCTGCACTGAAAAAGTAAAATCACTCCTGCACTGAAATAAAGTGTTCCTGCTCACATTTCTATATGAGCCTGGCGCCAAAGGCGCCAGGACTTAGTCCAGCCAGGGCCCCTGTGTTTATGGGTACCAAAGGGACATAAGTGAGTCAAGTGACCTAATGCCCCCATCACTACATGGTGTGGTTTTTGTGTTCTGGGGCCTGTGGCCATGACAGCACTCACCCTCAAGGCCCCTCTCATGGGTGGTTCTCCCCCCCTGGCCCTGGTTTAATGGGGTCATTGCGGTAGAACTGCCTAATTAATTGTGGGGCGTGGACATGCTTACTTGGTTCCCAGGTCCGATCCTGGGGTCCATAACCTTTCCAATCTATAAGGTAGTATAACTTGGACAGGACCATCTTAGAGTCTAGGATCCTTTTAACTTCGTATTCTAGTTCTCCTTCAAGTATTTCGGGATCCGGTGGAGTATCGACCCGCGTACCTGGTCTCAATGGTTTTAGGAGGGAGACATGAAACACCGGGTGGATCCATATGTGGGCCGGTAATTCTAATTTCATGGCCGCAGGGTTGATCACAGCCTTGATAGTGTAGGGTCGCAGATATATGGGACAGAACGCCTGTGGTCCTTTCAGAGGGATGTTTTTGGATGCTAACCAAACCTAGTCTCCGACTTGGTAGTTGGGAGCTTCCCCTCTGTGTCGATCTGCAAACTGCTTCCATTTCTCTTTGGCTCTGGCAAGATGCTCTGCTGCTTCGTTAAAAACCTGGGTGATGGTTTTGTGTAAGGTCGTTACATCAGGCATTTCCAATGATTCGAGTAGGTCAAAAACGCATGTCTGTGGATGTCGACCGTACACTATGTAGAATAGCCTTTGTCCCGTACTGGTGTGAATGAGTTGTTCTATGCGTATTCTGCTAACCAAAGTATGTCCTTCCAGGTATCCTTGGTTTGTTGCAGCATACACCTTATGTATTGCTCGAGGGTCTGGTTAGTCCGTTCGGTCTGGCTGCCGGTTTGGGGGTGATGGCATGTAGATAACCAGAGGTCGATTTTGGCAATTTTACAACACCTTTTCCAGAATGCAGAGACAAACTGAGTTCCTCGGCCTGATATCAATATTAATGGGAGCCCATGTAGTCAGACGATCTGTTCCAAAAACACGGTAGCCAGAGTAGAAACAGTCGGGAGACCTTTCAGGGGAATGAAGTTGGCCATTTTGGAAAACAGATCTACGACGAATAAGAGGGTATTCTATCTGTTACAGGAGGGAAGGTCTGCAATAAAATCACGGGGTCGCACGTAGACCGACCGCCCCTCGGCCTTGGCCCAATCCATCTTCCAATTCTGCAATCTGTGATCGAGCTGCACTGTCAGGTCGATGTATTCAGCGCATCTTTCTGGGGGATTCACCACTTGGGCTAATACGTCCTTAAGTTCCCCTCGCAAGCCTCGGTAAAAGAGCGTAGTTCTTTTCTCCTCTGGCCAGTTAGTTTGTGCTATCAGACAATTGAAGGAAGTGATATATGTTAGTAAATCTTGATTACCCTGCCGTGGTGGTAACACTTAATTGTCCAAAGCCCGCCCTTAAGTATGCCGTGCAAACAGTTTCTCCATTTCACGCTGGAAACCTCCGAAGTCCCGAAGCAAAGGATCATCCTGGTTTACCAAGGGTATTGACCAGTCCGCTGCACTACCTCCCAAATATGAGAGTACAAATGCCACTCTCGCTTGATTATTGGGGAATGCCCCAGGTCTGCACAAGAAATGTAGGCAACATTGATTCATAAAGATGGCGTACTTATTCGGATCACCTGTGAAGCGTTCTGGTGGGGCCAGGGGAACCCCCCCTGGAAGAACCACCTGTACTTGCGCGGGCAGTGGAGGCGTGGCAGGAGGGGCATACCCCCGCAGTGCGACCTGGCCTGCCTGTGCCTGGAGCATTTGCCTTGCTAGTTCACCTGTTCGCTCCTGGTTCACAATTAGATCCCTCCTTAGGGCACTGGTTTCCTAGGCATGAACTTCAGCCCGTAACTCTCCCAGTAATCGGGCCAACTGGTCAGTTTCAGAAGTTTCCATAACGCCCAGGCAGAGATTCGAAGAGGCTTCGTGTTCTGTTACGCTCACCAGGCCTCTGTAGAGGTGCTGAGGCACGGTTACAGCCCTTCCGGGGGTGAGGTAGCTCCGGTCCGACTTTCACGCACTGCGCTTATGTGGCGACTGGTGGTAACAGGTGATGCTGCTCGGGACTGCACTTGTTTAGTTTTGGCGAGCACTCCGTCCTGCTGCTTCTGGCCGGGGCGCTTGTATGATCTGGACAGAGTTCCTTCACTGGTCCCTTGCACGTGGTAGTCCAGTCCGGCTGTAAAAGTAAAAGCACTCCTGCACTAAAATAAAGTGTTCCTGCTCACATCTCTATATGAGCCTGGCGCCAAAGGCGCCAGGACTTAGTCCAGCTAGGGCGCCTGTGTTTATGGGTCCCAAAAGGGACATAAATGAGTCAAGTGACCCATTGCCCCATCACTAGATAGTGTGGTTTTTGTGTTCTGGGGCCTGTGGCCATAACACAAACCAAATTCTGTGTTGGTTTGCTGGAATCAGAGGGCTCTCCTATATTCACCTTGGGACACCTTATGGGGTTTCACTCTTTCCCCGTCAAGTTCCGGGTCTAGGACCATATTAAAATCACCCCCTATGATCAAAGCACCTTCTAAAAATGTTTGGAATATAGTCTTCACTGAATCCCAAAACTGTTCTTGACTCTCATTGGGGCAGTACAGTGACACCAATGTTACCATATTGCCTTTGATTGACTCCTTTATCATCACAAACCGTCACCCCGGATCTCTCAGCTTGGCCCCAAACACGAAGTTCAATTTACTAGCCATTATGATTGCTACCCCTTGCTTTTTAGATGGGTTTGAAACGAAGTCTATCGATCTTGCTTTCAACTTTGGTTCTCTCCCCCTCTGCCAGTGCGTCTCCTGTAGGAACCCGACCTCTAGCTTCAGGTGGTTGTATTCCCAAATGGTTAGAGATCTCTTAATCGGGGAATTCAACCCTCTTAACATTCAACGAACCCGATGCCATAGTATTAGTTGGACTGAAGATTTCAACCTATTATGCACTTATGGAAGCTCCACAATTTATCTTTTTCGTGGCTCCGACTCAGAGCCTTGAACATGACACCATTGAATCCAGTGTTTACAATTTTCTGTAGAATGCTATAAAACGACTTGAACAACTTCTGAAACCCTACAAAAAACCCCAACTACCCCAACAGCCCTCTCCACCCCTCACCCAGGCATCTGGACTCCTGGAGACATTCACAATATCACTGGGCCAGACCACTATACAAGCCGAGCCAACTGCCACCCACCCCCCACAGGCTTTCCTTTAATACTCAGACTCAGTCCCCTCCTACTCAGCTCCTTTCCTGAACAACTGCCACTACCCCCAATATTATGTGCACATGGGAGTAGCCTTCTAGTGTCTCTTTATTTTCTTATTAGTTAGCTTTAACCTACCTTACACAACTACCCCCTCCCCCAAGCCCCCCGGACAAGGTGGAAGTATCAGAACTCAGGTTCTTAGACTCTTACTACAGCCTCTGTCTTAGCAGCTATAGGCAGGGCGATTGCTTTCCACCGTTGATAAGTCACTACTGCATGCAGGCTTCCAACTCTCCAGGCTCACCCATCAGGGCAGCGTGGGAGAGGGAGGATTCAGTTTCTTAAACTTGCGGAAACCCCTGACTCGCCTTCTTTCCACCAGGCCTCTCCTCCCCGCACCAGATTCCGATTCCTCATCTTAGGACATTCTGAGGTTCCTGGAAGTTCCTCACCAATCAGTTCCCTGGTAATACTGCTGGTGTCCTCTGTGGTCAGCCTAAATTTGGCTGCATTGTATTCGAACACCAGGGAGAAGGGGAAGCCCCATCTATGCTGCACACCCTTCGTAGAAAGTCATTTGGTCAAGGGGGCACAGAGGCGGCGTCAGGACAGTGTGAACACCGGGAGATCCTGCAAGATAGTTATTTGTGCCTCTCCCCATACCACTGGGCCCATTTTCCTGCCTTTGTCCAGAATATTAGCCTTTTTAGAGTAGTAGTGAAATCTGGCCAGGATAGAGCGCAGGCCTCTAGTTCCTCCTCCTGCCCTGTGTGCTCTGTCGATAGTGGGTTCTGTGGTGTTAGCATTAAATATTTGACTACTTTATTTATTGCTCGGATGATGTCCCTTTCAGATTCGCCTCCTCTCTCTAGGAATCCTAAGAACCTCAGGTTATTACGCCGCTCCCTGTTTTCGAAATAGTCCATCCTTCGCTTAACTTCCTAATTTCTTCTCTCAAACTCTGAAATGCGCATATCCATTTGGGTTTTAAGAATCTCCACTGAAGACTGGTTGGCTTCCAACCCCTATAATTTGTCCTCAATATTGTTAACTGTCCTATCGAGCCCATCCAGCCTGCGACCCATGTCTGCTCGGAAGCCCCTTATTTCCTCCAACAATGCCGTCATATCCTTTTTCATGGACTGGTCGTCGCCTGCCCTTGTGGGGCTGGACTCTGAGGCAGGATGTGGTTGAGCCTGGTATTTCTGGGGCGATTGTTGCAAGCTCATGGAATACTGTGGGCGAGACCACCTGGGCTAAAAGTAAAGAGGACTTTGCACCTTATCTCCTCGGAGGCGTGGGGGGGACCTATAGGGGGTCTTCTGGGGGCACACCTCCGCCTGACACCCTTGGTGGAAAGCTGCCTGGGTCCCCAGCTGACTCACCCACTATACTCCAACAGGCGGTCTTGGGAGGGCGTCAGGCTCACTGCTGGGGTCTCCTTTCCCCTGCTCCTCTGGTGCTCATGGGCACTGCTCCTCTGCACAGCTGTCAGACTCTGGGCCTCCCCCACTGAGGCCTCTTTTTCGTTGACCTGTATTCAGCGGGGGCGCAGGCAGGGGTCTGCAGTGGTCCACTGTGGCACCATTTTACGGCTCCCTTCTGGGCTCGTTGGTCGCTTGTTGGTGTTGTTAATCGTGCTGCACAGGGTCTATTTTTGTTGTGCAAGAGCGGTCCATGTTTTATCTGGGAAACTGAGTCAATATTGAGAATATGCTGTGATGAATTACACTCTCACCTCATTAACTGGACTGCAGACCACAGACCACCAGCCACTCTGCCTCACGCCTGCTGCGTGTGCTGCTGTGCTGTTGTGCCGTTGTCCCAGGCTTAATGGCAGTACATGGGATTGAAGGTTGGAGCAGTAGAGCTCAGATCCAGTGAGAGAAAAATCCAGAGTCTAGAGCAAGCAAGTGCTAAATCACCAACTAAGAATGAACACAAGCAAAAATCATTAGGTTGTGAGGTGCTATCTGGGTATTCCAAACCGCACACCAAACACTTTGCCTCACTCCTGCCGTATATAATAATGATTTTAAGTCAGAATTGACCATTTGAACCAGAGTGGAGAAATAGCATCCCTCCAACACCCTTTTTAAGATACAATGAGAAAAGTTCAAGTATTTGGGTATTCAAGTGCAATTACCCACCGATTGTACAGACGATCAAACTAGATCTAAACAAATGGGCTATACTACTGCTATCACAGGCAGAATCAACCCAGTGAAACAAAATGCTATGCGCAATTTGCTTTATCTATCGCAGATGCTCCCACATAATAGGCCTGGGAAGAAGTACTGTGATCTGGACTTTACCATTACAAAGTTCATAGAGAGGAAAAGGAAGCAGAGATTGAAATTAGCAACACTGAAAGCCTTAAAATGCAATGCAGGGCTAGCATGCCCAAATTACAAAGCCCATCATAGGGCAGCACAATTAAATATGGTAAAAAGATGGGTTAACACGTAGGACAACTGAGTGGAAGAAGATGGATACGGGTACAGTGAATCCATTCAAATTACCTCGCATACTATATTTGCCATGGAATAGTGTCGCAAAAAGTTCAAGGCACATATTGCAATAGGCCTTACATTGAAAACATGGAGGGAAACAAAGACCATGCCCCTTCTGAGGAGTGGACGATGAATAAAGGGCCAAGGATCCTTGAATGGAGGAGGAGAATCCCAGAGTCAATACGACTCCTAGATGTGGGAGCATGTACCAGGGAAGGAGCTGCTTAGAACTGCTGAGCCAGCAGCACTGCAGAAGTGAGAGAGACCCGAAGGGGATGAGATACGTCCCTGGAAGAGACGGACAAGTCTGGAAAAAGCGAGGACGCGGGGAGCAGAAGAGACCACGAGGCACGACCACGTATCAGATGTGGTGGGCCCGATCCAGTCAAGAGGTGCAGAGTCCTGAGCTGGTCGGAGCACGAAATCCTCTGCTTTCAAGCCGAGAGCCAGAGGGGAACAGAAGTGAAGCGAGGTCCGCGGAATGGGAAGACTGCCCACTTCCAGTAGCGAGGAGCGTCAAAGAGGAGAATGCCACTGCCGCTACTGTGACTGACCCTCCCTGGCGAAAGGACCGCTGCATCATAGGAGGTTGCCAAAGTGAAAGGGAGAGAGAAAGAGAAGAGAAGTAGCGAGCAAGAGGTGAACAAGACCATAACCTCCACAGAGGGTCACAGAGACCCAAAGAGCGAGAGAGAGCTGTAAGGGTGCAGAAAGAAGGCTCTGACACGGAGGGGTCATGTGTTGGCTATAAACCTTTATTCAAAGGTTCAAAAGGAAAAGACAACCATATCTCGTCCCCTAATTCTAAGAGAGGGTTCCCTGCCTCAACGGACATTAGTGTCAGAATTTCCAAATCAAACGTCCCACTGTCCACTGTCAAAATCCTAACTGTGTCCCTTACACACTAAGCTAACTAAATCAAAGGTGGTGTCGTCTTGATCCAGAAGGGCGACTCCCTTCCCGTGGCCAAAAGGTCTTGATCAGATCCTCTTTAACAACAGACACTCCTTGGCAGTCGGAGAAATGTCTTTCTTTCCCTAGCCTTCCAAATCAGTTCTTTGGGGTCCCAGATCCTGGTTGGTAGCTTTAGCTTACGCTCACCATTTATTGCGCAGAAGAGGAACAGCCGGGATACTCTTTCTAAGATGTCATGCATCTTCTACCCTTCGGTGCAGACCTGGTTCCCTCTCCCCAAGTGCTGCACTGCAAAAACATTGCCTGGATGCTCTCTGCAAGCTGTATGGGTCCCTGACCCTTGGTTGCAGACCTGGTTCCATCTCACCAAGTGTTGCACTGAAGAAGCGGTGCCTGGATGAACTCTCCAAGCTATAGACTTCATTCAGTATCTTGCCAAGCCTCAGTACAACAAGCCCATGTATGATTTGGGTGCTAGTCAAAGACTCATCTTTCCGGCTTTTGCAACAACCTCCTTGAGGTTTCTGAGCGCCTGTGTCTTCCCACGTACCTGGTGTTCTTGATTACTTGAGTGCTGGCTCCCCTCGAGGAAGCTGAGCTCTCTCGTGCTACTCCATTAACTTTTTGGAGCTTCCTTCCACCTTGCACTGGCTCTGCAGGTCTTTTCTGCTGGGGGAAAGCGTGCTGGTGTGTCTCTTGGTGGCCTGCAGTCTCGGTCTGCTTCTGGGCCGGGTGGTCCTCCTGTCCTGCACCAGCCCTAGACACTCACTCCTTCTGCACAGCATCCCTGTCAGTGCCAGTCTGCTCGGCAGGCTCATCTCTCCTCACGCGGTTCCTCCTGGGAGGGCTTGACCAACTATGAAGTCCTTCATTGGTTTTTATCTTACTTCTGACAATCACTGTTCGTGAACCACTAGACTGGGGAATGTCGTTCTAATGCGTACTTGGTATTGCTCCGCATTCCCTCCTCGGCTCAGTGAGTATGGAGATGGTAACTCACTAGTGCTCCTCCTCGTCTTAAAACTCTCTGTTTGAGTTTCCTTAGCAAAGTAGATAGGCTATGAAGATAAGTGTGAAGCGGAATGAGGAGAGGAAGAAAAAGTGGGGTAACTCTGGAAAGGGGCACATGGGTCTTGTGCTGGGTGGGAATACCACATTCTCCCGATGTGGTCGTCACTGAACCCTTAGAGGTCTCCCCCTCCCATGAAATCCACTCGCAGAGAACCTCCTGCAGGCAGACTATCTGGTAGCATTGTCTAACTCAATGATATAGCGGGTCAGGCGAGGCCAATCGAGTTACAAGGAAAGTACCAACAGAGTGAGGGGGGAATAACACAGACAGCAAAAACTGTGGAAACTGGTAGAAGTGTGGAAAGAAAAAACAAGCTGGTGGAAGGGGATCATGGAAATATCCCTCCACAAAAGAGATTTGTTCTGGTGCAATTTCAGGGATTTGAAATTAGTATACTCCCTGGAAATCTTGAAGGAACGTTGAACATTTGTAATAAGACTGACAAGAACTGTTGTGCCGAAAAAGGAACTTTTGGTTAAATATATCATTGGATCAAGATCCAGGAGCGAGTCTGGAAAGACTGAGAAGCCTCTATAGAGAACTGAGAGTGGTAGGGCCAGTTTGATGGATACGTTTGGACAGGAGTATTTATGTTTTGACTGCAGACTAGCACCGTAGTTTAGTAACAGGGGTTTCCCTTGCTATCCAAACTAATATGTGGATGTCGTCCCTTATCCCTTAAGTGGGGTAATGGCCCTTCCAATGGGGCCAGGGCAGTGCGTCTACAGTACAAGAGTTCCCCTGGGGGTGGTGCACCGCGGGAGGATTCACATGGGGAAGGAATCCCTCCATGGGATTGGGGACGACTATCATGAGAGAGCACGGTATGACCCTACTTCAATACACTGAACCCCTTCTCCAACCCTAAATTCTCCTTCCCGCTCTCTAGATGGAGCCAATGCGTTCTGTTGCCAAGTCAGCCAACTTAACATACATAACAAGACTGAAAAACCAGAAAGAACAAAGTATGTAATGTTATGTTACTTCGCATTTATGTAGCGCTCTATATATCATTGGTATGACCTCAAAGCACTGGTAGGTTGAACGCCCTTGGGAACCGTAGTTCTGGTCAGTAGAGAGAGAGATGGTGTTGTAGGGTGCGTGGGTGCACTAGATGTGTGCAGCTGATGTAATTGCTGGAAGGAAGCTGCATCCTAGCGTTAGGTGTGTTGCTGAAGATGGATGTGTGAAGTCTGGTGGGTGGACACCCAGACTGGGCTCTGGCTGCGTTAGGCCTGAAGGACGCATTTGTGAGCAACTAGGCCAGAATGTGGTCGGCTAGCTGCATTTTATTAGGGTGATGAGGTGTTCATGGGGTCGTATTCGTATGTGAACACCTACGCCGAATTTATCAGGGGTATAGCTGTGTTCTAGTTGTATGATGGTGTATAGCAGAGAATAAGCGTAGTGATGTGATATGATGATTATCTTCAAAGCGCCCGAGAACAGGCACATGAAGAGGATGGCAGGGAACACAGCGACACATGGACACACAGAGACACGGAGCTGGACTTACAGCGACAGGAGGGGGAGATGCAGATGTATACAACAGCATGGGGAAAAGGAAAGCAGGGTGCACAGTGAAACACGTGTGGGGCATGTTAACACTTACATTCATATTTCTATCTAGAAGTGACTCAGGCTAACGTTTACAATCCTGTCAGGGTCTGGCGCAGGCTAATGTTCACAATTCTTACTACGTGTGACATTGCTAACATTCACAATATTGTCAGGCTAATGTTCAAAATTCTAACTAAGTGCAGCATTGCTAACATTCATAGTCTAGTATGGATCTGGGCAGGCTAATGTTCACAATTCTAAACTAAGTGCGGCATTGCTAACATTCACAATCTTGTCTGGGTCTGGCGTGGGCTAATGCTCACAAATCTACTAAGTGCGGCATTGCTAACATTCACAATACTGTCTGGGTCCGGCGCAGGCTAATTTTCACAATTCTAACTAAGTGCAGCATTGCTAACATTCACATTCCTGTCTGTGTCTGGCGTGGGCTAATGTTCACAACTCTAAGTGTGGCATTGCTAACATTCATAGTTCTGGGGTAAGGTAGTGTTGAGTGGCAGGGTTTTCCGGAGTAGAGCAACTGCTCTACTCCGCACCCATGCCACACCCACTTTTTTGGGTCACTGCTGGATGAAGGCTGGTAGCTGGCTTCACTGGCTTCCCCTGCGGACACCGCACACTTCTTGGAGCCTGCTCTGTTGGAGTAGCCCCTGCCCCGGGGCCCCCAGCGGCAGGGGGCCACCCTGGCCAGGTGTATCCAAGCGCCCAGGCAGCCAATCAGGGACGGCGAGGGCGGGACAACCAGCGAGACAAGGAAGTGGAAGCGGGAGGAGTGCATGCAGCACGCGGCACGGGTGAGGGGCTGAATTTGAATTTATAAAGCTGGATCAAGGCCCAGGAGGCCAGGGTGGAAATAGACACTCACCTGGGACAATCTTCTTAGTTGAGATGGCTTAGAGCCGCGCAGCTCACTAGTACAATTATAGGGTATCATGCACACTCATAAAAATGGTACTGTGCAGAAGACAGCGAGTCCAAGGATCACGCTGGAGAAGCAGAGTGAGTCGTCTAGCTTCTCAACGCAAGTGATAGGCCTGAAACAATCCACCAATCCCACATGGGAGTTTGAAAGTGTCTCAGCTGGGATGTGGAGAAGAGAGCAGCACTCTGAGGAGGAATAGCATGAGCCATCCACAGGAGCAGCTGAACTGAGCCAGACAGGTAGCAGGTTCCAGAAGAAAGGGAGAACCCGAAGGTGTTTCCGCACAAGAGGACTACTCGGGTTACTGCCAAGTGAATCCTCTGAGCGCCCCAGGCCCTGGCGAATCGTGAGAGAGCGTCCAGCTGGGAAGCGTCGAAAGCCTGCAGAGCCAGTGCAGACCCCGCTGGACACCCAAATGCTAACGGAGCCTCGCAAAGGGACGCAGTTGTCCAGGAACCGCCAATACCTGCCAGAAGGAAGGAAGGAAGGAAGGAAACAGGTACGTGCGTTGCCCAGGAGGTGCTGAAGGTCCAGGGAATCAATGGGGGTGCCCCTAGAAGCTGGAAAGAGGGTCTGAGACCCTGAGATGAATAAGTAAGAGTTCTATACTTGGTATTACGAAAATGTATCATTTTTATGCTTCATTCCCTCTCGTTTTGAGACCGCCAGCCCTTTTTGCTGCACTTCTGGACTTTTTTCTGAAATCCTGAATTAGCGGAGCCTTTCTCCACGCTTTCATTCTTATGGGCTCTGTCTTTTGGAACTATTTTCCTCCATAACTCTTAAAGGCATTTGTATTTTACTATTGCAGCACAGAGCTCTGTACGGGCAGTGTTGCTGGCGACCCTTAGGGACCTCCATTGAGATTCTTTATTTAGCTAAGAGTAACTACAGTGCTTAAGAATAGAGAGATACTAAGCATCTCTCCAAACACTTTATAGTTTGAGAGATTAGCGCACACCACCTTATGTGGAGTACCAAAGGGATACCCTTCTCTCTGCTCCTGTGACTTTTTAGTTACACAATCTCCTAGTTATGGCTGGTGGCAGTGGACGTCTTTTACCAACTATTGTGTAATTTTTCTACCGCAGGCTATGTCCATATCCTCAGTAATGCACAATAGGGGCACCCGAGTAACAACTTGGGGCCTCCCTTATTTTTTCGCCATTACTAGTGCGGTTGTTCTTTGTCAAATCTTCTTCTACCATTCTGGGAGGGGGAGGCCTGTGTGTGCTTTTTGGCTTTGCCGGCAACACTTGGGTGTCCCCGCCAAGGCTCCAGTGTGTCTTGGTAGGAAGAGGGGGGGAGGAGCTTTCATCCCTCTGCTCTGTCTGCCAGGGTGCCTGAATGGGACCATCTCCCACTGGGAGGTCGCACTTTCCCGATTGATCAGCCAAACACCCCTTTCTGTAAACTGCTAAGAAAGATGGCAGAGGAGCGAGTGCTGGAACTGTATAAAAGAAGGTGAGGCTCCTGCAGTGAAAAGCAAGTCGACCACCGGAAGCTGAAGTGACTGAAGAAGATGACCAGAGGCGCTTGCAGACCCTTTACAACACCGTGAAGCAACCACAGCTGCCCTGACCCAGTTTTCTGTGCGACAGAGGAACTCCAGAGAGGACGACTCCTTCCCTTCTTCTGGTGGGAATAACCAGTCCCAAGACAAACTTTGATTTGAGCCATTTCCCGAGGTCCTGTGAGTTTCCAGAGCTGTGGAATCCCAATACCAGGAGACCAGCTGCCCATTTCGAGTGCATGGTCGTGGAAAGGTCAAATCCGTCCAAGTCTTTGCTAAGCCCTCAAGAACACCCGAGAGACACAATCCAAATCATCCAGAACCCCTCTTCAGAGTGTGGGACTGCAGGAACCGATGAACATTGACCGGGCGAATCGCATCCTTTGTTGGTGCTGCAGAAAAGGCGCCAAAACGGCAGAGTGGCCAAAGAAGTTGGTTGCACCTAGAAAGTGTACAAGCACAGTATAAATGTAATATCATATCAAATTCGTGCCACAGATCCTCCCTCGAGACTGTTGGGGAGAGATCCCAATCATTGTCCTACCTTTCATCATCAGACTAAGGAATCCGTAAATCAGGTCCAGAGCTGCAACATTGCAGAGCATCCACCACAAATGTTTTCTTCAAACTTAAGGTACTTTGAGGAAAAAGGTATTGCTTACCTTATTCCAGAAAGTCGCTCCAGAACATTGGAGTGCATGTAGAGGTGTCCAGGGCAACCCCCTCTTACCTCCGACTCAAGCCGCTGCTTGTGTCCCTTTAGCAAGTCCTTTAACAGGGTCTCCAGCGTTGGCTAAGTCTTCTTGCATTCTCCTTCCTAGAGACTAGAAAGTATCCACAGGAACTTTTGACTTCTGCTGCTTTTCAAGACTTTAAGCCTCTGCGAACTGCCTTTTAGCTAGGGTTGCGTTTTGTACTTCAAAAGACTTGCAGTGCAGGGAAACCACCTCTAGAACCTGAAGCTCTACTAGGGTAACATTAACCAACAATTTATCTTCCCAAAAATCACTATCTTGTATGTGTATGCTGACTAAATGCAATTAATGTATTACTTTGTGGGTGGAAGTTAGTACCGACATTACGGTAGACCTGTCAAACTCCTGAAACAATTGTGTGGGTTCAGCAACTACCAACTAAGAAGTGGCCTTTTGAAAGTATTGTAAAGTATAACTATATATATATATATATATATATATATATGTTTGTTTATTGTGCTAACAGTGACTTGTGTAAATATAATACATTGATATTTTAACAGAAATGCATGTGTAAGTGTTTCTTTGATGTGCATTACTAACTAGGTTGGTGTCCTTCCCTACAGCTCGCATCTTCCTCTTAAGATAAGCCAGACTGCTTTGCCACTCTACCACAGTCTCCGAGTAGTACAGACTGATACAAAGAGTTGGGGATCTATAAACCACTAGGATAGCTTACTAAAGTCTTACCTCCAAGTGGGACTTAAGGAAAACTCCCCTAACACTTGGCAGGAGAGTGAACAAAGCGGATACAATTCAACAGTGCAAGTCTGGGACCTGCACCCGAATAAGAGGTCGAGATTAATAGGGTTTGGGATGCTGAACGAAAAAAAAGCAAAGCAGAAAGGGGGGTATGCTTGGCAGGAGAGTGAACCTGGGTGGATACCACGCAATAATGATAGTCATAATAGAGCGAGAATAAGAGGATCTGGGACCCTGATTGAAAGCATGGCAAATAAGGAGAAGTTGCGTACTTGGCAGCAGAGTGAACCAAGGGCATACAACGCAACACTGCGAGTCTGGGACCTGCACTCATATGAGAAACCAAAGTTTAAACTGACGAAGGTTAAGAGGGGCTGGGACCCTGTGAGAAAAAGAGAGACAGTCTGTGAAAGAACACTGGCTTGGCAGGAGAGCGAACCAAGCCATTCTGCGAGTCTGAGACCCACACCTATATGAGAGGCTGGGAATGAAAGGGTCAAGCATCCTGGAACTGACAAAAGGAATCCTATGCTTGGTAGCTGAGTGTGCTGGGTTGGCAGGATAAAAGAACTGTGGAGCCACAGTTTTGTGTGAATTATCCAGTGACATTTTATCTAAGAGAAAAGGGGCTCAGAACTGCAATAAGATAAAAAGATACAAAGAAATCTAGAGCAAAGGAACACAACTCTAGCATGGGGATCCTACACTTGACAGGGTGTGCAGTCATAATGTCGACATCAATAATGTCGACAGTCAAAATGTCGACAAATTAATGTCGAAAAACAATAATGTCGACAAACAAAAATGTCGACATTATTCGATATTTTTTCGACATTAATTTAGTGTATGCATAAATAAATAAATAAATATATATATGATGTGTTGAGTATGAGGGGTGGTTGGGGGGGTGTGGGGGGGTGGCAGGGGGGTGTTGGGTGAGGGGGGGTTGGGGGGGGGACCCCCCCATAGTAAATACAATTTTTATTTATTTAATTATTGAATAAATAAATAAATAAATAATTGGTATGTGTTGAGTATGAGGGGTGAAAGGGTGGTTGGGGGGGTGTGGGGGGGCGGCAGGGGGGTGTTGGGTGAGGGGGGGTTGGGGGGGGGACCCCCCCATAGTAAATACAATTTTTATTTATTTAATTATTAAATAAATAAATAAATAAATAAATAATTGGTATGTGTTGAGTATGAGGGGTGAAAGGGTGGTTGGGGGGTGTGGGGGGGGGGGGGTGGCAGGGGGGTGTTGGGTGAGGTGTTGATAGTTTTAAGGGTTTATAGTCATAATGTCAAAAAAAAAAATGTCGACATTTTTTTTTCGACATTATGACTTTTTACATTAAAAGTATAGAATGTCGACATTATTATTTTCGACATTATTTTTTCGACATTTTTGTCTGTCGACATTTTTTTGTCGACATTATGACTATAAACCACTTGACAGCAGATCTGCCAAAGCTGGTAGGATAAGGAAGCGTGAAGACAGGACGCAGTCCCTTGTGAATTGCCCTGTGACACTTCACCAAGAAGGGATAAAAGGGGCTCAGAAGCCCTCAAGGAATCGCAATAAAATAAGGAGAAGTCTAGGGGAAAGGAGCACAACCCTAGCATTGGAACCTTGTATTTTGGAACATTATTTTGCATCACCTTTTTTTACCTGCGCAACTGGGAACTTTTCTGTAGGTTGGAAACACCCAAAAACTATGTTCTACTTTGAGAAGAGATCATCCTTGTTTATTTTATTTATATAGCGCGCCTGACCCAGAGGTATCCGGGCGCTTGCACAATTGCTTTCGATTACTAGTGTTAGGGACACAACAGTGACAGACTTTAGTTTTGGACTTGCTGACAATTTCACTATTTACCTTTGAGTCAGGGAAACCCCTCTTAGCTTTAGAGATAGAGAGGCAAGTTCAGTGCTACGGCAATCATATTATTGCGGGTTCATCTTCATTTGAGGAACATTAGATGCAAACGGTAAGCATGGACATTTTTTCTCATCCACCATCAAATCCGTTGTATGTACTTTAAATCAATTCATGCAGTATTTTCTCATTTGCATTTATTATCTTGTGGTGGATTTTTTTACCCCAGTATTTCTTCACTCCCAAGTCGTTATTGGTATGTAGATAATGGGTACCTGATTAACAGATCATCAAGGTATGATGCATGGTGCATTCCTTTTATAGATGTTATCTGACCCTAAACGAGTTTGTTCTGACTGTCGGCTTTTCTCTAAGAGTTACATTGGTTAAGTAGCATACCGTTTTGGGTATAACTGTGTATTTTGAGGTATGTACACCACTTTATTTAGAATATCAAATTAGTTGAAACATTCTGGTTTATGCACAAGACGTACCACTTTCAACTATGATGACACGGGGTGTCCGTTTTCCTTTACATATTCCAGATAGAGCTGCTTTTCCAATTTGGGTATGCTTCTTTAATCTATCTGTATGGCATTCTCACTGAGGTTTATTGGTAATGTAGGGTTTTGCACTCCTGACTTTCATACCGTGTGTACTTTTCATTTTCATTTGTTCTTGATTGGGACATTGGTTAATTAAGCCACAACTACTTTTTGGTGATTCCGTTGGAATCTTGAATTGGTATGTAAAAGTTTGCATTATTGGAAAATGGTTTCATATACATCACTAACTGGACTATTACCTGTTACATTTACAGTTGTGCTCCTGAAGAAGGGCGTTTACCCTGAAATTGCGTTGGCCCTTGTTCGACATTATTAAAAGAAGCTTAAGCACTTTTTGAAGACTGTGTTATGTTTTTTTTGTAAAAGCTATTATTTGAACGAACAAAATCATTGTTAAAGAATTCTTGGCTGTAATACAGCAAAAAGGTGTGCTGGGGACAGGAGAGTCTGAATTCTGGGACACCATTGTCTTTATGTTATTGTTTGTTATGTCAGGGTTGTTACACCTACCTTGCACCCAAATCTCAAATAATGCCTTAGTATATTAATTACAAGATTATTAGATAAGAGTAGGTGTGCACTGGTTTCTCCCATCTAGTTGTAACATGAAAAGGGATGCCATAGATACTTGGAGATCCCCACATACCGCCTCCTTGTAGCTTCTCGTGTAGCAGATTGGCCTCTGTGGTCTCCTAAAACGGACTATACCCAAAAGGAGGGGTATTCAATGTGACTGTCACAGGACTAACAAATCAGCTCTGGTGTCCCTTGAAAAAAGGAACCCCTGAACTTGAGGCAATGTAATTACATGTTATGTGTTTATCCGGAAGCATCTGTGGGCCATTACCCCTTCTGACTTCCAGCGTAAATCATTTTTGGAATGTTCGGTTGGGACGGGTGTCAGATAGCCCATTTAAAACATACTGCTATAAACAGCTCATAATATTGCAGAGTGCATTATAGTGATGCTACAGATACAATCCAAAAAGACAATGAGATTGTAAACTCAGGCAAATTGATTTTCGAATATTCTTAATAAAAATATATCTAAAAAAATACATCTTATGGGTGTGGCTGGCTCCTGCTTTCAGATGTAATGATGGGGAACATTTTGATACATGGTGAAGCATGGATTGCTAGAGATCTAATTTGTATCCCTCTACTTATTCCCAAAAAGTGATGCCAGAATTGGGGTTTTAAATACTCCACTTCTTGAAGAAAGATGACGGACTAGCCACTAAAGACCTCAACTGAACATGCAAGCAATTTCTTGAAGGCTGAAGCAAGGAATACTCTTTTAGCCCCTTTGTTCGCCCACAGACACTTGCCTAGTTCTATGTCTGAAAGTATAAGTTTACTGAGGAAGTGGACTGTTTTGCCAGGGAGAAGGTGGACTCAAAAATTGCTGCTTGCAGAGTGGTGCACCCTTAAATGTGCTCACAACAAGGTGCACCCAAGAAGGATAAACCTCATTGTTAAGCCTATTTTGTCAAACCCACCGCTATTGAGGGATCTACAACCTCTTAACTTGATGGGGGGGGGGGGGGGGGAGGGGGTTAACACACCTGACAAGAAAAGAAAATCAAACCTCTCAAAGGTTGGTGAATGTGGACAGAGACGACGTTAAACTCTCAGGTAGGGGTAAGCAGGCTAGAACAACTAGTCCACACCCTTAACCATAGAAAATAAACATCAGTACACTGAACAATATATACATTAGTACCCGGGACGGGGGGCACATCAAACAGGTTCCGCGGATTGCAGGCTGAAATGTCTGAGCTCAGCCCACGTTCCATGGAACCCGCAGGCTGGCATCTTCTCCCCACCCCAGCGCCCCCACTCCAGCCCCACTTACCTGATTGTGGTGGCGGCATCAATTTACCTCCTTCTCCATTTGCGGCTACCATAGAAATGGTAGAGGAGCTATGTATAGAGCTCTTGCGTCCATAACCATGACGGTCATCTTGGCACAGTATTTTCTTTCAATAACTTAGGGTGCCAATAGCGTTAATACTCCATTCCAAAGGCTGGAATGGGGCAGGGGATGGGGGGGTAGAACGTCCCTGTGCCCTCATTATAGGCCCGAGCACATTGGGCTGCCAGGCTGTTACCCCCCTCCCCCCCGCCCTTTGAACGAGCGGTCAATGCTATATTATGCTACACATATAGATCTCGACCAGGTCACATTTAACATAATGCACAGTATTAAAGAATACACCAGTATATTTGAAAAACAGTACATGTCTTCAAGAACTATTCGCATCCCAGAACTTTAGGTGCCACTTTGAGCGTTTTGTTTTCAAAGTGGCAGCTACTGATCCTCCTGAGAAAGTAATGCTGTCTCCCAGAGGAAGGCGCAGAAGCAAGCAAGCATAGGGCGGAAGCACCTAGGGAAAGCATTCTGTGACAAGGACTACGGAAACATTTATTTATTTATTTTAAAAAGCAATGAATAACGCTCACTATTGATCATGATATCAGAAGCTAGCACTGCTATTGTACTGGATAATTGTTGAAATGCATGTTCAACATGTACATCATCGAAATACTGAGGACAATGTTTATGTGTATGCTTGTGGTTTCTATAGAGGGTAAGGTATTGTGCAAAATGAAGATAATGTAAAATGAAATAAACACATTTGAATATACAATGACAGTGCAGTAGATGTGTTAGTAAGGATATACATGAAGGACCAGGGTGACAGAACAGACAAGTTGAATGTTACATGCTAATGAGCATAGTGCTAGCCCCTCATTGAGAATTCTGGAATATATATAGTATAATTGTCTTTTGTGACTAAGAGAAAAGAAGAAACACAGATGGCATACATTTCAGAAAGAATATTGTAATTAATAAATACAATCTTATTTTCCTAACTGCAGAAAAACACAGTTGGATTGTTACCAATTGTTTTACAGGTTGGAGGGCTAACATAACATTACGCTGGGAAATGGCTTGAGAACACTTTTGGGTGTACTGGAAGGTGGAGCAACAATTACAAAACGAGTTGATAACATTTTCATCATGTTTCAGATGACCCATCTTTTCCTGGCTATTTTACACACAATCTGGAGGTGACCCTTCTAGCACCCTGAGGCTTTGTTTCACAGTGTATGGAGGATAGCAGTGGGGTTGATATGATATGATATGGCATTTATAACGCGCCTATAAACAAGTGTTTCAAGGCGCGGCAAAGGAGGGGGAACAGAGGGAAGACGGAGAACGATCGTACTAGGTCGAGTCATTCAGATCGCGCAGGTGCAGGGGAAGGGGAAAAGTGCGGGTGGGGACAGTGCAGTACATGCCATAAACCGAATAAATAACAATGAGAGAAGTACGGGCAGCTGGTGGCAAGTGCAAGATAGTGCAGACATCAGATGTCAAGTGCTGGTGGGGGGACTGTAGGGATACAGAAAACAGTCCCAAGTGCGGGGGTTGCCAGGGAGGCAGGCAGGAGGGCAACTGGCGGGGGAGGGTACCTGGGCCCGAGATCAGATGGTGGCCAGGTAACCAGTGCAGGTTCAGCCAGGAGTTCAGCAGGGGAGAGAAAGCAGAATCAAAGAGGAAGGTTTTGAGGTGCTTCCAGAAACAGAGCTGGTTCTCCTCAAGTTTCAGGGAGGCTGTTCCAGAGGGAGGCCCCAGCCGAAGAGAGAGATCTACCACCAACTTGTTTCTTGGAGAAGCGACTGACCCTAAGGGAGCTGGAGGCGGATGAGCGAAGAGCTCGAGAGGGAAGATATTTAGGAAGAGAGTTGAAGGTATTGAGGTCCCATGCCCCAGAAAGCCTTGTGGACAATGCAGAGGGTTTTGAACTTGATCCTCGCAGCCACTGGCAGCCAGTGCAGAGATATCAGTCCTGGAGAGATATGATCCCTGGGCATGTGCCAAGGACAAGTCTTGCAGTCCTGTTCTGGATGTGTTGCAGAGCGAGTAGAAGCAGGTAGATTTAGAAAGAGGGTGTTGCAATAGTCCAGCCTAGAGAGAACCAGAGCTCTGGAGACAGTGAGCTTCTGGGGGAAGGAGAGGAAAGGAAGAATACCTCTGAGGTTCACCTTCCTGGCTGCCTCGTTCTGTCCTACAAGTGAGTTTACTCCAGCTTTTGCCCTCCTTTGAAATACACTGAGTGACCATGCCATTTAAGTCACTACGCAGTAGCCTTCTTGCAACAACCTTTGGAGCTCGGACCGAATGTAAAAACTGCACACAGCCTACCTATGGATCCCACACCTAGGGAGGGGAAGTGGAAAAGTAGGAAACGGAAGAAAACCTCAAAGGCAAGAATAATAGAAAAGAAGGTAGTGGAGGTGTCAAAACCGCCTCCGAGATCACCTTCTACTCGCCTACTTTATTTTATTACTTTAAAAAAGGACAATGCATTACTTACCGTAAAAGCATTTCTGATGGTTGTATCTGCTTAAATTCACATGCTGTGCATAGTCCGATATCCAGTGGTCACTGCGGAGTATTGCATTTTGTTTTTCGTAGTCGAAAAGGGGACGTCGACAAGGAGTGTCCATAACACTATCCCTATAGTGACGTGCAGTGTACCCACAATCTCTCACGTGTCGAGGTCCCTCTGTTTGTATTTTTTCTGCCCTGAGGGAGCCTTAAAGACGTGAGTGAGTACAGAAAAGAGAGAGATAAAAAGATGTCTATGTTCCTTCCATCCGAGCGGGGAGGAAGGGTGGGCGCATGTGAATCTAAGCAGATACAACCATCAGAAATGCTTTTACGGTAAGTAATGCATTGTCTTCTGATGCTTGTTAATCTGCTTAGAATCACATGCTGTGCATAGACTAGCGAGGAGTGCCCGGATTTGGAGGTGGGTTGTGAGAAGGAACAGTAGAGAAAAGGTGTCTTAATACTGCTTGTCCCACCTGTGAATCAGACCTAGATTGGGCATCTAGACAGTAGTGTTTTGTAAAGGTGTGTACAGAACTCCAGGTTGCCGCTTTGCAAATGGACTCAAGAGGGACATTTGCAATGAATGCTATGGAAGCCCCAGTGCTTCGAGTAGAGTGAGCTCTTGGCTTAAAGGGTAGTTCTCTCTTATCAAAAGTGCAACAGAGGGTGATGCATTGTACGATCCATCTAGATATAGTGGATTTTGAAACTGCGTCTCCTTCTCTTACTGCTGCCACCGAGACAAAGAACTGATTAGTCTTTCTCAGTGGTCTAGTTCTTTCCATATAAAACATGACAGCCCTGCGCACATCCAGTGTATGCAGGCTTTTTTTCTCCCAAGTTTGAAGGGTTTTGAAAGAACGTTGGTAGTTCTATAGATTGGTTCACATGGAACTTAGAAATGAATTTAGGTGCAAACCTAGGGTGTGTGCGTAGAACTACCTTATCTTTGTGAACTGTTACAAAGGGGTCTAGAATAGATGGCGCTTGTAGCTCACTTACTCTCCTGATGGAGGTGATAGCTATTAGAAAAGCAGTTTTAAGGGTGAGGTCCTTAAGAGTTGCTTTGTGCATAGGTTCAAAGGGTGAGCCCATGAGCCTGGTTAGTACCACATTTAGGTCCCATCCGGGAGCTGGGTTAGCTATGGGAGGGTGTATTCTTTTAACTCCTTCCATGAAGGCTTTAATAACTGGGACTTTCCACCACGAGACTTTAAGTTGAGAAGTGGTGTATGCGGAAAGTGCAGCTATGTGAACCTTAATAGAATTAAACACTAATCCTGAGTCTAGTAGGTGAGTCAGGTAGAAAACAATTTGTGTGGGGGAGCAGTCAACCGGGTTGATGCTCTTATTTCTACACCATATGACGAATCTTTTCCACTTGCTAGAGTAACAGTGACGAGTGTTAGGCTTTCTAGCTTCCCTGAGAATGTCCATGCATCTCTGCGGGAGTTATAAATGACCAAATTCTATGATCTCAGGAGCCATGCTGCTAAGTTCATGGTCTGTGGGCATGGGTGTAGTGTCTTGCCCTTGTCCTGTGACAGCATGTTGTATGGGCAGGGTAGTTTCACCGGTGGAGACAGAGACATCTCCATCAGGTGAGCGAACCATGGTTACCAGGCCCACATAGGGGCCACTAGTATCATGGTGACTGGTTCCTGATGCATCTTGTGCACTATCTTGTTGAAAGGGGGCGTCGGGGGGGGGGGGAGCGTAAACAAATTTCCCTGATCATGGTATCGATAGACCGTTCCCCATGGATTGGTTCTGGGGGTACCTGGAGGTGTAATCTTGGCATTGGGAGTTCTCCAGAGTTGCAAACAGATCTATTTCTGGGAATCCCCATTGTGTGAAGACGTCGAAGACGATGTCTTCTTGTAACCGCCATTCGTACTCTGCAGGCAGAGGGAAGTCTCTGCTGAGTTCGTCTGCTAGCAGATTGAGTTCCCCTGCTACATGTTGTGACAACAGGAACATGTGTTTGAGAGCCCACTTCCAGATGTTCTGGGACGGCTTGGACAGTCCTGGAGAGTGAGTGCCCCCTTGCTTGTTCAGATAGTACATGGCTGTGGTGCTGTCTGTGAGGACCATCACTGTCTTCCCTTGCAGGTGTGCCTGAAAAGTTTTCAGTGCTTTGAAGACTGCTAACAGTTCCAGCAAGTTTATGTGTTTGGACGCTACGCTCGGAGTCCAAACTCTGTGTGCAGTCTGATGGGATAGGTGAGACCCCCATCCTGTGAGGAATGCATCTGTGTTTAGAGTGGCCTCCACTGCGGGGGTGGCGAATGGTTTCCCTATTACAAGGTTTTCCTTCAACCACCACCGTAGCGAGAGAGACAAGGCCTGCGAGACCACCACTAGATCGTCCCATTGTCCGCTGGCCTGACACCACTGGCTATTGAGCCACTCTTGTATTGGGCGCATGCGCAGTCGCGCGCGAGGTATCAAATATATACAGGACGCCATCATTCCCAGCTAACGCATTGCTTTGCGCACCGTCACCTCTCGACCGGCCACATACTGAGGGATCTGAAACAGCATATTTTGGACCCTCTCGTTTGAGGGGACGACGAGGCCGTCCTTTGTTCAAATTAGAGCCCCTAGGAATTGTTTGATCTGGCTAGGCTCTAGGCTGGACTTCTTCTCGTTGATGGAGAAGCCCAGTTGGAACAAAAGGTCTACAGTCTTTTGGGTATTTGAGAAGCAGGTCTCTTAAGAATCCCCTGTTATGAGGCAATCGTCGAGGTAAAGGTATACTGGGATGGACAACCTGCGCAGGTGGGCCACTGCCACTGCCAGTACTTTTGTTAATACCCTCGGCGCTGACGGTATGCCGAAGGGTTGCACTCTGAACTGGTAGTGTTTGCCCTCCATCATGAACCTGATATATTTTCTGTGCGCTGGCAACATTAAAATATGAAAGTATGCATCTATCATGTCCAGTGTTGTCATGTAATCCCCTTGAGATAACAGGGGAATTACTTCCTGTAATGTCACCATACGAAAGTTTTGAGGTTTTACAAATTTGTTCTCTGGGTGCAGATCTAGTACAGGGCGCATGGTTAAGTCCTTTTTGGGTACAAGGAAGTGCACTGAATAAATACCTTCCATTACCTGTGATAGAGGCAAGACCTCTATAGCTCCTTTTTCTAATAGCTGGTCTACTTCTTGAAGAAGGATGGCGAGGTGTTCTGGTGACAGGCGTCGTCCCCTTGGGGGTCTGTACGTCGGGGAGCGGTTGAATTCTATACAGTAGCCGCGGGCTATGGTTGAGAGTACCCAGCGGTCTGATGTTATTTCCTCCCATGCTGGAAGAAAGGATGTTAACCGGCCCCCAACCGGCGATGCATGAGAGGGGACCCGAATCGTCGGGTCATTTGGAGTTGGTGGCTTGGGAACCTCTAGGGGTGGAACCCCAACCTCTTCCCTTGCCACAACGCTGTCCTCTCTGGGTGTATTGTCCAATGGTTCCTTGATTCGAGGACCAGTTGCCTGCAGAGTATTGTTGATGATGTTGTTGGCGTTGGCCTCGAAAAAAGCGTCCGTTTCTATAACCTCGCTTGTTGTGAGGCCTTGAAATCTGATCTAGGGTCTTAATGGTGTCAAAATAATTTTTTGCAGTCTCTAGTGTGTCATCCACCGCATTCCCAAAGAGGTTTCATCCAGAACAGAACTGCGAGACTTGTCCTTGGCCTCAAGCCCAGGGACCGTATCTCTCCAGGACTGAAATCTCTACACTGGCTCCCAGTGGCTGCGAGGATAAAGTTCAAAACCCTCTGCATTGTCCACAAGGCCTTCTGGGGCCTGGGTCCTAAATACCTTCAACTCTCTCTTCCCAAATATCTTCCTTCCCGAGCCCTTCGCTCATCCGCCTCCAATTCCCTCAGGGTTAGCCGCTTCTCGAAGCAACGAGCTGGGGGTAGATCTCTCTCCGCGGCAGGGGCCTCCCTCTGGAACAGCCTTCCTGCCTCCCTGAAACTTGAGGAGAACCATCTCCGGTTCCGGAAGCACCTCAAAACCTTCCTCTTTGCTTCTGCTTTCTCTCTCCCTCTCCCCTGCTGAACAGCTAATTAATTCTTTACTGAAACTACACTTATCCTGCAACTGGACCACTCTAGACGGCCTCGGTCCTTGGCCCAGCCACTCTCCTCTTGCACTGATGCCCTGGAACCCCTTTGCACTGCGGGACTGTCTCTGTATCCCTACAGCCCCCCCCCTTCCCCAGCACTTGCTCTGCACTTACCTTTGCACTTGCCACCAGCTGGCCCTATTTATTTATTTATTACTTTACGCCACTTACCTTGTACTGCACTTCCCCCCCTCCCCTTCCCCTTGCACTTTTCCCCCTCCCCCACCCCTGCACTTGCGCGATCTGAATGACACCTGGCCTAGTAGGATCGTTGTCTGTCTCCCCTTGTCCCTCCCCTCCCTGCCTCGTCACGCCTTGAAACACCTGTGTATAGGCGCGTTACAAATACCATATCATATCAGGTTGGCATCCTCTATTGGTTTGTTAATGAGATGCGCTTGTGTTTCGGGTTTAAATCCCGAATTACGTAGCCAGACATGACGTTTGAGGAGGATTCCTTGGACTAGGGAACGGCCAGCCGTTTCTGCAGCATCTAGAGTATTCTTAATGATGCTTTGGTTGACTATGGGTCCCTCAGTAACCGTGGCCAGAAGCCGAGTTCTTGGGGGTTCAGGTACCTCCTCGATATCTTTGCATAGTTTGCTCATTTGGGCATCTGCGTAACTTGCCAGTAAGGAGTTGTTGTTGGCAATCCTGGTGGGGAAGGCTGCCGAGGCTGTAATCCTTTTACCTAGGGCATACAGCTTTTTACCTTCTTTATCTGGTGGTGCCTCGCTGGTTGATAGCGGGACCCCTGCCCTCTTTCTTGTATTTGTTACAACCCTGATGTATAACGGGTCTGATGGAGAAGGACTAATCATTTTTCTATCCTTGGGTTGACCCATCTGACCAATGCGGGTGTAGATAGCGAAGGAATGATTTGTCTCTTTACTGAGACGAGGAGGGGAATGGTTTGACTGACAGGGAGTTTCTCCTTAATGATCTTTTCCACAAAGTCTATGTCAGGAGAAATTTCCCCAGTCTCGATTTCGAAATGCGCTGCTGCTTTGCATAGTAGTGCATTGAAGGTAGGTTGATCATCTATAGGTGACATATTCCTGATTGGCAAGTCTTTGGGGGGGGACAGGTTTAGGGCGTCAGGGTCAGTGGACACTGATGGGGACTGCCAGGGCTGTGAAGCACCTTCTTCTGGGTCTTCCTCAAAACCCCCACCACCCATGTTTGGGTTATCCTCGAAACCTTCTGGGTCTGGTTCTTGTTCGTTAGTTAAGAACTCCTCATCTTCATGAAAGTGGGAGTCCTCTTCAGTGAGGTCATATAACTCTACCTCCTCCTAGGGGGGTTAAATAGCGTAGGGTACTTAGCCCTGGGATCCTCCTGAGGTCCCTCTCTTGGTCTTTTGGGTGTGGGTAGGTATTGAGTACACATAATACTCTCCATTTTGTCCATACAAAACTGGAGTCTCTCTAAGGTCCCTTGTGGTAACCCAGAGCGGTCTGGGGGGGAAAAGGGAAGGCTTTCGCCTGTAAACACTTTGACCTATCCCATAACATCGAGGATAAACTCCCATCGCCTTCTGAGAAGCCTTCTAGTAGGTTAGGAGTCCCTTTTTCGACAGAGGGGGCATTTCCTGCCTTCCTTACGTCCCTTTCGGCGTTTCCCTGGCCTTGCGAGTGGTATTCGGAGTCTCTTTCGCCGTCCGTCTCTGGCTAGCGGTGGAAACAATACGCGCCAGGCTCTCGACGACTAAATGGTCTGTCGAGGGTTCCTCTGCCGTCGACGTTACAGGCGTTGCGTTCTCTACGGGGCACGTCTGGCGGTTTCGTGATAACGCCCTTATCTGGGGGTAGCCCAGTCGCTGGTCGTGTCTGCGGTTGCGAGGGGGGGGGGCTTTGGACCCTTACGGTCTGTGGAGGCCACCAGTAGGACCTGCGTCTCCGTTGGCGCTAATGCTTTCTTCATCTTCGACAAGGAAGAGCCGTGGGTCGTGTGCTTATGTGGGTCAGTGTCGCCGGGGTGTTCATCCCCATAAGCAGGGCGTGAGCCGAGCTTTTCGGGGCCGGGGACAGACGACGAGGAGCGTGACCGCTCCCAAGAAGGGTGTACAACCTCCAAGGCGGAGGTCGGGATATCACTTTCCTAGTCACTTTCGGCGGCGTCGGCAGGTGAGGAATCGGACCTAGACATGGCATAGGCTGCCCACCTCTTGACCCTGCGGTCCTTTAAAGTCTTAGGCTTAAGAAGCTTACAGGCCGCACAACCATCTTCTTTGTGGTCGAGGGGCAAGCAACGGTTGCACCGTTTGTGCTGGTCTTTCCAGGTGAATTTGCCCTTGCAGGGCGGGCAAAACCTAAAGGGGTCCTCTCCATAGCTGAGGAAACAGACAGACGTGATAACAACCCCGAAGGAAAAGGTGGGGAAAGAGAAAGGCATTCTTAAAGAGAAGCAAGAAATGTCCCACGACCCCACTCTCCCTACTGTATGAGGCCGGCGAGGCCAGGCCACGTGTTCGGCGACGCCGAAGGATCTCCTCCGTCGAAGGCATAGACGTCGAAGATCTTGTCGGCGGAGAACAGCTTCGTCGAAGGAGGAACCTAATGTTAAATAACGACCAAATGGTCGAGTGAATATTTGCAATGTCTCTCGAGGGAGCTCTGCGTAAAGCCAACCAATATCTGGGCGGAAAAAAACAATCTGAGGGACCTCGACGCGTGAGGGATTGCGGGTACACTGCACGTCACTATAGGGATAGTGTTACAGACACGCTTTGTCGACGTCCCCTTTTCGACTACCAAAAACAAAATGCAATACTCTGCAGTGACCACTGGATGTCAGACTATGCACAGCATGTGATTCTAAGCAGATTAACAAGCATCAGAAATATATTTTCTATTAGCATTTTCCATCGGTTTATAAAAGCACAAACATACAGCAACATACTTTAGCTAAAGTCAATTCTCCCTCTCATCAAAAATGGTTGTGCACTGTGGGTCGTACTGCTGCTCGGACAACCACAAAAGATGAACTGGGGACCACCCACTTCAGCCTCAGAACAAAACACACACTAAAGAAAACCTATAACCATATAGCTCCACTGATGCAGGACCGGGCCGATCGATGGCCCCCCCCCAAAAAATAATACCTCTGAGAAACCAAAAGGTGTCTCACTTGCTAGTCCTCATTGATCTCTCTCTCTCTTTCTCTCAGGTGGCCAGGGCACGCCCATCGTCTGTAGATCCAGACCCTGGGGGTGTACCAGTGCGGGAGGGTCACTTGGGTGGGGCAACCGATGGTGAGACGTGGTATTCCCCCCTTTGCCGTGCCCATACCCCATCCTATTTTATAGGATTCTCCAATGTCCCAACACCCCCCCCCTTTCTACACAAACACTGAACTGAGGAAGAGGGCAACTGACGGTAAAATGGCTAACCATCACACCTTTCCTGGGGAACTGCTTGAGAAGTTGGCCCTCCCCCATCTTAACTCCCACACTGAACTTGTTGGCATTCTTCACGACCATCAGTCTGCATTCCGAGCAGCCAGAGGCACGGAAACTGCTTTTCTGAACACGTGAAGAACTGCTTGCATCCCTTGATTCCAACTCCCCAGCTGTCCTCATCCTCCTTGATCTCTCTTCTGCTTTTGACACAGTGAACCATTTCATCCTCATAAAAAAGGCTCCATGACACTGTTGGTATCTCAGAGCAGGCATGAACTGGCTTACCTCCTTCCTAACTGACCGCTCCACCAAAGTCATACTGGCCACCTTCTTCCACCATGGCTCTTTAACATCTACCTTACACTGCTGGCACGCCTCATTTCCTCCTTCTCCCCCAACTTCCAGTGCTATGCTGATGACACACAACTCTTCTTCAAACTTCCTACAGACGCCCCTGCACCTTCCTTCATCCCGGACTGCCTCTCAGCCATCCAGGACTAGTGTACGTCTAAAGATCTTTGCCTCAATATCAGCAGAACAGAGATCCTCCCTATTGGGACCCCAGCACCCTACTTCTTCCCTTCACTCTGGCCTTCTTCTATGGGCTCTCACCCTGCTCCCTCTTCAGACACCAGAAACCTCGGAGACACATTGGACTCCTCTCTCTCGTTCCTCCCTCATACCCAGGACATTGCCAAGATGTTGCACTTTCAGCTTTTCCTTGTGAAAGGAATTCTACCTCTCCTCACCTTCCCACAGAGACTCAATGTCACCCAGGCTGTGGTTCTCTCTAGGCTTGATTATTGCAATAGCCTCCTCAATAATCTACCTTCATCCAACTCTGGGACTCCTCCAGATAATCCATAATAGGGCAGCAAGACTCATCCTTGGCCTCAAGCCCAGAGACCTCATCTCTCCTGCCCTACAAAGTCTTCACTGGCTCCTGATCGCAGCACAGATTAAATTCAAATCCCTCTGCATCATCCACAAGGCTGTCTGGGGTCAGGGGCCACTCTAACTGCAACTTTTTCTGACCAAATACTCCCCCTCTAGACACCTGCGTTCCTCTGGCACCAACTCCTTGAGTGTGAAGTGGTTTGACTTCTTTGGAACAGCCTCCACCTCCCTCTTCCCCCTTTGTCTTGAGCAGGACCTCCTTAAGTTCCAGAAAAGCCTTAAGACCTTCCTCTTTACCTCTTCCTTCACTCTGTCTCTCCCCTGCTAATCGCACAGTAGCTTGAATGGCGTGCAGGGCCCTTATGCATCCTCGGGCCCTGACCTCCCGCATCATTCATCCCAGCTGTTGTCTATCCCCTGCACTTGCCTCGGCTCACCCTCCACCACAGGAGGTTGCACTTACCTTTCTTCATAGCACTTCTCCTGCTGCTCTCCATGAGCACTACAGCACCTATACCATACCCCTATGCCCCCTGCACTTGCACGTTCTGAACATTCACAAGGCATAGTAGGTTTGTCTTCCCCTTCCCATTGTTTATTCTTCTTTGTTGCATTTAATTATTTATGTTGTATTTACGCTGGCCATCATCACCCGTCCACTCCCTGTTGCCCTGCGGACGCGTTGAAACAGTATTTGCTTCCTGTATAAGTGCCTAACAAGTGAACAATAGATAAAATAACACAACACTTTAGTTGGACATGTCCAATGAGATATCTAATCAAGTCAGGCACTTGATTTAAATCACATACATCT
Organism: Ambystoma mexicanum; assembly: GCF_040938575.1. Lineage (NCBI taxonomy): Eukaryota > Metazoa > Chordata > Amphibia > Caudata > Ambystomatidae > Ambystoma > Ambystoma mexicanum. The sequence continues at coordinate 1,261,896,228 of NC_090925.1, read as the reverse complement.
GATACCCATTAGCTCTCCCCAAACAGATAAAAGGCGAAACAGAGACACACTCTGAGCAAGGTGGAACACGAGAAGGAGCAGATCTTCCAGGGCAAAGGCACTGGAGCAGGACGAACGATCAAGGGACTAGAGAAAAAGGTAGAGAAACACTTAAGTTCCCTGCAGGAGGTTGTTGCCTGCGGGAAGCCGTGAAGAAGAAATGGAGGAAGCCAAATCGCAGACAAGTAGAAGTACAAGTTACCTACCCCTGGTAACATTCTTTCGATTGAACGTTCCTCCCACGTATTCCTCATCTCATGATAATTATCCTTCCAGCTTCAGCTGCTTTGGAATTATTTTTTCAACAGGGGGCACTGGGTGCCGTCTCATCAAGTCGATGTCCCTCATCGGCCTCCTTTCGACTGTCGATGTCATCAGTATAAATAGCGCATGCAGCGCCCTTTGGCTTCAATTCTGTTTATCCCCCTCCTGTAGAGGAATTACCAGGCGTACCATAAACCGTAGGCTCCAAGAAAGTGCAAAGTGTAAAGACACGTACATTCTACGGCGGGGTAGGCTGGGAGGGGCGATGAGGAATACAGGGAAGGTACATCCAATCGAAAGAACGTTACAGTTGGTAACTAACTTGTTCTTCGAATGGATTGTGTCCTCCCACATATTCCTCATCTTATGACAGACGCCCAAAGCAGTAATAATTTGGTGCTGTGAGTACAAATTATATTTTGTCTTAATTGTTATCATGGACTGAATGAAGGACTGCTTTTCCCAATTGTCCTTCTTGACTGTGAAACATTACTGCCTGGATACATTTTCTAAACATATGAACAGACGACCAAGTGGCTATTGCACAAATGTCTGAGGGAACACCTCTCTGAAGAGCAGCAGAGGTTGCCATGCCCCTTGTGGAATTTGCTCTCAATCCTTACGGCAGGTCTTTGCCCGCTAACCTGTAACATTCCCCAATAGCCAGGATGATCCATCTGGATAAGGTCTGTTTTGTCACAGCTAAACCCAATTTAGGGCCTGTATAGCCAATGAATAATTGGTCATTGACGAAATTTAGCCATTCTTGATATATAAAAGCAGAGAGACTTTTTTTGAGTCGAGCCTATGTAATCTTTCCTCCTCCATTCCAGAATGAGGAGATGGATAGAAAGTTGGCAAAATTACCTTTGGGACAAGTGGCAGTCGGAGACTACCTCAGGTAGAAAAGAAGGTTTCATTCAGAGAACCACCTTGACTTTATGGAAAACAGCATGTGTGGGTTTACAGGAAAGTGCCTGCAACTCGCTTACCCTGCGGGCTGACGTTATTGCTATTAGCAAACCAGTTTTCAAGGTTAATATCCTTAATGGGCATGAGTGTATTGGCTCAAAAGGAATGCATGTTAGACATTTTAACACTAACACTAGGTTAAGATCCCATACAGGGACTTTGAATAGAACTGGTGGACATACATTAGTAAGACCCTTTAGGAATTCAACAATCAGAGGGATTTTAAAAAATGAATCTTCCTCCGAAGAGCAATTGAAAATAGATAGTGCTGCCAGGTAACCTTTAATTGTTCCAATCTGGAGCCCCAGATTAGCCAAATGTAACAAAAAAGAAAGCACCATAGGTGTATCGCATAGAAAAGGATCCACCTTCTTTTCCCTGCACCAGCTGCTGAACTTGTTCCAACGGCAGCAGTACAAAGATTTTGTTGCTGGCCTTCTAATTGAAAGCAAGAACTCCATTACGTCATCCGGGAGGTCCCATTCCTTGTATCTCAACCTCTAAGAAACCATGCATGAAGGTTGAGAGTCTTGACCTCTGGGCGGGGGTGATGGTAGGGGGGGGCGGGAAGAGAGAGAGAGATATATATATATATATATATATAATTAGTATCATAGATTTCCCAAACTTTTTCAACTTCCTGATCACATTAGGAATGACGCGGACTGGAGGAAACACGTACAGGAGTGGAAACTCCCAATCCACTATGAACGCATCCCCTAGAGCTCCTCTTGGAGGAAAGTCCCTAGCACAAAAAAGTTCGTACTTATGGTTGACACTGGTCACAAACAGATCCACTTGAGGGGTTCCCCAAAGGGTGAAGATCTCTTGAAGGACTTCCTGAGCTAGTTCCCACTTGTGGGAGACCATGCTCTGCCTGCTCAGAGTGTCCACCGCTGTGTTCTCCTCTCCGACTAGGTGAACTTCTGATAGATTGATTCCTTCATGAATTGCCTAGAACTAGAGCTGCAGTGGTGATGACCCTACGCCTCCTCACTTGTTGAGGTAGTACATGGCCACTGTGTTGTCCATCATTATCAGGACATTCTTTCCCCGTACAGATGGCAGAAAGGCCTTCAGTGCTAGTCTGATTGCCCTCACCTCCAATAGTTTGATATGCAGGTTGGAGTCCGATGGAGACCAACGACTGCTGATTGTCAGCTTGTTGGCATGGGCTCGCCACCCTGCGAGTGAGGCGTCCGTCACTACAGTCATCTCCTGCCATGGCTGCCAAAAAGATTCTCCCTTGAGAATGTTGTCCTTGCAAGCCCACCACAGAAGGTCCTGAGCAACTCTGCTTGGAACCTGCAGGTGGTCTGACATTCTGCCTGAGAATTGGGACCACTGAGTCCTGAAAGCCCATTGGAGGGATCTCATTCTCAGGCGAGCCTCTGGCACCAGTAAAATGCAGGACGCCCTGAGACCGAGCAACGTGAAAAAAAATCTTCGAAGTCTGGAAGAGGCTGGGCACTCTGGAATTTGGTGACCATCTGCAGAATGTGTTGAGCTCTCACCTCGGGTGTTGAGGCTTTCCCTGAGGAAGCATCCAGGACAGCTGCAATTAATTGGAATCTTTGAGATGGTATCATGTAGGACTTCTTGTAATTGTGGGAGAAGCCCATTTTGTGGAGGTAGTGGCAAATTACGCTGAGATGTTCCTGGGCTTATTTGGGTGAACAGGCCCTGATCAGCCAGTCATCCAGATAGGCGTAGACGTGAATCCCCCCTCTCCTGAGACTCGCTGCCACCACCACCATTAATTTGGTGAAAACCCTCAGACGGAGGTCAGTCCAAATGGCAGAACTTGAAACTGATCATGAGAACCACCAACCGCGAACCTCAGGTATCTCCTGCGCTTGTGATGGATAGGCACATGAAAGTAAGCATCCTGAAGGTCCAATGACACCAGCCAGTCTTGGAATTGGAGAGCCTAAAGGCTCTGGGAAAGGGTAACCATCTTTAACTTGTCCTTTCTGAGAAACTTGTTCAAGTTTCTTAAGTCCAAGATGGGTCTCAAACCTCTGTCCTTTTTTGGTATCAGAAAATACAGGGAGTACCAACCCTTGTTCCTCGCCGCCACAGGAACCGGCTCCATAGCACCCTTCTCTAGCAGGGTCAACATTTTCTGCACAAGGAGCAGATCTTGAACTTTGAAAGAGTTGCTCCCCGGTGGATGAGCCAGAGGTCTTTTTTGAAAAGGTAGGCAGTAACCTTGGTCTACGGTTTCTAGTGCCCAAGCATCCAAAGTAATGCCCTGCCATTCTTTCAGATGCTGAGTAAGTCTACCACCCAGAGGGGTCTGGTGAGACAAGGCCTCAGAGTCGTTTTGAGGCAGCTGAAGCAGCAGCTGAGGGTATAACTTCTGCTGCTTGAGCTGACTACGCACCTCTCCCTCGTCCACCACATAGGAATCTTCTCTGACCTCTTTGATTGGCTTGTCCTCTTCCACTTCCAATGGAGGTGGAGAAACGAAAGGACTTACCCCTCCAAGATGATGAACCGGAGCAGGAGTGTTGAGGCTGTCTAATGGCGGCACTAAGAGGTTTAGCCGCCACTTTCGAGGTCTGCAGCTTTTCCAAATTTTCATCAGCCTTGCTGCCAAACAGCCTCGAACTGTCAAAGGGCATGTTGAGTATAGAATGCACATCTGGTGCAAATCCGGACTTCCTCAACCAGGCAAATCTGCCCCACACAGTGCTAGTTGCCATGGATCTGCAGGTGCTGTCTGCAGTCTCCAGACCTGGCGGGAGGCATTCGCACATTGCCTCCTTACCATCCTTGATGATAGTCAGGAAGCTGTCTCTTTCTTCCCCTTCCGGGATGTAGTCAGCCTCCATAGCTACGCAGTCCCACAGGGTAAACATGAATTTTGACAAGGCACAAGTGGCGATTGCTGATTTTTTAAAGCCATACTAACTGCAGTAAATATTTTTCTTGGCCAGACATCCACTCTCTTATCCCTACCAGAAGGAATAGAGGGGTATGCGGATTGTTTGGTCGATGTAGCAGCTTGAACCACCAAACTCTCTGGTGTTGGGTGTTTTGCCAAGTACTATGGGTCACTGATGGCTGGCCTATATTTTTTTGCAACATTTGCATTTACTGCAGCCACACTCTCTGGCGTCTACCAATTTTTTGAGACACTTTTTTTGCATTGCAATGTGAAAAGGTAAAATTGGATCGCTTTGGGGACCCTGATCCAAAATATCTGTCAGGTCATCCAGTTCAAAAGGAGATGTAGGTCAGCTCCAGCCTAAAACTTCTACCACCTTGCTCATTATCTGCCTATATGAGTAGTCAGTGATATGATATATATGATATAGTATTTGTAACGCGCCTATACACAAGTGTTTCAAGGTGCAACAAGGCAGTGAGGGGGAACAAAGGGAAGACGGACAAAGATCCTACTAGGCCAGGCGTCATTCAAATCGCGCAAGTGCATGGGTATAGGGGAAGGGAAAAGTGCAAGGGGAAAGGGAGAGGGGAAAGTGCAGTACAGGGGTACTAGAATAACAGATAAATAATAAGGGCCAGCTGGTGGCAAGTGCAAGGTAAGTGCAGACAAGTGTTGGGAAGGGGGGCTGTAGGGATACAGAGACAGTCCCACAGTGCAGGGGTTGCCAGGTAGGCAGTGCAAGGGGAGAGTGCTGGGCCAAGGACCGAGATCGGTGAGAGTGGACCAGTTGCAGAATCAGTGCAATTTCAGTCAGGAATTTAGCAGGGGAGAGGGGGAGAGAAAGCAGAAGTAAAGAGGAAGGTTTTGAGGTGCTTCCGGAACCGGAGATGGTTCTCCTCAAGTCTCAGGGAGGCAGGAAGGCTGTTCCAGAGGGAGGCCCTTGCCGCAGAGAGAGATCTACCCCCAACTCGTTGCTTGGAGAAGCGGCTGACTCTGAGGGAGTTGGAGGCGGATGAGCGAAGAGCTCGAGAAGGAAGATATTTAGGAAGAGAGAGTTGAAGGTATTTTGGCCCCAGAAGGCCTTGTGTACAATGCAGAGTGTTTTGAACTTAATCCTCGCAGCCACTGGGAGCCAGTGTAGAGATTTCAGTCCTGCAGAGATACGGTACCTGGGCTTGAGGCCAAGGACAAGTCTTGCAGTCCTGTTCTGGATGAGTTGCAGAGGGCGGAGCGTAGAGGCAGGCAGATTTATATAGAGGCTGTTACAGTAGTCCAGCTTAGAGAGAACCAGGGCTCTGGAGACAGTGAGCTTCTGGGGGAAGGAGAGGAAAGGAAGAATACCTCTGAGGAGGTGCAGCTGGTAGTGTGACTTCTTAGAGACGTCAGATATGTGAGGAGAGAAGGAGAGTGTGGAGTCAAAGATGGTCCCAAGGTTTTTTGCCTTGCAGGTAGGAGCAGGAAGATGGCCAAGAGAGGCCGACCAGAGAGCTGGAGGGAAGGAGGCAGTGGGTGTGCCAATGAGTAGAATCTCAGTCTTGCTGGCATTAAGGCAGAGGCCATTGGCGGCACACCATTCCTGGATAGCAGACAGACAGTCAGAGATGAGGGAAGGAGAGGAGAAGGCTAAGGGTAGCCTGAAAATGAGTTGGGTATCATCCGCATAGCACTGAAAGTTGGGGCAGAGTGGCGATGAGGTGGGCAAGGAGCGCCAGATACTGGTTGAACAACCAGGGAGAGAGGTTAGATCCCTGGGAGACACCACTGGTAGAGAAAAATATGTCAGAGAGGAAGGACCCCAGCTGGACCCGGGAGGGTCGATTGGAGAGGAAAGAGGTCAGCCACGCCAGGGCCTGACCAGTGATACCGAGGTTATCACAGAGACGGTTGAACAGGATGGCATGGTTGACAGTATCAAAGGCAGAAGAGAGATCGAGCAAAATGAGAACACACGGAGTGTTAGAGTCAAGGTTGGAGAGCAAGTCTTCACGGATGTTTCGGAGAGCAGTTTCCGTGCTTCTGGCAGCTCTGAAGCCAGACTGATGGTCATGAAGACTAGCAACAGATTCAGCATGGAGATTAAGCTGGGAGATGGGCAGGTTCTCGAGGAGCTTGCCCAGGAAGGGAGTGATGGAGCTTGGGCGATAGTTAGCTGGGCAGGAGGGGTCGGAAGAGGGTTTAAGAAGAGGGTGCACAAGGGAGTGCTTAAGGGGGGATGGGAAGACTCCAGAGGCGAAGGAGTGATTGCAGAAGTCAGTCAGGGCAGGAGCCAGGGAGTCGATGTGGTCCTTGATAGTTTTGAAGGAACAGGGGTGAACCTGTTTTGACGAGACTTTCATAGATCGAACTTGTCTGGAAACCTCGTCAGCAGAAAAAAAAGGGGAAAGGCAGAGAGGGAGGGAGGAGGGGTGGCTGCAGAAGGGCCAGAGGAAGAGCAGGGAATATAGGGAGGGAGGTGATGGAAGGAGAGAGAGGACAGGATGTCCTGAGTTTTAGAAATGAAGTGAGAGGCCAGTGCCGTGCAGAGGGCCTGGGAGGGGACAGGCGAGGTAGAGACTGCAGCAGGGTTGGCCAGTTCCTTGCAGATTTAATAGAGTTCAGCTGAATTGTAAGATGCCGCAGAGATGCGGGCTTGGATAAGGGCTCTCTTCTTGGTGAGAACGGAGAGCCGGTATTGCCTTTGGAGCAGGCGGCAGGCCAGTTTGTCAGAGGATGAACATGAAGCACGCCATTTCCTCTCAGCCACCCTGCACTTGCAATTTAGGGTGACGAGATCCGAGTCATACCAGGAGTTACATTTGGCTTTGGGCTTCAAGCGGATTCTCATGACAGGGGCAAGGATATCAAGAATATCAGATATAGTAGAGTGGAGAGTGGAAAGGGCTGTGTCAGGGTGGGAGTCAGCCGAAAGGGGAGAGGAGGGCAAGAAGGTGGCAGCGAAAGCCTCAACTGACACGCGCTTCATGGGTCGGATGACCGAGAAGGGGGGTCGCAGTGATGAAGGTGGCTTTGCCTGAGGGGTAGGGAAGGTGAGGTGGGAGGAGAAGAGAAAGTGATCACTCCAGGAGAGAGGAGTGGAGAGAGGGACAGAGAGGGGAAGGTCTGAAGAGATCAGAACATCGAGAGTGTGCCCTCCAGAATGAGTCGGGCCAGAGGGGAGAATGGTGAGTGAAAGAGTCGCAGAGGTCGCGAAAGAGTTCAGTGGGGGGACAGGAGGCATCCAGGTGGATGTTGAAGTCTCCAAGAAGGAGGAGTTGAGTGGTTGAGGCCAGGAGTGAGGAGGAGAGGCCCGCCCACTCAGAGAGGAAGGAAGAAATCCAACCAGGTGGCCAATAGATAGTAGCCACAGTAAGGGAATGGCTTGGCGAGAGAGAGAGCCTGCAGACGTGGCCTTCAAAAGTTGAGTAGGCCTGCGTAGGAATGGCAGAGGCAGGAATCCACTCAGGGAAGATAAGGGCTATGCCACTACCAGAGCGGTTGGGCCTGGGCGCAGAGAGGCTCTCGTAGCCATCAGGTAGGAGTGTGTCAAAGCTGGTGACAGAGCTGGCCGTAAACCATGTCTCAGTGAGGCTGAGGACATCTAGGTCAAGTTCTTTAAGAAGGCGGCAGATGTCAGAGGAGTGTTTGACAGCGGAGCAGGAGTTAAGAGTGGCAATGTGGAGAAGGTTGCCCCCTTCGAAAGACTTCCAGGAAGGGGTACAGATCAGAGGTACGCCCTGCGGAAGTGTAGAGAGCACCTGAGAGGGGGCAGAGAGGGAGGTAGAAGGCAAGGTAGCTGAGAAAAGGGGAGAGGGTACAGTAGGAGAAGAAAGGAAGTTGATAAGGTGTGAAAAGCATCTATCAAAGAGATGAAGGTTGGCCTGAGGGCCTTGGACCAAGACGGTCCCATTAGAGTAGACATTAATGATGATCTTAGAGGATAGGAAGGAGGCCAGGAGGGCGTTCCAACGGGTGCCACCATTAATGGGAGAAGAGGAGAAAGGAGAGAGCACAGAGACCATATGGGGGGTCCATAGATCAGGTGAAGGAACGACAAAGAGGATGTCAGTGAGAGTTTCTTTGGTGGAGGCACTGATGTAGGTGTCAGTGATGGGGAGGCCTGGGTTGGAGACCAGGATGTCCTTTTTAAACTTTTTCCTACCAGACTTAGTGAGGAGAGCAGGATAGTCAATAGAGAAACAGTTTGAAAAGATAGGGGAGACAGAGAACACCATGAGTAGGAGGGAGGTCAGAGGGGTAGACAGACTAGACAGAGAGGGGCAAGTGCGCAGGAGAGAGTGGGAACAAGACGACGACACTTGGGGGGTGGGGGGCCGAGCATAGGAAAGGCACCAGGCATACCAAGAAAGGAAGGAAGACAAATCTAAATTTGAGAATCCTAGAGAGGGAGAAAAAGGCCTAGGTTTCACAGTGCAATTATGTTGGTGGTACGTTACAATCAATTTATGCTGCCTAAGTTTGAGAATCCTAGAGAGGGAGAAAAAGGCCTAGGTTTCACCGTGCAATTATGTCGGTGGTACGTTACAATCAATTTACGCTGCCTAAATTTAAGAATCCTAGAGAGGGAGAAAAAGGCCTAGGTTTCACAGTGCGGTAATAAGGCAGGCGGAATTTGCAAGTAGAACAGCCGAGGATTACAGCTAGTGAGCGGTGAGCAGGAGGTCGAAGGGAGAGGGCAGGCGCCTGCCGTCCCCTGCGGACACCTGCAGACACAAACAGGAGCCGCCCTTTGCCTGAGGACCAGTGTGGTCAGTAGGATCTGGCTTACCACATTTCAGTTCTGGAGAAGCATCTATACCACTGGCTGATTGTAGGTTATCATACAAGTCTTTTAACATAGACTCTTATGAAATGAACTCCTCTGGCACATTAGTGGTGCCATATTTTAACCCAAATGGTGATGTGTTATCATCTGAAGGCTCATTGTCTTCAGGGATTGAGGTTAAAGACTTAAAAGTCTTCTTTGGTATGGGTTTGAAAACCTTTTCCTGTGTTACCATTGGGTTTCACAACTTCGAAGAAATCGTCGACAACAACTTCGAAGTTGGAGTCGATTTTGTTAGAGTCGTGTCAGCGGCTCCGACGCCGATGACGTTAGCGAGAGTGTCTAAGTGGTCGACTTTTTATGATTTTTCAAAGGAACCCTCAAACTGGATTCCTGATTTGTCCAAGCCCTCAACGATTTCTTGTCGGATCGAGATTTTTCTCGATGCAGTTCCGGCTTATGGCTCGGATGCTAAGATTTTAATGATTTATTATTTGCCTTCCCTTTGTCATCTTAATGCAGATCGGCAAATGCATGGGCTTTCTCCTCGTCCTTCGAGGGGGTGGGGGGCTGGACCGCATTATCGAAAATTTTAAGCATTTCTCAATGAAATGTATCCCATTTAGCTGGGGAGTCTGACTTAATTAGACATTTGATTACCTCTGCTGAGGAATCACTAGAGGTTGAAGGTGACCTGTGATGCAGTTCCTTGGCCTTCTTAGAAGACGAAGAATGGCACGATCGATTTCTCGATCGAGATCTTTTGCATCGAGGAGAATCTCTCGACTCATCAGATTTTCTTTTTGAGCTCTTCGTAGGAGACTTCGGAGGCAACCTCCCCACTGCCAATTTACCTTTATTGTCCCTCATAGCCTTTTCAGTCATCACCCGATAGGAGTTACAGTCAGAGGTTCGGTGACCGGTACCAAGACACCACAGACGCATGCAGTGGGGGTCGGTGATCGACATTTTCGATCCACAGTTTTGGCACTTCTTAAAGCCCATCTTAGGTTGTTGATGGAGCCAACAGGGAAGACATTTTCGTTGATCAAAAATAGGTGACGAAGATCAGTGAAGAACCGAAGCGCGCCGTCATTCTTTGAAGCGTTAGCTCAGAAAAACAGAATTGAAGCCAACGGCAGCTGCGTGCTCCATTTATACTGATGATGATATCGACAGTCTAACGGAAGCCCTTGAGGGACATCGACCCAGTGAGACGGCACACAGCGCGCCTGTCGAAAAATAATTCCAAAGCAGGTGAAGCTGGAAGGATAATTATCCTAAGATGACGAATGCCTGCGAGGACACAATCCATTCGAAGCCTGCATTGTGTTTCAAGGATGCCAGCAATCATCCCGGGTGAACGATAAGAGTTGGGGAGGCGATGCCAAGCCTGTGGTATCAACTTTAACTTGTGAATCAAAGCCGCAGAGACAATAAAAGAACGCGTACAACTGGTGAGTTGGTGAAAGACATGAAATGCCAGTTTGTGTCACGGAAAGATTGAAGCCACAACAGTATCTCAAAATTGAAGGTTGTGCACATGCTGATGAGACGCAAAAAGAAAGCAAACCAGTGATGAACTTTAAGTTGTCGATAACTGTGAAGCTAGGGATACAGCGTGAATGCTTTAAGAGAAACATTTCTTTGAACATTTGTGCTTGTGGTATGGAACAACCAAGACCAAGAGACAGTGGGGCAAATAAAGGGAGAGCAGGAGTGAAAGTCTAAGTGGTCCTTCGGAGGTCTAGAGTAAAAGCCTCGCACATTCGAATGCCTTCAACATCAGTGAAAGGTCCGAGCCCGACTGAGGATATGAAATAAGTTAGGGGAAGGGAACCCCTAACGTATGTGAATAAAGCTTGGGGAACGGAACCCCTGCAAGTGCTGTGATTGGGAGGTCTGAGCATAGCTGAAGGAGCTTTTATTGAACTATGAAAGACTTTTGAAAAGCTGGAATAAGTGACTTTAACGTAAAAGGCCAAGCAGACCTCAGCCCACAATTTGAACTGCCTTTTGTTGGATAACCTGAGCCAGTGTGTCATACTGTTTACGGGGCCCACCTTCCTACGTGTGGTCCAACTGGGGAGGAGAGCTGACTCAGCCTGCTTGATCCTTTTTGTTGCAACACTGACTTCTTTGCATACACATTCCCCTTTTCACACCTTTTGTATAAGGGATAGGACAGGCATTAGGTTTTTTAAGTATAGGCCATTTTGATTTGACAAAGACCGACTAGGACTGCGTTTTCTTTCTTATTTGATGGTAGATACTACTCCCATCATAGCTATAGGGCAAAGTAGGAGTTTTTCCAAATCCCAAGAATTGAATAATGGTTTTGAAACTTGTAACTCTTGTATCAGTGTCATACTTGTGATACCATGCCTCTCTTACATCTCCCAAACCACCTTTAGGACATGATACAGGGCTTACTCAATCCCCATTTAAGAATGAATATGCCCCAATCCGGATGAAAAGCCCCCCATGCAGTCATTCACCATTGCCGTTAATTTCTCAATCACATATATGTCCCAAAGCTTGTTCATCCAGTCAGCTTTGGTGGCCATGCTCGCACCCTTCGACTTCAGGGCCACCGCCAGTCTACCTGCTGTAACATTGCCTCCCAATATCTAGAGAACGGATATTCTACCCCCGCAGGAATAACCAACAGTATTTGTAGTAGATCCATCATCAGCTAAACTCCAACTATTTCCTTTATCCAGCTGAGGAGTTCCGACCAATACATTTGGATCCAAGGGCAGAGCCACCACATATGGAACGAGGACCCCATTTGGGCACAGGCCCTTGGACGGCGCTGAGAAGAACAAGTTACTTACCACTGGTAACGTTCTTTCAACTGTATGTTACTGCCACGTATTCCATATCTTTTAACACATGTTGTCCAGCTTCATCTTCTCCGGAAAAAGAATTCTCGGGAGAGGGCGCTGTGCGTCGACTCGATGGCCCTTCAAGGCCTCCATCGAGAATGATGTAATTGATGGCATATATAGTATGGGCAGAGCCCGTTAGCTTCAGTTCTGTGTTCCCCCCCTTAACAGCAGGAATACCAGCGAAACACGAGAATAACCGTACTAAGCCTTGATGGAACGGAAGCTGTAATAGCACAGGAAATTCTACTGAGGGGGCGGTTGGGAGGGCGATGAGGAATACATGGGAGGAACATCCAGTTGAAAGAACGTTACCAGGGGTAAGTAACTTGGTCTTCGAATGGATTGTCTCCTCCCACGTATTCCTCATCTTTTGACAGACTCCCAAAGCAGTATTTAATTTGGAGGAGGGAGTAAGAATTTGAGTTTATGTTTTCATGAATCGAGTGCAGGACTGCTTTACCAAAGCTACCATCCTGACAGAGGGAAGATTCCAGGCAATAATGCTTTGAGAATGTGTGGATAGTAGACCATGTTGCCGCTTCACAAATGTTTTTTTTTATTTGGTACACCCCTTTGCAGGGCTGTAGAGGTAGCCATGCCCCTGGTGGAATGGGCCCTTAAACTTTCTGCAGGCTCCTCTCCTACTAACCTATTAACATTCTGATATGGCCAGAATGATCCATCTGGACAAGGTTTGCTTAGAGACAGCCTGACCCAGTTTACGTCCCATATAGCCAATGAAATGTTGGACATTAATATGCAGTTTCAACATTCTAGCTATATAAAAGCTTAAAGCTCTACGAGGGTCAAACCTATGTAGCCTTTCCTCATCCTTGCCGGGATGAGGTGTGGGATATAAAGAAGGTAGAACCATTTTCTGTCCTACATGGAAATCAGAAATGATTTTGGACAAAAATGCAGGTTTGACACTTAGAACAACCCTATCCTTGTGGAAGATAGTAAAGGGTGGCTTGGACGAAAGTGCCTACAACTCACTCACTCTACGAGCTGATGTTAGAGCTACCAATAGAATGGGTTTAAAGGTTAACAACCTTAAAGGACAGGGATATAAGGTTTAAAAAGGTGCACACACTAGGAATTTTAGAACCAGATTAAGGTCCCAAACTTGAACCTGGAAAGGAGATGGGTTGGGGGGGACACATTGGTGAGTCCCTTTAGAAATTGTGTCACCAGTGGAATTTTGAAGTAGGAACATTCCTGATGAGCGCCGCCAAGTTGCCTTTAATAGTACCAATCTGGAGCCACAGATTGGCTAAGATAGCAGAAGTGATAAAACATCTGATGTTTTACATAGAAAAGGATCTACATTCTTTTCTCTGCACCAGTTGCATAACTTATTCCAACGGCAACCGTATAAAGACTTTGTTGTTGGCCTTCTGGCCAAAAGAAAATCTCTATTACGTCATCCGGGAGGTCCCAATCCGTGTATCTCAACCTTTCAGAAACCAAGTGTGAAGGTTGAGTGTCTTGACCTCTGGATGGAGAACCCGACCCTCCTCACACGAGAGAAGGTCCTCTCTTTGTGGAAGACATATTGGAGGACAGATGGATATTGTCCAGAAGGTCCTAGTACCACGTCCTCCAGGCCCAATTCGGGGCAATTAGGATCATGCTTTTACCAAACTTTCTCAACCTCCTGATCACGTAAAGAATGAAGGGGACTGGAGGAAACGCATACAGGAGTGGAAATTCCCAGTCACCATGAACACATCTCCTAGAGTTCCTCTTGGGGGAAATACCCTGGAGCAGTACAGATTGCACTTCCGGTTGACCGCAGTCGCGAACAAATGGTGTAGATCTCTTGAAGGACTTCCTGAGTTAGTTCCCACTCATGGGAGACTGTTCAGCACTCTGGCTAGGTGAAACAGCCAATAGAGAGATTCCCTCTTAAATTTTCCAATACCAGTGCTGCATTGCTCTCTGCACAGTGGTAGTGACCCTAAACATCCTCTCTTATTCAGGTAGTACATGGCCACTGTGTTGTCCGTCAATATCAGGACATTCTTTCCCAGTACAAAGGGCAGCTCCAAAAGATTGATATGTAGTTTGGACTCCGGTGGAGACCAACGACCGTTGAGTCACATTGTTGGTGTGGGCTCCCCACCCTGTGAGCGAGGCGTCCGTTACTACAGTTATCGCCGGTCATGGATGCCAACAAGGGTCTGCCTTCTGAATGTTGTCTTTGCAGGCCCACCACAGAAGATCCTGTGCGCTCCTGCATGGAACCTGAAGTAGGTCTGACATCTTTACTAAGAACTGGGACCATTGAGTTCTTAGAGCCCATTGAAGGGATCTCATTCTCAGGTGGGCTTCTAGCCCCAGAAAAATTTGAGGATGTCATGAGGCCGAGCTACCCCAAAAAAAAATCAAAGGCCGGTAGACTGTGGACATTCTGAAACTTGGTAACCATCTGAAGAACGTCTTGAGCCCTCACCTCGGGTGGCAAGCTCCATTACAGCTCCAATGAACTGGAGTTTTTGAGAAGGTGTCATATGGGACTTCTTGCAATTGAGGGAGAAGCCCAGTCTGTAAAGAGAGTGGCAGGTGACATTGAGATGACCCTGGGCTTGTGTCATGGTAAGCTTCTAGGCGCTTGCAGTAACCTGCACTTGCACTCACCTACTGAGCTATTTTGTGTATATTAGAGCTTATTCGAAGCGTGGAGGAAAAATGCTGAAATCAGCCATGCCTCTCGAACTGGGTGAGCCCACATGCTTGTAAGGGATTAACTGCGAAGGCCTTTCATGAAGACATAAACATCTAGCCTTTGCAAGAGTCTCTACGCAGCCCTTGGGAGCCAGGCACAGCTTTGCACAGCTCTGCTCGTCTTCGCTCTGTGAGTCAGGTGCACCTTCCCCAAAACAACGTGCACGAAGCCAGGGAGCCGAGAATGGCTGTTTCCAGTCTAGTAACTTTCCAGGCGAAAACATGTTTACTGCCCGGAAGGATGAGCCCAGAAGCTTCTCGAAGAGCAGGCACGTCATAGTGATTGACGTGCAGCCCCTAATAAGAGAACTATACCTGGGCCAGTGAAGGAGGGACTCTCATCCTGGGCTGTTGGTGAGACGCGTGGACGAAAAGGAACAGTGCCTTGACGACCAGCTGTGCACTATCTGGGCAGAGACTCCTAGCATCACATCCCCGCTCTGGTGTAGGACTGTGAGGGGCTTGGCCAGTCCTCCCCTCCTCTCTCGAGGAGTGCCGGGCACCTGTAGCGGCGAGGGTCCCGGGTGTGATCTGATCGTACCATCATCAACATTTTATAAGAGCACAAGATAATAATTGTATATTCATCTATGACTGACAATTGATATTATCCAGCTTGCACTTTTATTCCCAAATTACTGTAAATTGCTACTTAGTTCTCATTAGACACTATAGAAATAAATGCAAGCATCATGTATTCTGTGTGATTGGCTTTCTTCCAGACCGAGTTCATCGTGCTTCATATAACCTTACCTGTGTGGGAAGGTGATTAGGAGTGATTTATTTGCACTAAGGGCCGGTCCCAGGGGGGGGGGGGGTTCTCCTTTTTCACTACATTTGGCGTAGTCGATTGCAGGATTTACGAGCACGATGCCTTTCTGGAAAAAACAAGCAAAAGATGAATGCATTGTGGGAGATAGTGCACTCTGTCATATTCCAGGATGGCCGGCATCAAATGCTTGGTCGGGTGTGGCAGACATTTTGCATCGGTACTCGGCACCGAGGGCATGCTTGAAAATGATGTTTCCCCGGCGGTAATTAGTGAGTGCTTGGAGAGTTTGCTGCTTGGGAAATGCAGACGGGAGCTAAAAGCAGCAGGAAACATAGGCTGGTTATTCCTGCAGGCGCTCAGAAAGTTGCATGAGAATGAATTGCTTAAAGATGCGCAGATTCGCAAATTAACTGATGAGATGTCCCTGCTCCAGGACCAACAAATAATTATTAGAGAGTCCCTTGAATCGGCCGTTAAGCAGGCTGATCAGATGGAGGACAGATGTGCCTCCTTAGCTGTGCGTGTAGCCACGCACAAGCGCAGACAGCGGCGGGGCAATCCGTCAAAGATAAGGATTCACACACTAATTAGGAAAGATAACTGGGACCCAAATTTATGGTCGGGTGAAGTTAGTGACAGCGAAACTGAACAAACATGTGACTGGGATGAATCTGTTGAAGTCAGGCTTGCAGAGTTAGACTGCTCTGACGAAGAGGAGCTGGAATGTGTTCCAAAGAAATGTGTTTATCCAGCGCGGCCGTTAATCACTAGCAAGTCAAAAGGCCAAGCTGGCGGTGGAAACATTCAGAATACTAGAATTGTTCGCGATTATACACAGACTGAACTTTTAGATGTTGCCAAATTATTCAGACAGAAGGCAGGTGAAGCACTTCTGAAGTGGTATCTTCGTTTGTGGGATACGGGTGCCGATGCGATCTTCTTAACCCCAGAAGAACTGTTAAAGATGGGTTCACTCACTACTAATGTAATGCTGGGGCAGATAGTGCGCGGTGCGCTCGGGCAGCAAGGCTCGCATTCCTTGTTTAATTGGCTTCAGACTGCCCTATTGAATTTGTATGGGAGTCCGATGGATATGGAAGAGAATTGGGGCATTTGGGGATCAATAACAGAAGCAACAGATCAGCTTAGAGAGATGGGTTTACAGTGTGCACTGTACAGTGCAAATTTTGCAGGGCCTGACATGGAGTTGTTAACAGCTGGGATGTGCGCACGCTTGCTGAGAAACGCTCCGAGCCATATGAAGGGAGCATTGCTTTCATTGCTGGGTCCAGCACAAGGCAAACCCATTGGTGAAGTGGCACTTCTGTTAGGGCAATTAGAAGGGCTGGATGTGCGCAAAGTGGCGCGCCTGGTGGCTGCGAGTAATAACTCAGAGAAAAAGCGTGGCAAAAATGTAAAGTCCAAAGAGAAAACTGATACCATCGAGGTCACACGCAGACAAATGTGGGTGGACCTGCTAAAAGCGGGAATTCCAAGGGAAGAGATAGACGGTAAACCCACACCTCTGCTGCTTGAGAAATGGAAGAAATTGAGAAAACAGGGATCAGGAAAAACTAAGCCCTCGGCACCCCCTGAAGAAGAGGTGTTGAAGCCCAAAGTGCTAGCAAAAGGTTACCCTGATTTAGCAAAGGACAAGTGGGAGGTCCCAGACCCCATTTTTCATTGAAGGGCTGGCTCTGTCTTTGAGGTACGGTTAATAAAGAGAAACAGTCCCAGAGACAGACGCCCTTTTGGATGAGAAAGTAAAACACGTCTTGGCTCTATTAGACACGGGGGCTGAGGTAACCATTTTGAATGGCAATCCGAGTAAATTATCCGGTCCCAGAGTCCTAGTCATTTGGGTATGGGGGAGCAGAAACTGTTGCAAAAGTTTTTTTTTTTTAAACTTTGGTTTTATTAACCTTTTCTTATGGTTACAAACAGGGTCAATGCAGATAGAAAAAGGCAAACAGTCTACTGACCCGATAAACCCTTACCCCTCCCCCATCCCCTCACCCCAACACCGACCCTCCCCACCATCCCCACGCTCGAACAAGAACTTTGATCTTGGGAGACCCTGAATGTTCTCTTCGTGTCCTGTACATAGGAGATGATGTGATTGGTGACCATTTTTACCGGCTGAATTGAGGTCGCCATCCCCCGGGCTGTGGGCACATGGTTTGTTAACAGGACGTCTCTGGCCCTGCCCCCCCCCTCTCGATCAGGGGCATCAGTTGGTGTTAATGAACGTCCAACCACAGGTCTGCTGGACCCCATTCCAATTCGCTAGGAATGAACCGGAATCGTTATTCACCATTGCTGTCAGTTTGTCCATCAAGAACATATTCTTTACTTTCTTCAGCCAGTCCTCCATGGAGGGGGTCTCCGGGCTCTTCCACTTCTGTGCCAGGGCCACCCTACCCACCCTCAACATTGTTTCCAGCATCCTTGGATATCTGTATATTTCCGTATCCTCCAGGCGGAGGCCCAACAGCATAGTCAGAGGGTTTAGTGGGAGAGGGTCGTCTGATACCTCTGCAATCCAGGACCGCATCTTCCCCCAGAAGACTTGGACCTTAGGGCATTGTCACTACATGTGGCTCCTGGTGCCCACCTCGCCGCATCCCCTCGGGCATCTTGATGTCACCCCGGGGAAAATTTTTGACAGTTTCACTGGGTCCCTGTGCCACCCCTGCAAAATCTTAAAGTTATGCTCCATGTCCGAGGTAAATAAGTTCCCGTGGAAGGCAATTTTGAATATCCTCGACCAAGCGTCCTCTGAAATCGCTTCCCCCGGCAGGTCATTCCAGAATGAGTGAAAGCTCCTTCTCCCCAGAAGGTTAATGGTGTTTAAAATTTTGTACATTCGGGATACAGCCCCCTTCCTTGAGGTCGCCGTGTCCAGGAGCTTCTCGAAGGGGGTCAACTGCCTCCTCAGGTTTTGGCCCCATGACTGGTCGCAGAGTATGCCTTTGAGGCGGAGGTATTCAAAGATGGAAAGAGACCCCTGTCCGAGAGTGTCCCTCAATTCCTCATATGTTAGAAACTCACCCTCTCTGAACATCTGCCCGCCCATTCCATTCCCATGTCTGACCAAGTCTGGGAGTCCAGGAACCCCCCATTATCCAGGTTGAGAAGATGGCCCCAGAGAGAGGTCATCAGGGACGGCCATGAAGTAACATAGGCAGTCTGTGGGCGCTCTTTCCAGATCTCCCAAAGGACTCACAGGGTCGGATGGGTTCTCAGGTTTCTCGGAATTGACTTGCACGGGGCCCACAAGAGGTCCCGAACCTTCAGGGGATGGGTGTCCATGTCCTCCAAGTATGACCAGTATGTCCCCATCCCTTCTTTCATGTGTTCCAGGAGGACGCGCAGCCGCGCGGCGCGGAAATAAAGATGAAAATCTGGTAACCCAAACACTCCCTCCTCCCTTGGTAGGATCAGGGTCGCCCTCCCGGTCCTCAAGGTCTTCCCTTGCCATATGAAATCTCGTACTGCGTTTTGCAGTTCTCTAAAGGTCTGATCGGGGGCTCTGGTTGGGAGTGCCGTAAAGAGGTACAGAAGCCTTGGCAGGACATTCATCTTTACCACTGTCATCCGGCCGTACCACGACAGGATCATCTTGCCCCATCTCCTCAGGTCAGATGTGATCCCTGCCATTATGGGGTCTTAGTTGGTGGTGGCGAGTTTTGAGAGGTCCCTAGTGAGCAGGACACCCAGGTATCGTATGGAATCCTTCCCCACCGCAATCCCGTTGTACCTATCCAGGAGGTCAAGCTCAGGGTCTTGGGCTCTCATTGGGAGTAGAACCGATTTCGTTGTGTTGATTTTCAGCCCAGGGAAACGCCGAACGTGGCCAACAGAGACAACAAGGGGGGGGGAGCGAGGAGCCGGGATCTACTATGTAGGCTAAAATGTCGTCCGCAAACAGGGATAGCTTAAATTCTACCTCACCTCTACTAATCCCCCTGATGTCCGGATGTGCTCTGATCGCTATGGCTAGTGGTTCCATCGTAAGGACGTATATCAAGGGGGGGAGAGAGGGCAGCCCTGTCTTGTTCCTCGTGAGAGGGGGAAGGACTCTGACAACTTCCCTTTCACTTGGACCCTTGCTGTGGGGGCTCTATAGAGTGCGGATACCCAGTTCCTAATGTGAGATCCGAAGCCCATTTTTTGGAGGAGGAGTTCCATGTATCTCT
The DNA here is from genome assembly GCF_040938575.1 of Ambystoma mexicanum. Classification (NCBI taxonomy): domain Eukaryota; kingdom Metazoa; phylum Chordata; class Amphibia; order Caudata; family Ambystomatidae; genus Ambystoma; species Ambystoma mexicanum. Next base: position 1,261,876,706 of record NC_090925.1, on the reverse strand, counting down.
ATTCAACCCTGTCGAAGGCTTTCTCTGAATCTAAGGAGGGGACACATGCCTCCAGATCCGATTCTTGGGCGTAGTGAAACAGATCTAACATTTTGTGAATGTTATCCGACCCCTGCCTTCCTCTTATAAAACCCACCTGATCCCCATGGACCAACTTCGGCATTATCCCTTCCATCCGCCTCCCCACCACCTTGGCCAGGATCTTTATGTCTATGTTTAACAACGATATAGGGCGGTAGGAAGAACACTCTGCTGGGTCCTTGCCCTCCTTAGGCAGCACTGCTATTAGGGCCCCATCATGGATTCGGGGAGAATGCCCCCCTCCAACACAGAGTTGAAAACCCTCGCTAGGTACGGGGCTAGGGTGGAGCGGAACCTTTTGTAGAAATACACGGAGAAACAGTCTTCCCCGGGGGAAGTCCCCACCTTCATACCACTAATCGCCCTGTCTATTTCCTCCTCGGAGACCGGGCCTTCCAACCCCTCCGACATCTCTCTCGTTAGGGCTGGAATTTGGATGGAGCTCAAGAAGGCCTCAATCTGGGCGTCACCCCCTTCATATTCGGATGCATACAATTTTTCATAGTATTGGAGGAAGGCCTCTCCTATGTGGGGAGTATCATAACCCATTGACCCCTGGGCGTTCCTTAGCGCCTTCACCATTCTACTTCTCTGGACCTCCTCAGTTTCCAGGCCAAGATCTTGTCAGCTTTATCCCCTTTGTCATCTTAGATATATATCCTTCCAGCTCTGCTGGCCTCGGAAAATGTTTTCTCCAGAGGGCACTGCGCGTCGACGTCCCTCGAGTCGATGTCCTTCGACAGCCGCCGTATCGACGCTCGACGTCATCCTGCCTATAAAGGCCGCGCGCAGCGTCCGTTGCTCAGTTCCGTTTTGTAGCCCACAGTATTACTGTCTGGACTAGACTAATCACCCTGAAGGAGCGTAAGCTGCAACAACAAGGGAAGTAGAACTGCGGGGATGGATGGGAGGGTCGATGAGGAATACGTCGGAGGAACATCCCGTCGAAAGAACGTTACAAGGTAAGAAGTAACTTGTTCTTCGAAGGGATTGTGTCCTCCGACATATTCCTCATCTTAGATAGGCTCCCATAGCAGTATTCTATATTCGGAGGAGGGAGTACTGACTTCACGCTGTCTTCTATTGATGAATAGAATGCAGTACAGCCCTTCCAAACCTAGTCTCTTGACTAGAGGAGGAATCCAGATTGTAAAAACGTGTAAAGGTATGGACAGATGACCATGTAGCGGCCGCACATATATCTTTAATCGGCACGCCTCTTTTGAGGGCCGATGAAGCTGCAATACCTCTGGTCGAATGAGCCCTAAGGTTTTGAGGGGGCTCTTTCCCTGCCAGTTTGTAACATTCCAGAATGGCTAGAATGATCCATCTGGAAATGGTCTACTTAGTTATTGGTAACCCCAGCTTGTGACCTGCGTAACCTACAAACAGCTGGTCTGTCTGTCTTATCCTGGCTAGTCTACTAATGTAAAAACTTAAAACCCTCCTAGGGTCTAGTCTGTGTAACCTCTCTTCCTCTTTCCCCGGGTGAGGAGGAGGATAGAAAGATGGTAGGGTAATCTTCTGAGAGATATGGAATTCAGAAACTACCTTTGGGAGGAAATTAGGCTTCACTTGCAGGACAACTTTGTCTTTGTGAAAGATTGTATGAGGGGGTTTACAAGAAAGAGCTTGTAATTCGCTCACCCTTCTAGCAGATGTAAGTGCTATTAATAAAACAGTCTTAAGGATAAGGAATCTTAACGAACAAGAATGGAGAGGTTCGAAAGGTGTACCCATCAGGAAAGTTAGTACTAAGTTTAAATCCCATAGGGGAACTTGGAATGGTCTTGGGGGATAAACATTGGTTAACCCCTTTAGAAACTGTATTACCAAGGGTAATTTGAAATAGGATGGTTCCTCCGCAGTACGCTTAAAGATAGATAGCGCTGCGAGATAGCCCTTAATGGTGCCAACTTGAAGGCCTGAATTTGCCGAATATAGTAGGAAGGACAAAACCATTGGTGTACCACATGAAAATGGGTCGATATTCTGTTCTCTACACCAGCTGCAAAATCTGTTCCAACGGCAGCGGCATAAAGACTTTGTTGCTGGCCTCCTTGCCGAAAGCAACACCCCCATAACATCATCAGGGAGGTCCCAATCCTTGTACCTCAGCCGTTCAGAAGCCAAGCGTGAAGGTTGAGGGTTTTGATGTCTGGATGGAGAACCTGACCTCCCTTCTGTGAGAGTAGGTTCTCTCTGAGCGGAAGTCGAATTGGAGGGCAGATGGACAAGTCTAGAAGGTCCGGGTACCACGTTCTCCTGGCCCAATCCGGGGCAATTAGGATCATGGTTCGCCGGAATCTTCTCAACCTCCTGATCATTTGAGGAATGACAGGGACCGGTGGGAACGCGTACAGAAGCGGAAACTCCCAGTCCACTATGAACGCGTCTCCCAGAGCTCCTCTCGGAGGAAATTCCCTTGAGCAGAACAGGTCGCATTTCCTGTTTAGGCTGGTGGCGAACAGATCTACCTGAGGGGTTCCCCAAAGGGCGAAGATCTCTTGAAGGACTTCCTGAGCTAGCTCCCACTCGTGGGAGACTGTGTTCTGCCTGCTCAGAGCGTCCGCTGTCAAGTTCTTCTCTCCGGCTAGGTGAACTGCCGATAGAGAGATTCCTTCTTGGATTGCCCAAAACCAGAGCTGCATCGCCTCTCTGCACAGGGGTAGTGATCCTACGCCTCCTCTTTTGTTGAGGTAGTGCATGGCCACCGTGTTGTCCGTCATTATCAGGACGTTCTTCCCTTGTACAGCTGGCAGGAAAGCCTTCAACGCAAGTCTGATGGTTCTCAGCTCTAACAGGTTGATGTGTAGTCTGGACTCCGATGGAGACCAACGACCGCTGATGGTCGAGTCGTCGGCGTGGGCTCCCCACCCCGTGAGTGAGGCATCCGTGACTACTGTCATCTCCGGCCAGGGTTGCCAAAACTGTTCTCCTTTCAGAATGTTCTCCTGACAGGCCCACCACTGAAGGTCTCGAGCCACCCTGCCGGGAACCTGAAGAAGATCTGTCATTCTCCCTGAGAATTGTGACCACCGAGTCCTCAGTGCCCACTGGAGGGATCTCATTCTCAGGCGAGCCTCTGGCACAAGGAAAATGCAGGATGCCATGAGGCCTAGCAACCTCAAAAAGTCGAAGGCTGGGAGACGTTGGGCATGTTGGAACTTGGTAACCATCTGTAGAATATCTTGAGCCCTCACCTCTGGTGGCGAGGCTTTTCCCAGGGAAGTATCCAGGATCGCTCCTATGAACTGGAGTCTCTGCGATGGTATCATTTGAGACTTCTTTAAATTGAGGGAGAAGCCCAGTTTGTGAAGGGAGTAGCACACGTGATTTAGCTGGATCTGAGCTTGCTCCGGAGAAACAGCCCTGATCAGCCAATCGTCCAGGTAGGGGTAGACGTGAATCCCTTCCCTCCTTAGACTTGCAGCCACTACCGACATTAACTTGGTGAAGACCCTCGGGGCGGAGGTCAGCCCAAATGGCAGTACTCGAAATTGATAGTGAGAGTTGCCAATTGCGAACCTCAGGTATTTCCTGTGTTTGAGATGGATAGGCACATGGAAATAAGCGTCCTGAAGGTCCAGAGATACCAACCAGTCCTGAAACTGAAGGGCCTGGAGGATCTGAGAAAGAGTGACCATCTTGAATTTGTCTTTCCTGAGGAATTTGTTCAATTCTCGCAAGTCCAAGAGGGGTCTCAGTCCTCCGTCTTTCTTCGGAATGAGAAAGTAAGGGGAATACCAGCCCTTGTTCCTCTCCGCTACAGGTACCGGTCCTTTGGCACCTTTCTCTAGCAGGTCCAAAATTTCCTGCAAGAGGAGCGGATCTGGAGCTTTCTGAGAGCTGATCCCCGGTGGATGACTGAGGTATACGTAGGAAAGGCAGGCAGTAACCTTGGGCGACTGTTTCCAATGCCCAAGCATCTGACGTGATAGCCTGCCATACCGTCAGATGTTGAGTCAACCTGCCTCCTACAGGTGTCCTGTGAGGGGAGTCCTCAGAGTGGTTTTGGGGCGGCTGATGCAGATGCCGATGGTAAAGAGGCACCTGCTGTTGCTGCGGCTTTAGAATATCTACCCCGTCCACCTTGGGTAGTTCTTCTTTGACCCCTTTGAGCCGGTCGTCCTCTACCTCTTCCGAATGCGGAGTAGAAGCGAAAGGACTTGCCCCTCGCAGAGGTTCCCGTGGGACGAAAAGGAGTCTGATGGATTGCAGCTCCTAGGGATTTTGCTGCTGCTTTTGAAGTTTGCAGTTTCTCTAAACTGTCATGCGCCTTTTTCCCGAACAAAGAAGAGCCATCAAATGACATGTTCAAGAGCCTGGCTTGCACATCTGGGGCAAAACTCGACTTTCTCAACGAAGCGAACCTCCTGGTTGATGTACTTGCCGCCATTGCTCTGCTGATACTGTCAGCCGAATCAATGCCCGTCTGGAGGGATTCGCACATAGCGTCTTTACCGTCCTGTATAATATTCAGGAACGCATCCCTTTCTTCTCCCTCCGGGATGCAGTCAGCCGCTGTAGAAGCACACTCCCAAGGTGTATGGCTGAACCTAGCAAGGGTGCAAGTAGCATTAACAGACTTTAACGCCATGCTACATGCTGAAAAGACTTTCTTTGCCATAGCATCATATTTTTTATCGTCCCTGTCCTGTGGGACTGTAGGATAAGCGGTCTTGACATCGGTAGAGGATGCTGCTTGTACCACCAGACTTTCTGGGGAAGGATGTTTAGACAAGAACTCTGGGTCTGTGGAAGATACCCTGTACTTTGCAGACAGTTTTTTTATTTACTGCTGGTATTACATCTGGGGTTTCCCAGTTTGTCATGATCTTTCTCTGAAGAGCTTTATGAAAGGGCACCACTGGATCCTCTTGTGGGCCTTTGTCAAGGATATCCGTGAGGTCATCTTGCTGGAAAGATTGTGAAGGTGTAGACCACCCCATGAACTCTGTAATCCTGATGAAGATCCTTTAATCTGCGTTCTTCAGAGGAAAATTCCTCTCTAACTGGGGTTACAGGTCCCTGTAACTCAAATGTGTCTTGTTCAGACAAATCACCCTCTTCTAAAATTGAGGATATAGTTCTCAATTGTTCTGAACTCATAAAGGGAGTAAATCCCATTTCCAAGGCAGAGGGTGCCGAACTTGTCATTATTGGCCTCGAGAACGTCGATGTCATCGACGCCGACGTCGAAGGCTTCGAGCGTGGCGTCGAAAACAGAGGTGGAGGCCTCGAGGACCTCGACAGAATTGGAATTCTACTCGACAATATCGACGCCATCGACGTCGAGGGCCTGGGGATCGTCACTGGATGTGTGGTCACCGTGACTTTTCTCGGCGTCGAGGCCGGCGTCGAGTCGACAGACCCGTGTGTCGAAGGTCCCTTCGACAACGGCGTCCAAGACATCGACCTCGACGGAACCTTCGTCGACGGCGTCGACGGAACCTTCGAGGAAGGTTTGGAGGTCATAGTCCTACTCGAGGGTTCGAGACGCGCTCGAGAGTTTTCTTTCGCCGGGTACTGCGACTTGCGCCGTTTTTGACCGTCGGGTCTTTCGACCAGAGCATTGCTCTCGGCAGTCTTCGAGGGGGTCGAGGCCGCTTTCTCGAAGACGCTCATCATATTTTTCCTGAATTCCTCCCATTCAGCCCGGGAACCATGTTTCGTGGGGCAAGGGATTCTTTTTGGCGAAACAGAGGAAGAGGAAGACGGAGAAGGGGATCTTCGACGTCTCCTCTTCGAGTGCTTCGATCTCGAGGAGTGATGAGACCCACTCCGAGACCTGGAGCGTGAATGGTGACGAGGAGACGAATGTCTCGACTTCGTCGACGAAGAAGAAGTTTTAAAAGTCTTACCTTTCTCCAGCTTCCCCCTACGCTCCTTCAGGGCCTAAGCTGTCATGGACATACAGTCCTCGCACTCCGAACAATGGTGTTCGGCTCCCAAGCACCACAGACAATTTCTGTGAGGATCGGTCAACGACATCTTTTTCCCACAATCTCGACATTTTTTGAAGCCGGATCGAGGGGTTGTCGGTTCCGACGAGGAAGCCATCGAGTACAGATCGAATAACTCGAGGTAAATAGGTATTATCTGTACTAAGAACTGAGCAACGGTATTCCGAGGCACCGAGTAGCGCGGAAAAACGGAACTGAGCAACGGACGCTGCGCGCGGCCTTTATAGGCAGGATGACGTTGATCGTCGATACGGCGGCTGTCGAAGGACATCGACTCGAGGGACGTCGACGCGCAGCGCCCTCTGGAGAAAAAAAATTTCCGAGGCCAGCAGAGCTGGAAGGATATATATCTAAGATGAGGAATACGTCGGAGGACACAATCCCTTCGAAGCATAGTTTTTTCTGTGTAATAGTGGAACCGGGCTAGGACTGACCTGGGGCTCCCAGCCTTTCCCCCTGCCCTGTGCACCCGGTCAAACGTGAGTTCTGTTGTCATCTCCTCTGCAAACAGGAGGGTAATAATGTCTCTCACTACTCTGATTACTCCATTTCTCCCTCCGTTTCAGGGATCCCAATAAATCTAAGGTTATTGCTCCTTTCCCTATTTTCATAGTCATCCATCTGCCTGGCTCTTTCCTTGTCCCTCTTCTCCAGAGCCGCAAGTCGCATATCAGTTTGAACCTCGTGGGATGCTGAAGACGAGTGGTTGGTTTCCACTTGTAGAAGCCTGTCCTCGACCTTGTCCACCTTTTGGTCCATCTTTTCGAATTTCTGAGCGATATCTGATCGCATTTCCTTGATTTCCTGTAGGATAGAGGCGAAGCCCCTTTCCATCGCTGACGTGGACTGCCTTGAGGCCTCTAACTGGGCCATGTCCCCGGTGCGGGTAGGGCCGCTTTTATTGCTCTCTGTTCCCTTGTAGCGGAAAGCCTGCAGGGCCTCTTGCCAACTCATACGGTCTTCCAATGTGTCCGCCGCGGACCGGGGGCCATTAAAGGGGTCTCCTCCTGGCCTCAGCCTGTGGCAACCTGACTGGGGAGGCTTGGGGGAGCCCTTGGGGGGATTGGCACCCTTCTGTAGGGGAGGGGGGGGCAGCTTCCAGGCGGGCACACGCCCCACCAGCTCCGGATGGGGGCCTCTCACCTGGGTCTCTCCTCGATGTTGGCGATGTTCTTCAGGGCAGAGGGGCCGCCCTCTCCGTCCCACTGCCTCCGTCTGATGCCTTCAAATGTCAGGCGGGCACACGCCCTGGGGCTAGACCCAGGGGCCACCACCTGTTGGAGTCTGGCACGGGTGATCACTGTCCTTCCGCTGGCCGGGTGCAGGCCGCTGCGACTCTGGAGCCCCTCAGGGGAGGGGGGGGGTTGCGCTCCCGCCTCTGTGACTGGTGTGCTGTGGTCCAATTCCACTGTGGGGGCGCTCTGCGGGTCAATGCGGCTGTTGATGGGCCCGTTCTGTAGGGGAGGGGGGGGCGCAGCTGCAAGGGGCGGCGGGCAGAGCCCCACTTGGTCTGCGGCGTGGTGTGTTGTGGGGGGCCCAAATCTCGTTCCGGGGTCGCTGCCCCGAGGTCGAGGTTGTGTGCTCCCCCCGCTTCGGCGGGTCGCTCCTCCTCCTTTGGCGCCGAGGCCGACGCTCTCCTTGCCGCCCCACCGTCGCTGCTCGAACACCGTCGCTGCTCGAACACCGGCTCTCCGTGGTCCTCGAGCTTCGCTCTTTCGGGCGGGGCCGTCACGGGGGGGGGCCACCAGTTCGATTCTGCCAAGTGAGTCCGCCTGGGGGGCTCAATCCCCTTAAAAGGCCCAGCCTCGGAGGGAGCACGACGTTCAGGCAGCCATTACCTGTGCGCCCCCCGGTGGCCTCCCTGCAAAAGCTTTTAATGTAAAAATGTCAATTGGCGAGGGATTGCCTTTCACAGCAAATGACTTGATTGCAGATATACCGGAATATATCCTTGGCATGGATGTGTTGTTGGGCAAAAGTGTGACTACAGATTTAGGTGAATTTGTTTTTGGCTATCGGAAAGTCCATGTGAGAGTTGTTAACCCCGTGGTGGTTGGGCATGCCAAATGGTCCCCCTTGCATTTATCTCCTCCTGCTGAGCGAGTGTGCGTGAAACAGTACAGGTTGCCAGGAGGACATAAAGAGATCGGTGAAACTATTGAATCATTGGTAAAAGCTGGCATAATGAGGCCGGCAGTCAGTCCAGTCAACTCGCCTATCTGGCCTGTCCGCCGCACAGATGGGGCGTGGCGTCTGACAATTGATTACCACATTTTGAATAAGAAGGTGCCGCCCTTAGCTGCGGCGGTGCACGACATCATTACTCTGATTGAAAACCTTGCTAAAGAAGTGGGTGAATGGCATGTGGTCCTTGACCTAGCCAATGTATTTTTCTCCATTGATATTGACACTGAATCACAAGACCAATTTGCCATCACTTGGGGAGACAGACAATTTACCTTTACTAAATTGCCCCAGGGGTATTTGCATAGTCCCACTCTGTGTCATGGATTGATTTGCAGAGACTTAAAGATGCTGCAGTTGGATGATGTGTATGTTGCTCATTACATTGATGACATCATGCTGACCAGTGCTGAGAAAGAACATGTAGAAAAAGCTGCTGAAAAGTTGATCACACACATGCAAGACCGGGGTGGGCCATAAATCCCAAAAAGGTACAGGGGCCTGCTCAAGAGGTGAAATTTTTAGGTGCAATCTGGTCTGGGTCAGTAAAGAAAATTCCCATCCCTGTAATTGACACGGTTCAGCAGATGGCTCCACCAGCAGATAAAAAAGAGGCACACAGATTCATTGGTTTAATGGGTTTTTGGAGAAATCACATACCTCACTTAAGCCTGATACTGAAACCCATCTACAAAGTCACCAGAAAGAAACATGATTTTACATGGGGCCTAGAGCAACAGTCTGACTTTCAGCAGGCTAAGGACGCTTTGCAGAATTACACGTTGGGCCCCATGACAAAAACTGATCCTTTTGAACTGGAAATTCTTGTCTACAATGATGTTGCTGTGTGGAGCTTGTGGCAAAAGCAAGGACAAAAAAAAGATTGCTGCAAGGGTTCTGGTCAAGAAAGCTCACAGATCCTATGACAAGATGCACTCCGCTTGAGAAACAGGTTGCTGCAGTGTACTGGGCTCTTGCAGAGACTGAAAGAATCACAGGCGAGCAACCAGTGACAATTTGCACAGAAATTCCGATCATGGGCTGCGTGCGCGACACTGCTGCAAGCGGAAAAAGTGGCAGAGCACAAGACGCCAGTCATGTCAAATGGAAATGGTATTTACAGCAACGTGCGAAAGCTGGCCGCACAGGGGTTTCCAGACTACAAGAACAAATGCTGGAGGCAGTGGATCTGGATGTGATGCCTGAACCAAACCAAGCACCCCCGTGGCATTGCCAGAATCTCCCTTCAAAGTCGCACCCGCCTATGATACATTGACAGAGGAAGAACAAAAATATGCATGGTTCACGGACGGCACCGCAAAGTATGATAAAGGGCAAAGACACTGGCGAGCTGTTGCATTCCAGCCCCACCGAGAAACACTGCTGATGAAAGAAGGTGTGGGAGGATCCAGTCAATATGCTGAACTGCAGGTGGTGGCCTCTGTGATTGAACAGGTGAAAGAGACAGAGACTGCATACATATACACGGACAGTTGGGCCACGTATCAAGGCCTGACGCATTCGGCACCGGCATGGAGAAGAGACGGCTGGCAGATCAAGAACACTCCGATCTGGGGAGGGCCGGACATCTGGGAAGAGATGTGGTGCAAAGGTGAGAGGTGCAAAATCTGCATTGGGCATGTCGATGCACACATTCCCCCCTCCGACACCTCACTGGCTGCCCTGTTGAACAACGAAGTGGATCAAATAGCAAAGATTCGCCCAGTGACAACACCTGAAGAAGCTGAGGTATTGCAAGGAATGGCAGACTGGGCACACCAAACCTCAGGGCATCTAGGGCAAACGGGAACATATCAATGGGCTAAAAGGAGACAATTGCCCATTACCATGGATCAAGCCAGACAAGCTGCCTCCCAATGTTTCGTGTGCTGTGAAGTGAAGCACTACCCTCTGGAGAGGAAGCCTCAAGGCCCTTTGAGAAGAGGTGAAAGAGCTGCTAGCATATGGCAGGTTGACTACATTGGCCCTTTACCACCCGAGAATGAAAAGCACTATGTGTTGACCATGGTAGACACATACTCTGGACTGCTGTTAGCTTATCAAGTTGCTCATGAAGATCAACGGGCTACCTTGCAAGGAATAGAATACCTCATCAGGCACTATGGTATCCTGGATGAAATCCAATCAGACCAAGGCAGCCATTTTGCTGGACACAATGTGCAAGACTGGGCGTTAGAACAAGGTATCAAATGGACACTGCACCTCAGCCGGTACCCAGAATCCTCTGCTCTGGTGGAATGCAGCAATGGGCTGCTCAAGCAACAAATAAAGAAGCTGACCAAGACACACACTCTCAAGGGGTGGTCTAAACACCTGGCACAAGCACTGTTTGAACTGAACAATCGTCCGCTGGGAAACCACCAGACACCCTTTGTGAGACTGACAAGTGAGAAGGTGGAATCCACAAAGACTCTTGTTGTGTGGAAAACCGACAAAGAAGCAAAGCTGCCTGTGCAAGACACTGCAGGCAGCATTGGGCTTGATCTATCAATCTGTGAGGATGATGTTATACCAGCGGGGCAAACCAAATCCATCTCACTGGGTATTGGCATCAAATTTCCGGCTGGCACTTATGGACGCATTGCTGCACGATCCAGCCTGGCGAAAAAAGGCATTGACATTTTGGGAGGTGTGATTGATCCTGACTATAAAGGGACTGTTTTGGTACTCTTACATAACGCTGGTGCATCTGCAGTACCATTAACCAAATATGACCGAATTGCACAATTGATTTGCGAGGAAGCAGTTATTCCCCTAGTGGTTGAAAGTAAGCAAGCCCCAGACACTACACTGAGGGGAGAAGGAGGCTTCGGTAGCACGGGAAAAAAGGTGTGGGTTCACCATCCAAACAAAAAACCTGAGGCTGGGGAAGTGTTAAGTCAAGGTGTTGGAAGTACTTATGTTGTACTTTTGCAAAATTCTGACAGACCTGTTTATATTCCCGCTACTAGGCTCACACCATGAATGTAGAGCAGTATGAAGGGGATGGGATTCACCTTGCTGTGGGTGCTCCTGGCCTGCCAAGCAAACTCATTCTCTGTAAAGAATGGGTTGATGCAAGACGCTACATGGACTCTGAGAATCGCATGCACTACACCATTGAACTGCAGATGTGATAACTTGGCATATTGTCGGACACCTTTTGTCACTGATTCATATGACTGGTGCTTATGAAATCTTAGGCCCAAACGTTTCATTGAAGGGATCCAATAATTTGTTTCATGTTTCTTCTGTCCCAAGAACTGCAGTGAGTGTACTCGCCAAGATTTTTTGGACTATAACTTGACTAAATGCATTTCATACAATTGTACGTTGAAACAGCCACTGCCGGATGGTAGTATGGTGTTTGTATCTAAAACTGATATTGTATACGGCAGGAATCCCACTTGGAGAATGGTTTTCTTCAGGTCACACAAAGTAGAAACTGTAAACATGCTAGATTTTCCAGTAGTTAGACAACACTTACTGCAGACACGTGATGCACGCGTCCATCATTACAGAGGTGCACTTAGACATAGATTTATCACGAGGCAATGTTTCCTTAGTACTACCAAGCTGCTACAAATGGAGTCAATTTCTAATGGCCCATCGCCAAATTGCGCCTAGCTAGGGGGTTAGAATCATTTATTGCGGGGGCAGCAGGGGTGGGGACGGGAGCTTTAAATGCTTTAGACATAGAAACTGTGCGCAATAAGTTAGCCACTATGGGTTCTGATGCCAGCGCTGCTATAAAACTCCTGGCCCAGTGGGGCCCATTGATAAGCCCTACCCTGCACAACACTGCTACAAGTATTGGCAACCAATGGAAATGGCAGAATTTTAGCTATGAAGACATTTTTTCTGCCGTAGGGCAGGTCAACAAGACTGCTAAAGACATATGATGCATTTTATGGCAAACTTTGTTAAATCAGCAGGTGTTGGCTTTCCGCTCCGAATGGGAGCGACTATCCTCAACCCACTGGCACACAGAGCTACAGTTACCAGCAAACATATGGATTAAACCGCTTGCTTTTGATTGCATGAATAACATATGCCATGCTTTAATGCAAGTTAGTAGAACCGCTTATGCTTTAGAAATATGGTGTCCTTTTATAGTATTGCCTATGAAAATCAATGGTTCTTGGTGGGTTCCACGAATACGAGGGGAATGGTTAGACAGCCAAAACTACACCATCCACAGTCACACCTGCATGCCCTGGGATCAGGGCTGGGTGTGTCCCCAAACAGGGAGGATTCCTGACCCATGCATGCATCCCGTAGCAGGGGAGTGCACCTGGATGCAATACCACATTAATGGGACTGACATTTTCCAAATAGATCAGCATAAAGCTTGCGTAGTTACTAATCATTCCTTGCTTATTAACAATTACTGGTTATTAGGGAATCCTCAAGTATTTTGCGTAGATCACGTTGTGACTATCTTAGACATTGTTACTCACACCTTATATTCATTAACCCGGTGGTCTCACACTATTTTGCATGCAGAGCTCACGCATTTGCTTAACTGGACTCTGCCCTATGGGGTGATTACTGCCCGGCTTCAAGCTATTAGACAATTTGCCCAAACTGCTTGGAAAGATTTCCAGACGCTAGCTACCTCAGTTATTTCTGCAGAATGCAAGCTGATGATAGACGGGAACCAATTAATCAAAACTGCTGACCATCTGCAATCAGTTACTACTCACCACTGGTGGGATGTATTCACTGGATGGTCTCCCTCCTCCACTAAGATGCTTAATATAATGCTGCATCCATTGCTGTGGCTGCCGATTTCCCTAATATTCATTCTCATCATTTTCATTGGGCTCTTGCGCAGAATGTCTTTCCTTTATACTAGAATGACTGTGCTAGAAAAACGCTTAAAATCGGCCTACAGCACACCCTACATGCTTTTAAATCATGGAACAGAGTCAGCATTTTCAGGCCTCACTTCGAAAGGGGTGGAATGTCGTGATAAGCTTCTAGGCGCTTGCAGTAACCTGCACTTGCACGAACCTACTGAGCTATTTTGTGTATACTAGAGCTTATTTGAAGCGTGGAGGAAAAATGCTGAAATCAGCCAGGCCTCTCGAACTAGGTGAGCCCACATGCTTGTAAGGGGTTAACTGCAAAGGCCCTTCATGAAGACAAACATCTAGCCTTTGCAAGAGGCTCTACGTAGCCCTTGGGAGCCAGGCACAGCTTTGCACAGCTCTGCTCGTCTTCGCTCTGTGAGTCAGATGCACTGATAACACAAGAATGCCAGGCCTTCGCCAAAACAACATGCACGAAGCCTGGGAGCCGAGACTGGCTGTTTCCAGTCTTGTAACTTTCCAGGCGAAAACATGTTTACTGCCCGGAAGGATGAGCCCAGAAGCTTCTCGAAGAGCTGGTACGTCATAGTGATTGACGTGCAGCCCCTAATAAGAGAACTATACCTGGGCCAGTGAGGGAGGGACTCATCCTGGGATGTTGGTGAGACGCGTGGACGAAGAGGAACAGTGTTTGGACGACCAGCTGTGCACTATATATAGGTCTGAGACTCCTAGCATCACATCCCCGCTCTGGTGTAGGACTGTGGGGGGCTTGGCCAGTCCTCCCCTCCTCTCTCGAGGAGAGCCGGGGACCTGTAGCGGCACGGGTCCTGGGTGTGATCTGATCGTATCGTCATCTACATTTTATAGGAGCGTAAGATAATTGCATATTCATCTATAACTGACAATTGATATTATCCAGCTTGCACTTTTATTCCCATATTACTGTAAATTGCTACTTAGTTCTCATTAGACACTATAGAAATAAATGCAAGCATCATGTATTCTGTGTGATTGGCTTTCTTCCAGACTGAGTTCATCGTGCTTCGTATAACCTTACTTGTGTGGGAAGGTGATTAGGAGTGATTTATTTGCACTAAGGGCCGGTCCCAGGGGGGTGCAGGTTCTCCTTTTTCACTACAGCTTGTTCGGGAGAATGCGCCATGATCAGCCTATCGTCCAGGTAGGGGTAGACGTGAATCCCCCTCTCCTGAGACTCGCTGCCACCACCACCATCAGTTTGGTGAGGACTGTCGGGCGGGGGTTAGCCCAAATGGCAGAACTCGAAATTGATAATGAAACACCAACTGCGAACACAGGTATCTTCTGTGCTTGAGATGGATTGGCACATGAAAATATGCATCTTGAAGGTCTAATGACACCAACCAATCCTGGAGTTGGAGGGCCTGAAGGATCTGAGAAAGTGTGACCTCTTTTTGGGAATGTGCTCTGCCGCCATGGAAATGCAGTCCCATAGAGTGAACGTAAACCTTTAGTGGAGTTGGCAGATTTCAGTGCCATGCTCCCTGCAGAAAATACCTTCCTTGCCCATCCATCTACTCGCTTGTCGTCCCTATCTGGAGGGATGGTAGGCTACACCTCTTGTTTAGATGTCGCAATAGCTGCCTGCACCACCAGACTCTCCGGAATGGGGTGTTTTGACAGGTAGTTGGGGCCACTACTGGAGGGGCGGTACTTCTTGTACAAGTTTTTATTAACAGCCGGATTGGTCTCCGGTGTCTCCCAATTCGTAGCCACCCTTTTCTCCTTTTCTGCAAGGCAATGTGAAATGGTAAAATGGGATCCGACTGTGGACCTTTGTTTAGAATGTCAGTAAGGTCATCTTGTTCGTAAGGTAATGAGGTATACTCCTACCCATGTAATCCACTACCTTTGCCTGTAGGATGCATCTGCATTCTCCCCAGCCTCTGGTTTTCCCAAACTCTAATTCAGGTGAGGTATCCACCCCACTTGAGTCTGCAGGTTATCATAGAGGTCCCTCATCCTGGAATCCTCTGCAATGAAACCCTCTGGGATCTTCTGCGTACCATATTGTAGGCCAAATGGAGCATCTTCATCAGACTACTCATCCTCTTCATAGGTTGAAGTAAGACTTAAAATATTCTTTCCTAGGTAGCGGGACATATGTTTTTTCAGGAATCATGGGTTTTGACAGTAATGGTTTTGACGCTGGAGTAGTCGTCAAGGCCTTCTTTATCAGCGCCACTGGTTTCACTGGGGTGCTCGCCTGGCAATGATGGCGCAGCTGGCGTTGATGCCTTCAGCGTCGATGTTGAGGGTTTGGCTGGCATCGAAGCTGCCGCCGGCATCGATTGGCGTCAACGACTTCAACTTACGTTTGTGGCTCAACTGATCCTTCGATGAGTCTTCAATGGAACCAGGCCTCGAGAGCGCACGGTGCAAATCGGGCCTTCGTTCAGGGCTGGAGGGCGCGCAGGATTTAGGATGAGTCCTTTCCTTCCCGGGTTCTTTCAAAGGCATGGTAGGAGCATGGCTTGGAGACTTTTGTTTTTGGAATATCTTGAGCATTTCTGCTGCGAAAGCATGCCACTCGGCCGGAGTGGAATTTTTGGTTGGACAAGCAACTCTCTCTGGGGAAGTATCCGACGACGAAGAAGAGTGGTGTGAGCCACTCCTCGATCTCGACCGCTTGGTCTTCTTTCTCCAAGGAGAGTCCCCGCTCGACTAGTCAGTCGAAGGTTTCAAGGTTCAGCTAGGAGATTTAGGGATACAGCCTACCTTCAGCTTCTCCTTCCGTTCCCTCAAGGCATTTCCAGTCATAGACTGGCACATGGAGCAGTCAGAGGTGTCATGGTCTACCCCGAGACACCACAAACAGATTTGGTGGTGGACGGCCAGACATTTCAATCTGCAATCCCAACACTTTTTGAAATGGGACTTCAATGTTGTTGGTGTCAATGATGAAGACATCTCAATCTCGAAATAGCAAAGATGTCACAAGAGTGAAGAAGCGCACCATATTTCTTCGAAGCGATCGCTGTTGTGGAAAAACGGAACTGAAACCAACGGGCGCTGCGTGTGATTTATATGCCTTCGGTGACATCATCCTCGACTGAGGTCCTCGAGGAACATCAAGTCGATGCCAATGACGCACAGTGCCCTCTGCTGAGAATTCTTTATCCGAAGCAGCTGAGGCTGGACAACAGGTGTCAAAAAGTTGAGGAATACATGGGAGGACACAATCCATTTGAAATGCCACTATACATTTTAGAACATCTAAATTATTATTAACACAAATGAATTTAGCCCCCTCCACAGCCCTAAAGCTTTGAGAATTCCGAAGAGACAGTGGAACAATGGGCTCTTTGCCGCCTCCGGACGAACCCTCAATACCGGGGGAGGGGGATCAGGAGACTTCGACGAAGCAGACATCCGTCTCCTGCTAGATGAGATTCGTGCCTTCTGAACCACAATAACATCCACAGTCAGTGTGCTGCAGGAGAAGGTCCACAGAATAGAGGACAAGATCGAAGCCCTTGAGAACTATCAACAGTCAGCCAACATAAATGAAATGAGGACGGAGGGCAGATTTCAGGAGCTGGAACAGAAGAATCAAGACCTAGAGGTGATACTGGACGACTTAGAAATTAGGGTAAGAAGATCGAACATACGAATCCAGGGACTTGCAGAATCCCCCGGCGAGACATAAGCCTCTTTAGAAAGAAAGATCAAAGATATGATTGCAATGATGCACCCTGCACCCATGTCACTGCAGCTGTAGTTCGAAGTGTCCAGAGGGCGCCCCCCCCCCCCCGTGGGGACCCAGATTGGTCCTGGCCAGGTGCCATCATTGCAAGCATTAAGTGGACATTCTTCAACGAGCAAGGGAGATGAACGTGATAGATTTTGAAGGCTTGAAGGTTAAAATCTATCAGGATCTGTCAGGATCTGTCAGCGTTCACACTGGCCCAAAGGAGTGTGTGTCACCCCCTAACCCAATGGCTGCGAGACAACGGGACGAGGTACAGGTGGAACCACCCCTTTGCATTAGCCTTCACCCAGGGCGGGGAAGAAAATGAAGCGGCAGGTGTTCTGAGGAGCCTGCAGGGTCGAGCAGGGGCTGGAGAAAATGAAGAGATGCCATCCTCATCAGAATCTGCCCAGCAGCCATCCGGTCCCTGTAGGCAGAAGAGCAAATCTAAGGGAGACAAAAAATGTCAGCGACTTAACATACCTTGAAAGCAGCCCGACACAGGGAGCTTAAATGAGAATCAATTAAGAAAGGACATCACTATAGAACAGTTTAGTCCATGGACAGTGAGTTTAGGTAGTAAGAGAAACGCGATCAGCAAGACAACAATAGATGCCGGGCTGGGCACTATTTTTTCAGCTGACATCGCTTCTTCGCCTATTTGATGGTTGAATCACACTTATCCAATAGAGGGTTATCTGGGCGACACCCGTTGTGTGGCCCCTGAGTAAGAACCCAGGGCGTCTACAGTGACGCAAAGTTTATTATAACGTGTTTTTACTATCTCTAATGTTTTTCTATTCTTCTTCCTTGTGGGGGGAGATTTGGGGGGGGGGATTGTCAGGTGTCCAGTCGCACCGTGGGGATAGGTATAGTGGTCTACGGGGAAGGCATGCTGCATGGGCACAACAGTGTCCCACCATGCTATCCGGCCAAGACTAAGATCAGCACATGAGGGACGATGGGTGAAAACATTCGGATAGGGTTGCTTAATGTGAAGGGCCTAGACTCGCCTCAAAAAAGGTCCATGCTGTCCCTATTGCTCGCAAACTCGAATCTTGAAGTCTTGTTCTTCCATGAAACGAAGTTTAGGCAAGGTAGCAAGTTTAACCTGAGGGGCAGGCATTTAGGAGGGGTCATATGGGCATCAGGACCGGGGAAAAAAGGTGGGGTGGGCATGCTAAACCGGGGTCCTTTTGTTTTGCAGACTTCTCATGTCACAAGAGATTCAGCAGTTACCTTATTGTCCAAGGCACCGTAAGATCAGCTGCAGTCACAATATGCTCAGTTTACTCCCCTTCAGCAGAGATCTCTTTAATAAGCTGAACAGCACTGGTTCGGGTGATGTGATTTGTGGGGGGTGGGGATTTCAACCAGATTATGGACCCAACCTGGGACTGGAGATCATATATGGAGGGGGCCCTCCCCCCCCACCCCAGACGATGGCTCATTCCGGCGTCTCGCAGCGTCGCACAAACTGATACTCATGGAGAGCCAAGCACCCACAAAGTAGAGCCTACACCTTCTATTCCCCTCCACACCAAACTTACTCCTACATCGATTATAGTTTCTTAGAGGGGCGATTAGAGCACCTCCTCCAGGGAGCGGCCATAGAGGTTGGCCTGACCATGACATGGTCACAATAGACATAGCCTTGGGTCAAAACATCCCCGTAAGCAGATGCTGGATCTGTAACGACTCATTCAAAGACAGGCTCTTTAAAGACACGCTAGACAAACAGATTTGTGAGTTTTTTGTTAGGAACAACACAGGAGACCTCCCCCTCTCTATAGTTTGGGAGGCTGAAAAAGCCACTATAAGGGACCTAATAATCGTGCTGGGCTCAGCAGAGGCTCAGCAGTTAAGAGAGTGAAACGCTTGAAGGAGTCTCAAATCAAGAGCTCAATTGAGCACAAGGAAAAAGCTTTATCTAGAGAAAAGGGCCCAGCAATAGAAGCTAGAGCAGAAATTGGCAATTTAAGGAAGGAATTGAAGGAATTATGGAAAGAAAAGGCCTTGACCCATTTAAGATTTGTCAAGCAAAAATATTAGAGCAGAGCGGTTCTGAAAATTAAACCAACAGCGAACGTGGTCCTGGCTAACCCCGTGGACATTTCTGCATGCTCTTCCCAATATCACGAGCAGTTCTACGCGTCAGACTCAAACCCCCCTGCAGAGAGTACGGAGCACTATATATCTAAAGTGTCGTTACCTCCTCTGTCTATATCAGACAGGGACTCAATGAACGCCCTAATTGGTGTCGAAGAGGTGAAACGGGCCATTTCCCTTCTGAAAGCAGGCTGTGCGCCTGGGTTCACGCCTGCCGTCTATAAGCGGTTTAGCGGTGCACTGATTCCGTTCCTAGCAGCGCTCTTCAATAGCATAACGGCCTTGGGCACTGCGCCGCCCAGCTTCACGGAAGCACGAATCATCGTTATTCCCAAAGAGGGGAAAAACAAGTTAGAGTGTGGGTCATACAGGCCCATTACGCCATTGAATGTGGACCCGAAAATCTACGCGAGCATATTAGCCAGGAGGCTGAGCGGGGTCCTCCCCTGACTTGTCCACAATGATCAAACGGGGTAAGTTTCGGAACGACAGGGGGCTGATAACATCCGCAAAACTCTGGACTTAATAGCCTCTCTCGGCGCCACGAAAGTGGAACCAACCTTGGTCTCTGGACGCAGAGAAGGCGTTTGACAGAGTCGAATGGGGCTTCATGTTGCATGTCCTTCACAAGGCTGGCCTGGGTCCAAAGTGGATAAGGGGGGCTCAGGCCCTTTATAGGAACACCAGTGCCAAAGTAGTCGTGAATGATGTTGCTTTTTCCCAGTTCACTCTCACAAGAGGGACAAGGCAGGGGTGCCCCCTTTCCCCACTTGTCTATGTACTGGTCATGGAGCCACTGGCACAGAATATCAGGAGTAATAGTGGAATTCAAGGGATGGCCAGGTATGGCGTGGAGTACTAGCTTGCCCTTTTCGCGGATGACATACTGGCTTATGTCGCCAACCCCGCGCAGTCCATTTCTGCACTACTGCAGGAAATAGAAGAGTACGGATCCCAATCAGGCTTCCGGATAAATTGAGGCAAGACAGTAGTCCTAGCCCTTAAGGACGTGGGTGCTCAGCAGCAGTTACCCGTGCAAACCTGGGGTCTTCAGGTGGCACAGTCTAGTATAAAATACTTAGGGATCACGATCACCAACACCTTAAGTGAGTTATATCAGGCCAATTACAAGCCGCTCTGGGCAGCCACACAGAGTGACCTGACCAACTGGAGTAAATTAGGTCTCACATGGGCAGGTAGGTTTACTGCTATCAAAATGAATGTCCTTCCTCGTCTCCTCTTTATGTTCCAGTCCCCTCCTATTGTACTCCCAAACATATACTTAAAAAGAGCGAAGGAAAAACTACTCGCATTCCACTGGCAGGGTAAAAGGCCTCGAATTAAGTACAGCACCCTTGTTCTCCCAAAGGAAAAAGGGGGACTGGCCTACCCAGACGTTCACGATTATTATGTAGTGGCTCAGCTGCGTATCCTTGTTAGCCATATAAGAGAAGAAAGCAGCAAACAATGGGTAAGCCTGGAGAACAGCCTCTTTGCCCATGTAACCCTGGAGGAGTGGTTGTGGGACCCCCACAAGGCAATTCCGCAGAGAGCTAGGAATCACCCAGTTTTGGAGGCACTCTGGACCATCTGGGACAAGGGCAACAGCAACATGGTAGGATAACCACCTGGCCTTCACCTCTCAGCTGCTTTTGCCCCCCCCCACCCCCCCGATTAGAGACTCCATCGCAGAACCTCTTCGCTTCCAACCCCAGTACAAGGTCTAGTTGGGGAAGGACAAATGTGGAGGGACAGCATTTTAATAACTAAAGACGAGCTAGAAAACGCCCAACAGGGACTTAAAATTAACCCACTACCATTCCTACAGGTAAAAGGGGTCCTTCTAGATAAAAAGTGGAAAGGTCATTTGCATCGCCCGCTGACCTCATTCAAGGACATTTTAAATATGCATACAGGCACCAAAGGTCTCATAGCCAAGATATATGGTGCCCTTACAAACAGAGGACACCTCCCGCCCACCAGTGTGAAAGCCAATTGGGACGCTGAGCTAGGACTTCAGGATGACCAGAAAGGCTGGGAGGCTATCTATAGGGCAGTATGGAAATCCTCTATTGCCACACAATACAAAATGCACAATTGTCGCATCCTCATGCAATGGCATCTCACTCCTCTAAGACTAGCAAAAATGTACAAGGGGATCTCTCCCTATTGCTGGAGGGGTTGCACGCAAGTCTGCACGTATTGGTACCAATGATGGGCCTGTCCATACATACAAACCTTTTGGAAAGAAATCCTGGGTTGGATTTATCAAGTGGAAGGAATACATAGACACTCAACCCCCTACTAGTCCTTTTTGGGTTGTAGAAGATCGAAGATAGGTATTGCCTTCTCCCGCACATGTCCAGAAATCTCCTCCTAGCGGCCCCTGTGTGTGTCACATTCAGATGGAAGGTCCGACCCTGCCCACTAGGGACAAATGGCTGCGAAAGGCAAAAGAAATATATGACATGGAGAGTCCACATCCCCTTTCTCCTCACCCGACTCCTCCGAGGTAAGTTCGCAAGGGTCCGTCTCAATCTTGCCGGGCTTCTCCTTAGCCCTTGGCCCCTTGCTTTTCGGTGTTCTGGTCTTCTTTTCGTGAAGGTAAGGTCGGGACCCTCCGGAGGCCACCTTGACAGAGGAGTGGACCTGTCACCGGGGAACCCCAGGGGGCCAGCCTCAGCTCTAGGGAAAAAGCCCGAAGGCAGAAAAAACCCTAGTCGGTAGATGGGTTCAGAAGACAGGTCCTTTAGATGGTACAGATCTTTAGGTTGCAGTTTCAAGATACCAGGTATGATGACGTACTCAGTGTAGCTGAAGGCAGGAATCCAAGAAGCAAATGCCAAGATACGGAGTGGAAGGGTATCAGACCCTGAGAGAAAGGTAGGTAAGGGAAGGTATAGTAAAGAAAAGATACACAGGAGTTAGATACAACAGGAAGGGACTACTGTGCCAAGTCAGGGATAGGGAAGCAGGAATGCCCCAAGTAGTCAGAAGCAGCGCTGAACCACCACGGCGGAGCAGAAAGGAACAACCCGCCGGAAGGCAGCACGCCGAAAAGGCAGGAAGGTAGGATTAGCAACAGGGGCTCAAGGGAACGCAGAAGCGGCGAAGCGCAGCGCCTCCGCGCCCGTTAAAGAAAGACAACACCAGACAGAAGGGCTGAGAGAACAGCCGATAGCGAGACCAGCTGGGAAGCTCCTGTTCACGGACGCGGAGCACAGTGCGAAGAAGCACCCTCGCGGCCGGAGTAAGGATGTAGACCAGGCAGCAGTGGCGTTAAGAAAAAAGGTAGATTGAAAGTTAGAGCGAGGGAAGAACAGGGAAGCGGAGAGGCACCGTACCAGAATTAGCGGCGGCAACCTTGAACAAAAAGTAGAAAGTTAGCGAGCACGAAGACAACAGAAAAGGTAGAGGAAAAGAGATACAGGGAAGGAACAAGGAGAATAAAGACTAGAAGAGTAATACACGGGATGGCGATAATCCAAAAGTCGGAGCATTGAGAGAGTGAAACAACAGATTCAATGCGCCGAGAAGTGGGCGGGGCCAGATTATATAAGCTCCGGCGCCATGTTGGGTGAGGACTCGACCACTCACTGCCGGAACCGCCAGCGATTCCAATGTTTCCAATCTTGGATCCTGACAGCCTCACTGACCTAGTGATGGAATCACACTCGCTCATTGACCAGCAGTGGCTTCCCTTTCTGAGCTTCTTTGATGGGACACAGGAAAACTCAGGGCGGGGTGAGGGGGGTGGGGCTAGATGTCAGAAGGGCCAACACAGCTACGAACACCCAACCATGAGACCCACACAATGGAGGCGCCCCGTATGGTGAGTGACATTACAGCTAGCCCGTAGCCAACTAGGTTTAAGCACCCTGTAAGTGCACCAGCCCTTGAGTGCAACCCACATAGCACTCTGCTTGGTCTGCAAGCAAAGAGAAAGACGGTCATGACTGGCGGCCCGTATGACCGCGACTACTCAAAAAACCTGGATGCCTGGGATGGGGGGAGGGGGGAGTAGGAGGTGATTGAGGGGGGTATTCCTTCTATAGGGTTCTTTCTTTCTCTTTTGGTGGGCCCATCTTTGTTTCCTGTTTGGGCTGACAAGGCTCTTTCCAACTATCTTACTCAGTCCACCCCTTCCTCTTCTCCTTCGTTGCGGATTGCGGAGGGGGGGTTCTCTGGTCTGGGTTTCAGTTAATAACAAAAAAACGTAATGGTGATCTGTATGGTTGCTTGGTTTGTTGTATTTCTATGTATTGTTGTTTCATTTGCGGATCACAAAAAACAGATATTTTAAAAAAAAATAGACAGCAGAGTCCAGGAAGCCCAGCTCTGATTGGGTGGCTCACCATGTTAAAGTAGCATGCTGCACGGTTGATGTAAAGCTTGCAGTCAAGCTCCAGGGCCATGGTTACTCCATCAGACGTGCCATACTCAGACACAGTAAGTCCCTCGGTGTACTGACCAAGGGCAAGCTGCAAGTCCCCCTCCCGATAGAGGTCATTGCCCTCAGCAAATAGATTTTGGACCAGCTTGTGCAGAAAGTCCTGAATGTGGAGAACAAACAAGCAGACCGTTAGAGTGGTAATATGAGCACACAACTGTTTACAAACGACTGAAAACCACATACATGATGGCAATATGAAAAAACCTGGTGCCCTGCATTGTACCAGACATGCACGGTCACTGGTACTATGCTCCCTCTCTCCGTGGATTGTGTAAACTGCCACAGTCACACAATATTAAGGGGCCGAAGTGGAGGCATATGCTAGACACAAACCTCTCCTGCAATCACATCAAATGGATACAGGAGCTGCTGCACTTACAATGTGCTAGAGTCGGTGCTGTGCAGTGGTACAGCACAGGTCTCTCCCAGGGGCTTTATCAATGTAATACCACAGGGGTACCTGTGCAGTCATCCAATCCAGGACCCTACACATCAGGCAATGAGGAAGATGCTACGTTCTCTCTGCTGACACAGTTGCCTATGAATTAGTACAGCCCACAGGCCGCCTCTGGTGAATGTAAAAACGAATGTGTTCGCAATTTGCTGCAAAAGGTTCCGTGGAGTGGTATAGACCGGGGACTCTTCTGGGGCTGGAAAGGTTGCTGTGCTCACGCTCAATTAAAAGCAGGTTTGGCACTGTACTGAAGTCAAGATCCCTCAACTGGGAGAACTCCCTGCAACATTCCCTTCGGAGGGTTGTGTAGTCTACTGTTACAGCACACATTCCACCTCACAGGGGCACTAGACTCCACTCTGCTCAGGAGGTGCCATGCTGTGTGTGTTCCCCTCTGCCAGAACCCTCAGACAAAAGGGCACATGGAAAATAAAAATGAACCATTCCATACCTCATATTCCTCCTGGCTCCCAGGGTAAGGGATGGTAGACCTGTGAAAAGAGAAAATCAGAGTTTGTAAAGATTGAAGACAACATCTTAGTGCAGAAATGACTGGCTGAACTCATTTAAGATAGTAACAATTAACCTATGAGAATCAAGAGTAAACTACTGCTATTTCTTTTTTGTAAAATATTTATATTGGCATTTCATAAAATCATCAGTTCATTAATGCTGTGCTAAGTAAACACATCTTTACAAGTTCATTGTAGTAAAGATCGGACGGTTCTGTTATATATGGTGCACAGACAAAATATTACACCAGCTCCCTTCCGTTGGTAACTGACACCCATCATTTAATACCCACTTTTCTACCCAGCCCATTCTTTTATGCCTATCCTAATTTCTGGACCTCAGAGAGCCTTCAGAACCTTTTGAACTTGCTTGCACAGCCCCTGTTGTAAAACACAACTTTGTCAGAAGTCATGATTTTGTCCAGTACTGCCTTCCATTAAGACAACTTGCAAGCATCTACGGCATCCTTCGCTAGTAAGAGTGTGTTCAGCAAATGTGTGCTTATTGTGGCCTCACCATCTTCCCAGATTCCCAGAAGGGCCAGTTTGGAATTAGGTCATATAGCCCACAATGCTAGAGTTCACAGAGGACCTTTTCCGGGAATTTTGTGATAGCCAAAGAACCCCAAATAAAATGTAAAATGTCACCTATCTTAGTCATTTATCATTCCTGCTTCTCACATCTTAAGAAATCTTCCTCTTTTCGAAATATAGCGCCATACAACAGTGTCAATGATGTCAGTTTGCACTTCCAGTCTAGTCCACGTTTTCTCTGCCTCCAGGCCTCACCCACCATCTTAGCTAGATAGATACTGCAGGGTATCACAGGGTATCGGAGATGTACCTAGACACCCATATTTTCGGCATCAACTCCATCTCCAAGTACGGCTAGCTCCAATTGGCCATTGTTAACAGCCACTTCTGTATTTTCATTCATTAGCAACCCCCAATGGAGATGACCAGCATTAATGCGGAAGGTTTGGTAACCTCAGCCCCTCATCCCACACTGAGTGATACAGTGTTGGGATGAGAGGTGTCTGGTCATGCCAAATTATTTTTCGCATTTACTCTCTGAAAGTCTTCCATTCCTATCATCACAAGTATGTTTAGAACAATTAATATAAATCTGGGAAAGGAGACTATTCTATATAGAGTACCTCTCATTTCAGGGGATGTTTCTCCCACAAATGATGTTTGAAGCAAAACAATGAACAATTGGTCATAGATAAGTACCACGGATAGTTATGGCAATTACTTCAATGCAATTCAAGTTACTAAAAGGTGTGTTGTGCTTCTATCAGCGGATCCTACTTAGAATTGTTAGGCGGAAACCTGTGCAGTTCCCTTAGGGACCGCTGCAAAAAGTTTAAGACCACAGGAGTAAGCAGTAAACCCAATTGGTAGCAGTCTGCACCACCCAGATTTACCTGGTAGCTGTGGCTGAGCAGTCAGACTTCTCTGAAGAAGAGTTAGGCAGTATATAGAGTATATACAATAGGGCTAAAAATACAGTAGAACAAGCAAACACTGATCAGAGCTTTGGTATTAAAAGTATATAATTATTTATTTAAAAACACACTTATGAAAATACACTGGCACTAATATATCAAGCACGTTCAAACACAGTCACTATAAGTATATACACCTCCCTAGTTAATTATTCGACAAGTCTAGGTTAAGACACCACTTATTAGCAAAACAGAGGTGAGCGCGTAACCTTAGATGGCACTCCAATAATTCGTTAAAAAGGGAGAGAAAAGGCAGAGTATGGAAATAACACAGTACCACCACTTTTAAGAAACCACAGCAAGTCAAGAAAGGCAGAGTCTACTGTAGAGCCAAAGTTCATAGGCCAGTCCCACTCTTGGAGAGAGCAAGGCGGAATGTGCCTAAGATCACACAGTGGAAATGCACTCAAAGTCTTCGCAGAACATGTCAAAAGAGGTTGGAGTAGTTCAGAAAGACAAAGTTAGCAGGTCTGAGGTCAACCCAGTTGGAAAGTCAAGGATTTACGGGACACCTTGGACAATCCGTTGCAAGGGAGACCAGGCGGGACACAGTACCTGAAATGGTGAGAAAGCTCCAGCGGTGGCAGTCGTTCCTGGAAGCGGGTGCAAGGCATGGCTTCGACCAGAGGAAGAGATGATCTCGACGAGGAAGAAAGCTGGAAGTCGTTGCACTGCCAGGGAAGAAACCAACCGCGGAGTTCCCGATTAAAAGGACACTTATTCGCGGTCAGTGGTGAAGCATGGCTATCCGGCCGTCAGGGTGCTTGGCACGGGTGATTCGACCACGAGGCATCCAGGAAGGCGAACAAGGCTAACTGGTTGGTTCCACCAGCTCGAAGGGAAGAAGACTCTCCGGGAAGAAGATCTCCTCTGTCGTCGGGGAAGTGGTGAGTTCGTACAGCAGGGCTCCACCGGTGGTGTCGTCGTTGTAGATGGCTCAGCTTCTCCCCTCTTTGGATTCTTCAGGTCCTATGGCGACTTCTCAAGTTCCAGTCCCCAAAGCCCTGCTTTTATGCAGAAAAACCTCCATTCAACAGCCTAGCTGTCACTCAAACATGCTAAGTGGTGAGCCGGGTGGCTCACCACTGGGCCAATCACACAAGAGTGCGACTTGAGTGACCAAGCCAACTCAGTCCAGGGTGTCTAATCCCCCTCCCACACATCCTGTAGACCCCAGACAGAGTGGCACCATTTGGAGGGCTTCTGTGCAGAAGCCCGCCAAAAAGTGGAACAAAGGGCTCGACTTGGGTTAGAGTTTCAGAGGCCAGCACAAACGCCATTTTAAAACCGAGTCCTGGCAAAAAGACCCAACCGGGGAATTAATATTAAATAAATAACCCAGCGGTATCTTTAACATTGCACCAAAAAGTGGTGCGTTTAAAATCAATGGGAAAATCCCATAAGAAATATTCTGGTGGAATATTTTGCATGGTATCCACTGCCACCAGCCAGAAACTCGACAAGGGGGGACTGGACAGTGCCCCCTTGGAAAACATACCCAGGGGCAAGCGAATTACCCCTACCTGTACTTCCACAATATGATGGTTTGTACTGGTTCTGTTCACAATTTGAGACTAGTAAAGCCAATGGTGACTTTACATGCCCTGGGAGACAGTAGTCAGTCCCAGGGTAGGGAGTCTATGTTTGGGGGTCACTATGACACCCCTGTGTTACTGCACTGAGGGTGCTGGCTGTTTAACACACATACCAAAAACACATTAAGCCCTATGGAGTAAAAGACCCCATAGCTCATAAAAAACACTCACAGTCAAAGGACATTCTCAAATCATGCCTAAAAGTGGGAGAAAGAGTCTCACTATTAGCAGGAGAAAAAAATAAACACCAAATATCCAGCAAAGCTGCTGGGGGACTCGCTAGGTTTGGGAAATTAGCCTTTACAGAGAATTCTCCCTAACAATGATGGTCTCACTCCATTCCCAGCTAAACTGGGAACTGTACCGATCATACACGCAAAAGACCTTTCTCAGTAAAAGCTCCAGTCGACCCAATCAAATGTTTTGAGTTGAGACACAACATTCTTAGAAGCCTATTGAGTAAATCAGCAGGATTTATGGCCACTTTTGTGGGAAATCGAGCCTGGTTGACCTCTCTAGGAAGCAGCCATTTTGAACCGGATGTATAATTCATGAATAACCTATAAAAGCTGACTGGACATGAATAACTAAAATCTAGGTCTCACTGTTGATTGAAAAGATTGGTGAACTGGATGATCTCCAAACAGGCCTTTAAGATGAGTAGCAGTACCCTCGAGATAGATGGGGATGCAGATTCATTCTCATGCATCAAAATAATTAAGACAACTCAATAGTTTGGCCACGTGGGTCCGTTTAATGACAAGTTCATAAAACGGGGAGTACAACGAACATCAGCAATCGCTTGATCTTCTCGCTCTCTTTACCTTTAGAAAAAACACAATATGTATAGCAAAAACTCGTCATTGCCAACGTACAACCTGCACACGTACTAACGTCATTCTACGTGGCAACCTTAAAAACCTAACATGCAAACTGATTGGTTATAGGAAGGTAATTTAATATAGGTACTATGTCTGTATTGTCTGTATTGGGTAACATGGAAATGGGATTGGATAATCAATGTCAGGTGGGGCAACTAAGCCCTCCCTTCAAAATGGCCACTATGAATGTCACTAAAAGTACGACGTCCCGTTGGCTCTACTCACTATAGGACCCTAGATTACATGGTCCACTGTGAATGGGTTGGCATCAACCCCACTCATACTTTACTACCTACATCTAGCAGCACGCAGAAAGAACATCCAGGTGCAAAGAAGCTTATCTGCACCCTAGCTTCCCACCAATTATGCTACAATCAATCATTACCTCAATAGTCATGTGTCAATTACTGTTTTGTAGTTTGGCCTTGAGTCTGCTCTGTGCTCTGAGAATTTTTAAGGAGTATGGACATGGTGGGGTTCCATGCGTAGGTGTGAAAGTCTCACTCTTCCAGCCTGTCTTTGTCACGTGACTGGACACCGTGAAATTGGCTTTTCTCCGAGTCTTTTCGTATATGTGATTTAATTCTATCAGTTCTCTGACGTCTGTGGCTTATTGTGACCTTTCTGAACAGGATCCTTTGTTCCCTTCTCTCCTTAATTGTATCCAATGTCAGCATATTCCAGCCAGATAAGACCTTGGCTTCTTGGCATGGTCATCCTTAGCTGAGTTTTGCTCTGTCTCGAGTATCGATTTTCTTATTGCGACACACTCTATTTGAGGCCTTTTTGTAACCTTTGTTCAATTCTGCTCATATGCATAGTGGACTTGCATTCATACATAAAGTGCTTCTTGAGGTATATACTTGTAAACGTTGGCACTTGCCGCAATCTATTGACTATTAAGCATAAGCTAGCTTCACAATTTCTTTGCCTCCTGCAGTTACTTGCATCTGTATACGTTTAAACTAACTAAATATCCTCATCATGTATGTGGCATAAGTTTCTTCATCTTCAGCCCAAGCTGTCACTTATTTGTGGTATCTCCTTTATCTTTCGTCTCTTGTCAGTATTCTTAGGTCATATCTTCTATATGTGTGTCAGTCCGATTTCTTATGATGTCAGCAGTCATCTTCGGTCATCTTCTTTGCTTCTTCGGGTATTTCATTCAAACAACCATCATATTGTATAAAATGTAGATATGGCTTTTTCAATGGATACATTACTGTCCAGGTTTTCTTAGGTGTTGTTATATTAATAGGTGCTGTTACACTGATAGGTATTGGGCAGAGCCCATGTGCTGCTCTCCGGTGATTTAACTGTTCTTCATACGTCACATACTTTGGTGTGAACTCAATAGGCAATCGGAGAGGGGCGACTGGAGTGGGGGCAATATTCAACACTTCCTCTTCATTGGTCTACAGTACGAGCACATGTCTGGTGGCTTGACCTTTGGGATTAAAACAATAGTGGCTTCCATCACGTTACTTCAGAATATATCCTCAGTCAGACATTCTAGAAACATATACAGCATCGCTTTAACTATTTACCCCTTTGTTCCATTGCATAATTTCATGGGATGCCCATTGTGACCAAGTGTCTTTATTTCTATTCATTTGTAAGGCAGCGGAAACCCAGAAGTATCAAGGCACCATAACAAACACAGGACAACAGAGCAGACAGGACTTTAAGAGGGCAGATTACATCTTTTTGCGATCTTAGGTCCTCAGGAATGGAATTCCACATTTTTGCTGCTTGGCCAGGAAAAGATCTTCCCAGACTATTTGCTAGTTTAAAGACTGGTGTCCTGTCCATAGATAAGGTAGAGGTGCGCAGTGTTCTTGTAGGATCATACTTAGTCACAAGATTTTTTATGTAACGAGGGGCGTTGCCTTATAAAGACTTATGCACAAGCCCAGCAGCTTTAAATGTTGATCGTGCCGCGATGGGTAGCCAGCGGAGGTCTTGCCAGCTATGTGAGATATGGTCTTTTCTGGATTTCCCTTTGACAATCCTCACTGCATTATTTTGTAATACTTGCAAGCCTGAGTGGTTTTATTTATTACTTGCATTACCATAATCCAACCTGGAGAGGATGGTAGCCGGAGCAACCTCTCCTGTCCCCTCCCAGACACTCATGACCCTGGCTTCTCATTCCATCTCTAAAACTCATCACATCCTGTCCCCTCTCTCTTCCTCTTCCCCTCCTCCCTCTACCCCCTGCTCTTCCTCTGGCCCTTTTGCAGCCACCTCTCCTCCCTCCTTCTCTGCCTTTCCCCTGTTCTCCTCAGACGAGGTTTCCAGACAAGTCTGATCTATGAAAGTCTTGTCAAAAGAGGTTCACCCCTGTTCCTCCAAAATTATCAAGAACCACAGTGACACCCTGGCTCCTGCTCTGGCTGACTTCTGCAACCACTCCTTTGCCACTGGAGTCTTCCCCTCCCCGTGAAGCAGTCCCTTGTGCATCCTCTTCTAAAGAAACCCTCTGACGGCACTTCCTGCCCAGTTAACTATCGTCCGAATCCCCATCACTCTTTTCCTGGGCAAACCCCTGGAAAAGCTGGCCATCTCCCAGTTTAATCTTCACACGGAATCTGTTGGTTGTCTCCATGACCATCAGTATAGCTTCAGAGCTGCCAGAAGCACAGAAACTGCTCTCCTGAACATCCATGAAGACCTGCTCTCCAACCTCGATTCCAACACACCCTGTGTCCTCATTTTACTTGATCTCTCTTCTGCTGCCTTTGACACGGATAACCATGCCATCCTGCTCCACCGTCTCTGTGAGAACCTGGGCATTACCGATCAGGCCCTGGCATGGCTGATCTCTTTCCTCTCCGATCGACCCTCCCAGGTCCGAGTTGGGTGCTTCCTCTCCTCCATCTCATCTCTACCTGTGCTATTCCCCGGGGGTCTAACCTCTCTCCCTGGCTGTTCAACCAATACCTGGCCCTTCTTGCCCACCACATTGCCGCTCTCTGACCCAACTATCAGTTCTATGCGGATGCCAACTCATTTTCAGGCTTCCTTCCGCCACTTCTTCTCTCATCTCTGACTGTCTGCTATCCAGGAGTGGTGCGTCGCCAATGATCTCTGCCTCAATGCCAGTAAGACCGAGATTCTCCTCATCGGCACACCTGCTCCCTCCTTTCCCGTTACTCTCTGCCCGGCCCCCCTTGGCCCTCCTCCTGTTCCCACCTGTGAGGCTAAAAACCTTGGGGTCATCTTCGACTCCACACTTTCCTCATCTCCGCACATCTCCGACGTCTCTAAGTCGTCACACTATCAGCTGCACATCCTCATAGGTATTCTTCCTTTCCTTCCCCCAGAAGCTCACTGTCTCGAGAGCACTGGTTCGCTGTAGGCTGGACTACTGCAACAGCCTCTTTCTAAATCTACCTGCCTCTACTCTTCGCCCTCTGCAACTCATCCAAAACAGGACTGCGAGACTTGTCCTTGGCCTCAAGCACAGGGATCGTATCTCTCCAGAACTGAAATCTCTGCACTGGCTCCCTGTGGCGGCGAGGATTAAGTTCAAAACCCTCTGCATTGTCCACAAGGCCTTCTGGGGTCTGGGACCTCAATACCTTCAACTTGCTCTTCCTAAATATCTTCCCCACTCGAGCTCTTCGCTCATCCACCTCCAACTCCTTCAGGGTCAGTCACTTCTCCAAGCAGCAAGTTGGTGGTAGATCTCTATCCTTGCTGCGGCCTCCCTCTGGAACAGCCTCCCGGCCTCTCTGAAACTTGCGGAGAACCATCTCCAGTTACAGAAGCACCTCAAGACTTTCCTCTTTGCTTCTGCTTTCTCTCCCCTGCTGATCTGCTGGCTGAATCTGAAACTGCACTGTTCCTTATTCCACTCTGATCTCGGGCCCAGGTCCCCTCCCCGCAAGTTGCACACCTGCACTGGCCCCCTGGCAACCCTTGCACTCGTGGATTGTTCTGTATCCCTACAGCCCCAACTAGCACTTGACTCCTCATGTCTGCACTTACCCTCGCCACCTGCTAGCTGCACTTTTAATTATTGTCTTTATTTATTATCTTACTGTTATCCTATGTACCGCAAAGTCCCCTCCCCCTTCCCTTGGCACTTTTCCGCTTTACCCACTCCCCCGCGATCTCAATGACACCTAGCCTAGTAGAATCGCCGTCTTGTCTTACCTCGGTTCCCCTTGCTTGCCTTGTTGTGCCTTGAAACACTTGTGTATAGGCATGTTATAAATGCCATATCATATCAAGAGCAATTGGATTCAGAGAAAAAAGGGCTAAACCGTTAAGTAATCGCAGGTAGTAGGTGCAGTTTTTAACAGTCTGATTAACATGGGAGTCAGACTCTAGAGCAGAGTTGCGATGGAAGCCTAGTGTTTTAACTTTCTTAGATACTTGAATGTGACAGTTATTGATGGAAAAAGACACATATCTAGAGTCAAGTTTGGAACAGGCATGAGCCGTACCGAAAGTTAACAGCTCAGTTTTATGGCTGTTAAGGCACATCAAGAATCAGTTCATCCATGTTTCAATGTGGTTGTAAATAGTTTGTAGAGAAAAGGAATTCAGGTCATAATCTACTGACAATTCCAGAACCAACTGTGTGTCGTCGGCGTAATTTGTGCAAAACACATTAAGATCGATTTAATGTACAGATTGAAGAGAAACGGGAAATCCATGCCCCCTGGGGAACTCTGCATAATATGGGAGACTAGGATTTGGTGGCATCGCCCCAGCAAACTTTGGAGGTACTGTACGAGAAGAAGGACCAAACCCACTCAATGGCAAATGCTGCTAAATCCAAAATGACAAGTAAGCCGACATTCCCTTTGTTTTTTGATGTTGAGCATATGTGATTGGAGTTCTTGAAGTGCTGTCTCTGTGCTGTAGAATGGGCGACAACCTGATTTTCTGGTGTGAAGAATATCATTAGCCTCAACAAAAGATTGGAGTTGTGAGGTTGCACTTTTATCCAAGATTTTGAAAAGGAAATTACAGTTTATAATAGGGCGTAAATTGTTGGGCGAGACCAGGTTTTTAAATTAACAGTGTTACAGTGACCTTTTTTATTAAATCAAAGACCTGGTTACAGAAAAATTAGGAGTTCACATATCTAACACAGAACGGGGCAAACATTTCTTTGTATTCTAAAATGAGATTCGGGGGAACCACATTTTATGAGCATTGAGAGGGACACAGAGAAGATGGCGTGTTTGGCATATCTGTGATGGAAATAGGAGTAAAACAAAATATGGCAGATGTCTCCTTTTGAGCAGAGACACAAGGAATGGCAGCCACAGTAGGATTTTTATTTAGTTGCTGCTTAATCTAGTCACAAGCTTTACCAATGTTAGCTTTGAAAGCCTGTTGAATGTTAAGGCAGTCTTGGTCCGTCGGTGTCAACTGAGCAGAAGAGGTGCCAGCTTTCTCCAAAGATATAACAACTTCAAAGAGTTTCTTGGTGTTATTTGTAGATTCCTTTGTCTATTAAAACAGTTTTTCTTTGCGTCACAGATGGCATTTTTATAGTCTTTGTCTAATGCTTTCCAGATGGCTTTTGTAGACACAGTAGGGCATTTAAGCCATCTTGTCTCTGCTTGACTTCAGTTTTTTCATTAAGCTTAGCTCGTGAGTGTACAGATTTTGATGGGAAACGCTCTGACTAGTTTACTTCTAATTGGGGCCACTATGTCTAGCATGGAGTTGAACAAAAATAGTAAAATGAGTCTACTAAAGTTGTAGGTGTGTCTTGATCAGTGGTGGTGTTCATTATTAAGTTCAGGCATTCTTTTAGATTCTCAGCCGTAACCTTTTTGAATGTACTTGTCTTCAGTTCTTCTATCTCCTTTTTGGCTTCTGTCACTTCAGCGTGCAGCTATCCAGCTTACCCCCCCCAGCCCCCGAACCCTTGTGACCTTTTATTAGGGTTGGTATTCATGAAAGCCACAAATGGCGGGTCATCACTATCCCTTTTCTCAGTAGAACTCTGTAAACACTTCTCTTTAGTTAGATGTATTTAACCCTTTAGGCCAACATAGCCTTTCGTGAAGGCTAAAATAGTACATCAATTACAATTGCATAGGGACTAGGATTATGACTGGCGGCCCACGGTCAGGTCAACAATTTATGCCCACCTCTAAAAACATGTAAGCTTTAGCACTATTAAGTACATGGTTTATCATTGGTTTTCACACTATAAGGCCCTTTGTTATACGGCCCTCTACAATTGGTTGGCACGCTTGTGCCATGTCTGGAACATTCGGTTAACTTAGCAGCACGTAAGCTCAAACCCCAGTGCCAGGAGGTGGACTTGACTTTACCTCCCCACCCAATTAGCCCAACATCTCTCATCACCCATGCCTTCTGCCATGAAGATTGTCTTTGAACTTGGCCTT
Source organism: Ambystoma mexicanum (assembly GCF_040938575.1). Taxonomy (NCBI): domain Eukaryota; kingdom Metazoa; phylum Chordata; class Amphibia; order Caudata; family Ambystomatidae; genus Ambystoma; species Ambystoma mexicanum. The sequence goes on along the minus strand of NC_090925.1, from coordinate 1,261,842,033 downwards.
GCAAAGTATCCTTTTCTGTGGGAATATATGGGGAGCAGGGGAGCAGGCTCTCACTTTCTGTGTTCTAAGACTCCAAGCTCAACTCTATTTCCATCCTTTGGTCACCTGACAGTAGACCACAATTTAGACCATTTTGCAGCATTTAAATGTCTTAAATTAATAAAACTTTGTGGCACTCTTGGTGTTCTTTCTTTTCACCTTAACAAGGGATAATTCATCCTTCGCACATTCACTGCTTTCCAGAATAGATAACATACCTTGGCTGCTTCAGTTTTGATACCAGGCCAGACAGCCTCGCCTACACAATCTCAGCTTATTCATGCTGCAACACAATTCTCGCCTTTCCTCTGCATGGGTCCGGAATTACTAAATTCATGAATCCAATGTGCAGCTTCTATACAATGGCGGCTTTGCCTGCAGTCTATTCACTACATATAGCCAGCTTTTATGATCACTTAGTCTACTTGCATTTCAGCATCTGTACAATTATTGAACGGTTGATTTTCTGCTGCATTTCACACACGTGCAATCTTCTTTTCGTACATGAAAGTTAACTGGATTCTCTTCGTCATCTGTTTCTGTAAGATCCATACATTCTTTTCAGCCAGTATTTTCGGGGCGTCACGCTCGTCTCTTAAGATTTTATTACCTTTTCTCTTTTGCTCACTTTCATATTCCTTCAGGGAGTTCCTCCCTCAGATTGTCGTTGTCGTCTCTTTGAGGATCCATTATGATAGGGTTTTCTCGGTGGATACCGTCTTTCAAATATCTGCTGCAGTACTGGCACAACTGCTGGGGTCAAACCTGGGACAATCTCAAGCTTCCAACATATAGGAGGTAGGGGGGCGGGATTTCCTGCAGAGGCATGCAGCTACTACTCTGCATTGCCCCCGCTGATTGAGTCCTCGACCACCTCCTCAACTGTCTGCACATCTTGATATTTGCACTTGATGTGCTTCTTCGGAGTCCAGATCTTCATCAAACTCCTCAGGGTGCAGGCTGATTTAAAATGCTCATCTATACTCCAGGTCATGTAGTTGCACTGTCCATTCGGATTACAATAGACCTATCATCCCACATAATACTTCTGATTCTTTGGATACAGGAACTTCGTTCCTTCAGGTGCTATAATGCAGGCCTGTATACATTATCTGACATCTTTATCCGTCAATTCCTTGGGTCCAGATTCAACATCGATCATGATCTTTCCTACCTCCTTCTTTGCCGTTTTCTTGCATTGGGCAATCACTATCCTGATAACACAGAATCCGAATATCACCATCACCAATATTGCTGCAAGAATCTTGAATATGCTTGCCAACCACTGCAGAATCCATGAGAATATGGAGGTAAATTAACTGTCATCTGCAATGTCCTCTATTATGCAGGTTTGTTAATAATGTTATGGCCTCTGTCAAGGTCCTATTCTCGCCATGAGAAGGTATGAACGTGCAACATGAAGGCCCGATTTTGGCGCAAACTCCTCCTTCCATCACTGTGATCATGTCAAGGACATATCTGTTCTGCAGGGTCATCAGTCGTATGGCCCTCAGCTCTTTGTTAGAATTGAATCCCTTTATGGTGGTATCGATTGTCTGCAGAAGCTCCCATCTTGTAATCTGCAGCCATTTGGCGTTAGCCATCGTCCGGATCCCAGGCATGAATATAGTCTTAAATATTGAGGCAGTCTTGCTGAACAACCTGTGTTCATAAGGAATGGAGTCATATGCTTCTATTTACTTGGCTGAGAAGCAATTCTCTCTACTGGTCCGATTAAGCAATTCAAGCAATCTTTTTCTCAAATGGGGATCTGCTTTTGGAAATTCTCCAATGTTCAGGTCACTCTGAGGAATCACTAAAGCTGGAACATGGATGAACACCAAGGCGCTGTCATGTTTCCAGCCAACGAGTACAGTGTACATTCAGGCATCCCAGTTAAGCCAGGAACATTACCTCAGCCAGTGGGTCAAAAGTGGGTGTTTGCCTGGCATACATGGCATTTGCACCACTCCCAGCATCAATTTCCATAGACTTTCATAGAGTTAACATTGGCCTTATACTCCAAACATGGCTGCCCCAAAATCCATTTAGATCTGACAGCACACTCCATTGATATTGCAGAGGGAGCTACTTAAGCCCCGCCTCTGCTGAACCGCTCGCTTTGCGTCTTCTCCGCTGACAGCCGGTAACGCTACAGACGCTTTCTCTTCACAGAACCTGTCAAAGTAGAAAAATATAAGATATTAGCTTTACAGAAAAAAGACAACAGAATTTCATAGCTCATAGAAAAACTTACCGAACTGTAGTTTTCTTCAAAGCAGTTTCTCAGCCACCAGTGGTTGTTTATTACCGCAGCAGCTCCTGTCAGAAGTTTCTCTCACAGCTGCAGCATCATCTGAAGCAGTTTGTCTGAATCCGCAGAATCTTCAGTCAGAAATTTCTTCCGCCGCCTCCACACCATTCCAAAAGGACGTTCCTCAGCTTTCAGAACATCTGCAGATAAAACAGAGGTATTTAACTAACAAACTGAATAGAAAAATACAAAAGAAAGTTGAAAAAGCTTATGAACCTGAAGTACTGCAATTTTCTCTCAGCACATTTGTTTCCGTGCTTTTCCTGAATACTGCAGTTATTCCGTATAGTTGAACTTACGTTGTTTAGCGTTTCCTCAGCCTAAGTAACTTCGTAGTCATCCGCAGCCATAAACTCTTCCGAATTCTAAGAACCTGCAAAAGAAAAGTTAATTATTAGAAAGAGAGATCTCTCAAACGTAGGAATAATTACATGATATAAAGAATACAGTGTTTTTTCTCAAGATACCTTACCCAAAGACATTTCCTGGAAAAGTATAGGCATTTTCAAGGCAAACTACTATTGATTCCTGAGCATTCCAAGACTCCATTGTATTCAATTTTCAACGCGCCCCTGTAGAAACCAGGATGGAGAGCGCCACTCAAAGTAAACACAGGTGAGAGGGGTGAATACCAAAGTATATATGTTAAGGCAGCACAGGTTCACAGGCTGAGAAGGCATTACGCTCCCGAGGACTCCAGGTAAGCGTTACAGGCCCATACTCGACCCGAATCCTTGGGCAACTTCATGTAGGCTCTAGACCCAGAAGCCTAATATCGATCCATGAGGACGGATGTCCCTTCTCCCATCCTTGAAACGTGAACTGTAGTTCTGCATCCGTTATCTCCCACATGATTCTTTTTGTGTCTTTGGAAGCACAATGTCGCATTAGCCAATGGGATTACAACCAATGGGCCTGCTTCATCTTCTACCCATGTCAGTAGTTTGGCGTGTTTAGCCCATGACACAAACAGCCATCATTCAATCTGCACCTCCTGTACATATACTGGATTCAGTAGATGAGCTGCACATGACATCAATCCTTCTTCCCATCCCTTCTTGGACTTCACTTGTCATAGACTAGCACTTGAGTTCTTTCCCAACATCGAGGTGATCCAGCTATTTCTGTCACATCAGGGTAATTGATTTTCTTCATCTCTTCAATGACTACCTCATCCTGTCCTGCTGCAGGATATACAAGTATCTTGCTCTTCGATTGGGGTTGCTTTTCCATCTGTGTGGTCTTGTTATAATCATCCTGGTATGGAAATGGCCATTTTGATCTCTTTCGTAGAGTGGCCCAACTTCCTTGAAAACGTCCTCTGTTCATACATGCTGCAAGATGACTGAGGCACCTTGCATCGTGTTCTGAGACTTTTTTGGTAATGAAAGTTTGCACTGTATTAATGGCATAGGGTATGAGAGAGAGCAGACGTAACCGCTCTCAGATGTTCTCTCCCCCACGTTTCTCATGTGCCGACACCACTTGTTATTCCCCCAAGTGTGCTGCATTTTCTAGATAGGTATGTAATCCTTCATTATCTTCCTCTGCATCTCTCTTGTATCTCCCAAAAGTAGTGTAATAATCATGAAGTAAATCACAAGTAGTTTTCATAGTAGGGAGAACCATAGGGACCTTTTTCAGTGGAAGTACTAACATGATAGAGGCTGTGAAAGATGAGGAACAGAAAGACAAATAAAGTAACTGTGCAGGCGTATATTATGCATAAGAATATAGGCATCCACCTCTCGTGCCATCCTACTACTCGTTGCACTTTTTCTTACCTAAAACCGTGCCATTTTCTTCTTTAATCATTTTTAATACAATCAAATTTCATTAAACTTGCAACTGCTCAATAATTGCAATAAGAAGCATTCTTATTACCGGGCCATTTTTAGGATTCTGTAAGAAAGTACGAATATCAACGTCGCTTGAAGTATAAACAGAAAGACAGCATGCACAAGTCCGTGAACGTCACTATCGGTAAGTAGCATATGTTTAACTGCTTAGAACATGTATTCTCTAAGAAATGAATATGGATACTGATCTCGTTTCAAATTTCTAATCAAGAACTGACATTCAGGCATAACTCTGATGCTTCAATGCATCTCTAAAAGTTAATTTCAAAACTCCTAGAATTCTCTGCAAGTCTTTGCACTCTCTGTTAAAATATCTATAAAGAGTGTCGACTAAATTCTAGTCCAATACAAAATCTGTATTAACTGCTGGCTGCTTTATCATCCTTCTTTGTCATTGATCGAGTCTGCACACGCTGAAATCCTTCTTCTTGTCTTGCTTCTGGACCAGCAACTGTGGGAGGCCGAGTCTCACCTTTATAGGCCTTTACGTCACTCAGGTGGAGCCAAGTTCGTCTCCCTTGGACCTTCACAGCTGAAGGAGTTATATTCACAACACAAAAAGGACCATTAAACCGTGGTTCATGCCACCTTCTAGTAAAGTTCTTGATGAGAACTAGGTCTCCAACATATAACTTAGGTGCTGATAATTCAATTGGGTTGGTTGTTGAATTGTCTTCTGTGTTCTGAGACCAACCCACCTTTCGCTTGATTTGATCTGAAATGAAAGATGCTAGAGGTCATACATGTCAAATAGTCGTGCATTTCATCACCTAAAGTTTTAGCTACACTCTGGACATCACTTCTACTTCTAGACGGAGGTGAGAAGGACGTTCTCATTTGATGTCCTGTCACTAGTACATGCGGGGTGAGGTGGTGGACTGATCCTGGCTGATATTGAAGGGCATATAAGGCTAGCGATAGGTAATATAGCCATTCCTTCTTCAAAGTGAATCTAATTTTGCCGATCGTTTCTTTAAGGAGGCTGTTGAATCTCTCACATATCCAGTTCACTTGTAGGTGATAAGCAAAAGAAAACGTATGCTTAATACCCAACAGAAGCCCTATCTGTTCAAATAGCTCAGTAAAAAAATGGGGCCCATTATCGGATGTCAGCACTTCACACACCCGCCACCTCTGGAAGACTTTGCACACTAAAAGCTTTGCTGCCCAAGTGCCACCAGGGTGTGTACATGGACTTGCCTCGATCCACCAAGAGAAGGGACACACCACCACTAATAGATACCTATATTCATTACATACTTGATACTTGCAGCATATCCACAGTCGATATGTAAATGCTGAAACGGACAGTCCTCAGTGTATGCCCAGCAGTAAACATTTGACACACAATGCAGTTCACCACAAATAGTGCAATGTGCTCCAACAAATTGGGAATAAACATGTCTTCTGCAATCGTAGCAGCAAGACTCTCCCTAGTTACATGCGTGGGGTAATGCAGCTGTTAAAGCGCAAACTTTAATAATGCTAATGGCATCACCGGCTTTCCAGTGCTGTCTTGTTGCCATAAAGCTTCGGTGGGGGATAAAGAACACCCCCTTCATTTGCACAATTCCTGCTCTTCCTGTGGTGCTCTCCCTTGAATCTCCATTAGTTGGGTTATTGACAATTTATTAAATCCTTCTTGCACCAACATGGTTGCGACTACTTTTCTTTAATATCCTCAGTATCAAAACTCTAAATGTCTGGGGAATATGCAACCCTTTTGGCTTCTTCATCTGCGGCTTCGTTCCCACAAGAGAAAATCTGTTCGCTTAGTACGTGCTGCGCATTTAGTGACCACTATGGCTACTGGGAGTTGTAGTGCCTTAATAAGTCTATCCAGTAAGGATGCATGCTGCACTGGAGTGCCATCTGCACGGATGTAGCCTCTCCTCTTCCAACATGCTAACCCTGCGTGTACAGTTGATGTCATGTGGTCAGTGTCACTGTACGTCGTCACTTCCTGCACTTCATGTTTCTCGCGCGCAACAATGAGCGCTACTAATTCTGCCACTTGTGCTGAAAAGTGAGATGGTTGCTTTGCACTCGCTACAACTTCAAAATCTCCATTTAATCTATGTCTCACTACTGCAGGGCCCGAATGCCTTTCCCCACTAGTTTGATCTATTTTCGAAGAACAATCAATAAAGAGAAATTCCCTTCCCGCTAGAGCATTTTCCTTGACACAGAGTATATCATAAAATTCAAGATAATTAGCACAGTCATGCACATGATCGCCTTCTTCTATTGGCTCAGCTATAAACATGGCAGGATTCAGCATTTTGCATCTTACAACCTTAACCGTTGGGTTTGAAATCATTACCTCATGAGCTGAAGCTCTTTGGGATGTCAATGTGCCCTTGGGTTTCTCTAAAATGGAAAATAGAACATGCTCCATGAAGAGAGTCATGGAGCAGCCCATGACAATACGTGTAGATTTCTCAATTGCAAAAGCAGAAGCAGCCAAAGATTGTTCGCAAGGGGAAGTGTCCTCTCATAACTGGGTCAAAACTCCCACTCTAATACGCTAAAGGTTTGTACCCCAATGTGGTTCTCTGCATAAGCACTGCTGTCACGACTGTTCCATTTGTGTGTGAGAAATCAAATTCCTCAGGCTAATTGGGAATTCCTAAAACAGAGGCTGTACAAATTGCTTCTTTCAGGTCCTCAAACCCCTCCTCCATCTCTTCAGTCCATTCTATTTTTATTTTCCAGACTTGTGCTTTCTTTTAAGCTTGCAGAAGTGGTCTTGTATACGTACTTTAATCAAACACCCAGGCTCTAACATAGGTGCGTGTTAGGCAGAAATCTGTGCAGTTCCCTTAGGGACCACTGCAAAAGGCTTAGGACTACAGGTGTTGGCAAGTAAACCCAATTGGTAGCAGTCTGTACCACCCAGATTTACCTGGTAACTGTGGCTGAGCAGCCAGACTTCTCTCAAGAAGAGTTAGACAGTATATAGAGTATACAAGATAGGTACCAAAATACAGTAGCACAAGCAAACACTGACCAGAGCTTTGGTAACAAGTATATAATTATTTATTTAAAGACACACTTGAAACACTCCAGCACTATTATTATAAGCAAGTTCAAAAACACAGTCACTATTAATATATATACATCCCTTATTCCTTATTAGACAAGTCTTAGTTAACACCACTTATTTCCAGACAGAGGTGAGCGCTTAACTAAAGATGGCACTCTAATAAGTTTAAGAAAAAGGGAGGGAAAAGGCAGAAATTAGGAACAGCACACCACACAATCCTTTAGAAGTACTCAGCAAGGCAGGAAAGTCAAAGTCTAGTTGTGAGCAAAAAGTTTAGAGCCCAGGCTCCCTCTTGGAGAGAGTAGAACACCAATGTGCCCAAGATCACACAGTTTAAAAGGCTTGGTGAGTCTTGCAGAGTTCAGAAAGGGATCAGTTCAGTTTAGAAAAGTTCAGTTAGCCAGCCTAGGGCCTACCCAAGTGGTAAATTGAGGCTTTAAGAGTCACCCCACACAGACCGTTGCGAGGGAGGCCAGGCGGACACAGTACCTTTAAAGTGGAGAGGATCCTCCAGCGGGGGAAGCTGCTCCTGGCAGCGGGTGTAAGTCGCGGCGTCGTCCAGAGGAAGAGATGATCTCGACGTGGAGGAAGGCTGAAGGTCGTTGCACTCCCAGGGAAGAAACCAGCCGCAGAGTTCTCCGGTTAAAAGATACTACCCTTTTATTCGCGGTAGTGGAAAAAACGTGTTACCCCAGTTGCCGGGGTGCTTGGCACAGGCAAGGCGGCCACAAGATGATCCGGGAAGGTGAAGAGGCGGCCAAACTGGTTATCCCCACCAGTCAAAGGAAGAAGACTCTTCGGAATGAAGATCTCCTCTGTCGTCTGGAAAAGTGGTGAGACGGTTCAGCAGGGCTCCACCGATGGTGTCGTCGTTGCAGGTCGGCTCAGCTTCTCCCTCTTCGGATTCTTTGGTCCTGTGGCGACGTCTGAAGTCCCAGTCCCCAAAGCCCTGCTTTTATGCAGAAAACCCCCATTCATCAGTCCTAGCTGTCACTCAAACATGCTAAGTGGTGAGCCGGGCGGCTCACCACTGGGCCAATCACACAAGAGTGCGACTTGAGTTGCCAAGGCATCTCAGTCCAGGGTGCCTAAACCCCCTACCACACCCTCTGTGGTACCCAGACAGAGTGGCACCACTGTTGGAGGCTTCCGTGGAGAAGCCCGCCAAAAAGTGGAACAAAGGGCTCGACTTGGGTTGGAGTCACAGAAGCGAACAAAAACGCCATTTTGGAACTGAGTTTCGGCAAAAAATACCAACCGGTGAATTTATATTAATTTAATAAACCGGCAGTATGTGCGAGGCTATTTTAAAAAGTGGTTGCCTCGAACAATGGGAAAATCCCATAGGAATATATATGCGGTCAAATATAAAAAGTAGTATCCACTGCCACCAGCCAAAACCCGGTCGGGGGGGACTGGACAGTGCCCCCTTGAACAACAGACCCTGGGGCAATCGAATTACCCCAACCAGTACGTCCACAATATGATGGTTTGTACTGGTTCTGTTCACAATTTAAGACTAGTAAAGCCAATGGTGACTTTACATGCCCTGGGAGACAGTAGGCAGTCCCAGGGTATGGAGTCTATACTGGGGGGTCGCTATGACACCCCTGGGTTACTGCACGGAGGGTGCTGTGTAACCCACATACCAAAAACATATGAAGCCCTATGGGGTAAAGGACCCCATAGCCCATAAACCACATACAAAGTCAAAGGAACACCTCAAATCATGTCTAAGAGTGGGAGAAACAGAGTCTCACTCTTAGCAGGAGAAAAAAATAAACCCAAAAAATCCAGCAAAGCTGCGGGGGGACTCACTAGGTTTGGGAAATTAGCCTTAACAGAGAATTCTCCCTAACAGTGCATAGCCCCAAAAACTGTTGCATCTGTTTCACTGCATTTGGTTTTGAGGTCTTCATAACCACCTCTGCACTTTCAGGTGTCACTTTCTTTCCTTCATGTGAAATCAACTGCCCTATGTATATTTCTAGCCAATCACAGCAACCGAGAGGCGGAAGCCGGCCACCAATACCCAAGGCCCACAACGAGGCCCCTACATTCATTCTTTCCTTCTTTCCTGCATCCTGCTACCGATGAAAACGCGTGAGGCTTTCCCATCTGCCTCACCCTGCTGCCTTCACCATCTACAGATTACTGGGGTAAGCCTGGTCTCATTTGTGCAGTGCTTGTTAGCGCGGCAACATTTCCCCCCCCAAAAAAAAGCAAAACGCATTGACAGGACTAGCAGTGTTTTTCTTGACTTGTACATATTCACTGCCTTTGTCATTTGATCTGGGCGACTTGCAGCCCTGCCTCATTGTCTTTTGGCCTTCCAACATGGCCTCACCTTTCTCCACTGGACCTGCTGACTTGGCCCCCTCCCATTGGTTGCACTCAGCTTTTAAGCCAATCACAGCAACTGGAAGGCGGGAGCCAGCCACTAACACCCAAGGCCCACAACAAAGCCCTGTCTGCTCCCTATCCGCTAATGGAACGCTGCCTGTTGTATTTCGCTCCCCCGCTGTTGTATGCACGTGATGGCTGTATGCCTGCCTGTTGTATTCCCCCCCTCTTGTATACACGTGTTGCCTGTATGCTTGAATTCTTCATCTTGCTGTCCCCACCCGCATGGTATCCCTCGCCTTCTATGCCCCCCTACATCAATCAAGACCCCCTACCCATTGCAGGAATTTGTACTGACACTTTATGGTGATACCATCACCACATTGTTGCTGATGCTTTGATTTGACTTTTTTTGAACTCTTGCGACTCATGTTGGATCACCCATCTCTAATCTCATTGTTCACATGCTAGACTTCTTATAGCATTACGTAATCATGGTGGCCTTGATTCATGCTGTGCCCATCTTCAACCTGAATCCTGGCTTGCTGTTCTCTTGCAACATTATGTGTTCAGTACTTACCCCTGCAACTTGAGGTGCTCTCTCCACTTGCTTTCCGCTCTATAACGCTGTCTTCTCTTCCTCTGCCTATATCCTCTCCCCCTCCCCTTACTATATTCTATGCACTTACTCTATCAGAATTGCCGTCAGATCTAGTACGATAGCAGCCTGTTTGTTTTCTTCCCCTGCACCGCTACCTGAAATGTCATCAGGCCTAGTACGATAGTCGCTTGTTTTGCTCCTCTCCTTCCACCCCTCATCCCCCCCCCCCTCCCTCACCTTGTCAATCTCTGGCTCTACTAGAAATGTAGTCAGGTCTAGTACGATAGTCGCTTGTCTGTTCTCACCCCCCCCCCTTCGTTATCATTGTCAAAGCTCTGAACCATCTGAAATGTCAACAGGACTAGTATGATCGTTAATTTCCCATTACTAATGTTTCAAGGCCTTGTAAGAATGTCATTGTATTTTCCAATGCTCCCTCCCTTGCCTTGAAGCGCTTTGAAACATGTATGTATGTATAAGAGCTATACAAATATAATATCAGTCAATAGCTCTTCTTAACAATATTGCAACTTCTCCTTGTCTACCTTAGATCACTTGTCTGCTAGAAACTGAATAGAATCTTGTCTGCACTCATGTTCTGTGGTGATGAAAATTAAAATGTCATCTATGTACAGTATCACAGCATCTTTGAGACCAATATTGCCTAAATCCATCTGTAGGACTCTGTTAAAGATCGATGGGGACTCACAGTACCCTTCAGGGAAACAAAGTTTCAGTTGGGTTTGGCAGAAAGTAAAAGAAGTCGATTCTTGTGAGTCCTTGTGCAACAGGATCGAGAAGAATGCATTCTTCAAATCAATCACTGTGAAATATTAAGCTTCCACCGGGATACTGCACCGTATCATCGCCGGATTAGGAACTAAAGCAAACTCTGCATCTACAATCTGATTAATTGGTCTCATATCTTGTATAAATCCCCATGATCCTCCTTTAGAATTTTTAATAGGATACACTGCAGTGTTACATGATGATTCTGATGGCACCAGAATCCCTTGTTTCATCAGTGCTGAAATGGTGCGAAATATACCTTCATCAGCTTCGAGACACAGCTCTTTATTCGAGGTAAAACCGCTCCTGGCTTAAGCTTTATTTTAACCTCTCCTATTCCCTTTAGTAAACCTACGTCATAAGAGCCTGTGGTCCAAAGGACGCTTGGCACCTTTTCCAAGTCTTTGCGAAAAAATTCTGGACGTTGCCACATTATTGTCATTCGCTGTGGAACTTCCCTCTTTCTTATCATTATCCATTATGTGATGCTAATAAAGAACACCACTTCATCGTCTGTTTGGTCTTCCCTGAACATGTCATCATCAGTTATGTCAGTCAATTTGTACCCGTCCTTGAGAGCCATTACTGTTCTCTCCGTGGTCTACCCTCATCATATACTCCTTCGAGCATTGCCATTTCCCTTCGTACTATGGCTGCTTCCAATTCTATAGGGATAATCTGCCCCCCCCTGTTTGTCTATAGGTATTTGCGGTCTAAACAAAAAGGTATCCTCTCAATTTTTCCCAAGCCAGGTAGCCAGGTCAGTAGAATGCTCACTCCATATAGAAAAATCTCTTGGAACGCCTTGCAGAGCCACTTGCACTCTAAACGCCAATATAAATTCTCCCACATTTAAATAGTGTATTCCTGGAGTGGAGCACACCATTTCTTGATCTGTAAATGAAATTGACATGCTTAGTTCTCATTAAATCTTTTCCCAAAATGTTAACCGGTGTTTGACGCTAATATAACAAAGGAACAGACATGTCACATTCTCCTATAAAGACTGGTAATTCATTAGTAAAAGGAACTCTACTTGTAGCTCCAGAGAACCCTTGAGAATTCATGGCAATTCCCGACATTGGATATTTTCCCTCTCGTATGCACAAACTAGTTGCTCCAGTGTCTACAAGAAAGAAACATTTTTTTCCTCCTATCGTCACATCGACCCTTGGTTCCTCTTGGGGGTCTGGTGTCACATAGTACTGAACACATCAAGTCACCCTGTGAGCTGTCCTATTGTGGGTACAGGCTGTTCCCCATCCTGTGAAAGGATTTCCTCCTACCACAGTGACACTTCCTGTTCTGGTTGTCAGTACTTGTCCTGTGTTCGCATACTGCTGTGTCTGCATAGGGGCTTATTGCAACTACCCACTTTTTCTTGCTGTTGCACCTGCTGTCCTCGCGGCGCTTGATACGATATAGGATATGGCATTTATAACGCGCCTATACACAAGTGTTTCAAGGCGTGACAAGGCAAAGGAGAGGGAACAGAGGGAAGAAACGATAACGATCTTACTAGGACAGATGACATTGAGATTGTGCAAGCGCTGGGGAGGGGATACAATGTGTCTGATACAATGTGTGATCCTGGGCAAAGCCTTTTGTAGTCCGTCTGACATATCTATTCCCCAACTAGTGTGACTACCATCACCTTCACCCTTGTCCATATTCAGTCTACTTAAAGACAGTGCCCTCCGTCCGTGACTGAACAGATTTTCTTCTTCGCTTCGTAATTGAAGCGCTGGGGATCGATCATCGTTCCCTCGAGTTTCATACTCGCTTTTTCGCCTTAACTGTTGATCGACCTTTATCGATCCTTTCTCCGATGCTTTCCGCATCAAATCTTTCCATTGTTTCAGAGTGGTTAATTTACTATTGTGTTCTTTTTATTGTGTTTGTCTTGTGTGGTTGTGTGTTTGTGTTTTTTTTTTCTCTTGTTTTCCTCTGATTTTTGGCTAGTTATTTCAAATTAGGTTTGTTGCGATTAGTAGAGATAATTGATAGGGTTTTCTTATTTATTCTGTACTATTTGCATCAACTTGTATAATGCTTTTTTCGTTTTGTCGTTTTCTTGTTATCATAATTTTTGTTTTGGAATGATATGTATTTCTTTTGATAAATCTTTAAATAAAGTTGTCAAAAAAATAAAACGTTCCTCTTCCAATACTACGCTAGATGCTGCTGGCGTTGCACCCTTTATCGGAAGGAACTCTTCTATTCTATCCCATCGTATTTCTGGGCTTGGCCGTATTGATCCTTACGAATGAGACTGCTATCAAGAACTTGTCTCCTTTTTTGTTCCATTTCCTCGTCTACTTCTCTTGCTTGTTCGCATCCCTTCTAATTCATTCTTCCTCTTGCCTTCGTTCTTCCCCTTTCCTTATTCCTTCCCTTCGCCTCTTTAATCATTTGTCCCTTAATCTTTGCGCGTCCTCCTCTTCTCCCTTTCCCTTCTGTCTCCATCTTCTATCGCTCTCGGTCTATCGTCATACGTTTTGTTCTTCTGCCTGTTCTTTTCTTTCTTGCTCCTCCTGATATATCTGTCTCGTCGCTCCCTGCTCTTCCTTTTCTGTTCGTCTTCTTTCAATCTCTTCTCTCGTTCTTTATCCTTTCTTTCGTGTTCATCCCGGTCTTCTCTTTGCCCAACTTCCTCGATACTTTATCCATCTATTTTAAGTAATATCTATCCTCCCATCCATTTGTTCAGCACAAGGGCTATCTCGTCTGCTTTATCCTGCTCTCCTTTCCATCTCTTAATCTCCCTGTCTATTTCTGTCAACAGATTCAACCGCTCACTCCGCTCTTCTTTGTCTTGTATGATCTTGTAGACCGCTCTTATTCTCCTCTGGGTTATCATCACTACTGTAAGCGGGGGTTCATATCGGCTTACTATACCCTGTAGCCACTTTCAACTCCTTTAAAGCACATAACCCTGTTTCTTCTGTACCGTCATATGTTAATGAATGTGAGGAATATATACTGACTGTACCTAAAACGAGCTGACACAAGGACATATGGGCTCCATTTCGTGTATATTTATGCGAAATGGCCTCTGAAGATGAAGCTTCTGTGTGAATTTAAATGTAACATCATGTGACTGTACTATGTCAGACGAAACTTGTGTATTGCTATGTGGACTGAAGTCATGTATCTGCTACGACCATCAATAAACAAAGTAAAACATTTTTTTTTAAAAAAATCCACAATCCCCGGCATGCATGTCCCTCCAGACATCTACCAAGCTGTTCACCGCAGCGAACATCACCAGCCCCGTGCTGGGTCCAGGGGCCGCTGCACTCCCTCCCGAGCCATCCTGGCCCTTTGCCTGCCCACGACATTGTTTAAGTCACCCCCCAATAATGTGATGTCTGCTCCGTGTAGTGCTAGTAGAGCTTGTATAACCGCTAGGAAGTCCAGTGGAGGTGCGGGGGGTGAGGGTATGTACATGCACAGAATCGTCAATCTTTCCCCCATAACTCCCCCACCCCGCCCCCACAACACATAGCGCCCACCCGCATCACATTGGACAGTCGTCACCTCCAGAAGGAGGGAATTGCAGTACAAGGATGCCCACTCCTCTGGAACCTCTATGGTACCCTGCATGTTCGATGACTGCGTATTGGCCCCATCCCAAAACCTGCAGGAGGTGCCCATCAAGTGCATCTCCTCGAGCAGGGCAATGTCTATTTTGTGCCTACTCAGGTATTTAAGGACCAGCCCCCTTTTAATCTTGTCCCTGAGGCCGTTTATTCCATGTGAGGCATTTGATCGCCCTTCTCTGCTCAACCCCCCGCCCCCCTTCACCCACCCCGCCATACCATCATCATTGTGGATTGACTCTCTAAGACCTGCCCTTGCCTTGACGCTCCCCCTTGTGCAATAGACTGGACAGCTGCGCCCACCCCCATGTGTTCTGCCGTGCAACCCAACATTGTAAGAAATAAATCACCCCTAAAACCCTTCCACCCTGTACTCCACCCCACCCCAACTCGAAGCATCCATCGACCCCAGTCAACATTAGCCCTACCGTCCGCGCTAAAGTGGCACATGCCAGGCTCAATATGGGGGGTGTATTCCCCCGGTCACACCAAGCCGGGCTGGCCTCTAGGGTCTTGTGCTTTTACCGCTGTCTGCTCCCAGGGCGGCGTCCTTCAGAGACGTTCAACTGTATCTGCCTGTCCTCATGCAGCAATTTGAACATTGGGTGCACACAGCCTGTTGTCCGAAAGTCTATAATGCTGTGCAGGCTCACTCCAGGGATCCAAGGCCTCTTCTTCCCCAAGCCTGACACCCCTCAATTTCTGTGATTCCTGCTATGCCCAGTCCTCCATGGGGCGCACATCTCGACAGAGTCCCATGCTTCCACTGGATTCCTGAATAGGCCCCCCCCTGTGGGCCAATAACGTTAAGGGTCATCGGGAAGATCATGGAATACTTGAGCCTCTTTGCCCTCAGTTGCAGTTTGACTGCATCGAAAGATTGTCTGGCTGTCTGGACCGCTCTGGTGAATTCTGGTTAGAGCGCCATCCTTGCGCCGTTCACTTCCATCAGCGCTTTCTTCCGGGCCGTCTTTAGAATTAAGTTGCAGTCCCTATAATTCAACAGTCGTGCGATCACCTGCCGGGGGGTGACCGCCCAGAGGGGGGGGGGGGGCCCTGCCCATAACCCTGTGAGCCCTTTCGATGGAAAAGAAGTTAAGACGGACCGCTCGGGCTGACCCAGTCCTTGATCCATTCTTCCTAGCTCTTTAGAGGGGCCCTCTATTTTCTCCGGCAGGCCATTTATGCGAATGTGGTTTCGTCGCGCCCTCCCCTCAGTGGCATCCATCCTCGCCTCCAGTTGCTGCGTTTTCAGAGTCAGGGCCTGCACCTCTGCCTGCAACTGGGTAGGGATATCTGAAATCCTGTTTTCGGCCTCCCCTACCCTGCCAGAGAACTTAGAGGTCATTCCACAGTAAGCCCACATCTAGCTCCACTGCATCGATCTTCCACTCCAGCGTCGCGTTGCCACCCTGATGGTGTGGAGGGAGTTCACAGCCTGGAGCACTGTGCACTGATGAAAAGTGATTCTTTCAGAACTGAGATGTTTGTGATCTGCTGAACGCAGAGATCTCATAGGATAGATGTCTGGAAGATCTTACCTTCGGTCTCCTCAAGCCCCTGCTGCGGGAGGTCTTTGTACCCCACACCTAAAAGTTGCTCCTCCCGCCAACTCCTCTGCCTTACTGCTCAATCCTTGTGTTTTCGCCCCAGTAGCTCCCCTAGCTGCACATGCTCTTACCTTGGGCCGGCAGGCAGTCCGCATCGCACAGTTCATGGAAGCCTTCCTCCCGCGATGCGACCTCCAGCCGTGAGCTGATCACTGATACTCCTGCTGCCCGATCCTCAACGCGGGCCCAGGATGTAACCTTGTCTGCCAGATGGCAGACGCGCGATGAGCCTGCCCCGTTCCTGCTTTCCAGGTCGCACTGCCCCTCACCACGCGGCATCCTCCCCCCAGCGGCCATGTTGGTCCTGCACTTGCCAAGTTCACCTCCACTTCACTGCCACCTTTTGCCGTTTTTTTTTATTGTAAAACTAGTTTCATACAAAATTTCTAGTAAACTTTTGTTACAATTTTTCAATTTTGTCAGATCCTCTTCGTTTCTATTATACATGCCCATACTTAACCAAATCTCTAGTTCATTTCCAATGTTCTTGATTTAACAGCATATCCATATAGTCTACTACCGCGCAGACTAATTGTATATTTTGACCTGCTAAAATTTGTTTCCACCATCCTTCCATGTCGTTATTCAACGGGATAAACTTATCCAGATGGCTTTTATACTGAGAGGTGGTTTGCGGGTTTTGGCACGACCTGCCGCCAACTACCACCACTCTTCTGCTTCTCAATGCCGCTTTGTGGTGATCATTTTGCCCCGGGATGGCCCTGAATTTCTGCATCCTGGGCCGGGACGGAGCAGAGTGACCATGTCATGAGCATCATGCAACAGCGCCCCACCCTCCAATGTAGGGTGTAAAATCAGCCTATGGCAAAAATGGGGACAGGGTACCATATCGGAGACCCAATACCATATACACGAAGTAAGGTAAAAAATGAGGTAGTGGCAGGGCGGCTTCAGCAGAAGATCCTCTGGCAACCAAAATGAATTACAAACCCTAGGACATAAAGAAGGAAAAATCAGAAATTGAATTCGGACTCTGAAAAACCTAACGCTTCTCCGATGGACTAGGATCTGACAGCTTAATGTGAATGCCATGAAAACCTTGTAGCACCCGTGCATAAGTTTAAGCATAGACCGGACCATCCAGAGGAGATTCAGATTTTTGACACCAAAGTTAGTACCGGACAGCACTGTTGAAAGGAAGGCCTGAATATATTGCGACTCAATCATAAGTCTTGTGGGCTGGTCCTAGTGATTGACAGGCTTTTGTGGTGTTTTACTAGAACAAAGAAAGGATGTTCCCCTGGAACTGCATTATGGAAAGAAGAAGTTGGAACGCAGTTTCCTCCTCACAGCCTAAAAGGAGACTTCATCTTATCTGCAGTTTGTTTGCCTCATGTGGAGTGTAAAGTGAAATTTGAAAGGTTTCAGCTCAGGCCCCCTTACAGATCTCATGCTCCGTCAGTGTCAGTGCTCTCTGGAGGAACCACAAGAGTCAATTCAAAGTTTATCTGCATGTGCTGTGCACTGCCGCACACCTTTGAATCCAGCAGTCTACAAAGCTGTCGCCCTGCCTAACAACCTTCAACTCGCATTTAATTAATCACTGGTATCTTGTTGGCATGCTGTAACTCCAGCAAAAGACTGTTTGCCTATGCCCCGTCTCCATGGCGAGCAGCTGCCTTCAGCCACGTTAACCTTGTTGCAACACTAGTTCCCAACCGTCATCTCCAATACTTCCTCTGGCAGTGTGGCTACATGCTATACTGTTCTCATTTGGTAATCCTGGGGTATATGAGGAGATTCAGCACCCAAATGGTAGGAGAACTCTGGGCAAGGGCAATTACTGATTAGTACTGGTTATTTCCGATTTCTCCCTTTCTCCATCTCCACTTATGTTAAACTGCACGACTGCCTGCCCAGGCTCTCCTTGCCTTCAAGCAGAAAGGAAGATGCCAGTTCCTTTCCTGCCCAGACAGTCCTAACCCACTCGCTTTTTTGATGCACTTATCTCCTCTGGGGAGTTAGGAAGATGAGGAGGTGCGGGGGGTCAGTGCTGCCTCAAATCAGTTTGTATGCTGCTTCAGTGAATCAAAACCTAGCAGCCACCCATACAAAAAATTTAGAGAGATAGTCTGAGCGCTTTAAAATCGTTTTTATGGCAGTAACTGATCATAATCTCACCAGTATTAAACTGTGCTGCAGAAATTCCAAAGATGCGAACAGACATGTTTCAATGTAGCAACAGAAAAGTGAAGAATAGTTTTGGCAGGTGGTTAATGTAACATTGTAGGTTACACCCAAATAATGCAATGCTGCCAACTCCAATGTGGTTAAAGTAACCAAATAGGCACATTACCTAATGTCGGAACTACTAGCTAACTAGTGCACGAACCTCCTGCTACTTTATATAAAAATGTAACAAAAGATATCAGCTCGCTATTATCATGAAGAAGCACATCTTTCATCACACAGCAACCAACATTGATGTCATGCACCCAGCCACACTACAGAGTTGCTCTCTTTTTCTCCATTTTACTCACCACACACAAACTCAAATTAGCCAACAACATATGGTTTTTAAAAGACTCGCTTCACAGACTCCACACAGCACAAATATGCAGATCTACTGTCAACTAACAGTTAACTTCTGGACAATGTGTGTCCACGCCTCAAGTGCGAGGTTGTCTTTCTGGACACAATCCCCACAATTTTCCTAACGCATCACAACCAGAAAGCGTACACACACACGCACACTTCAGGATACTAAAGATCTGCACTCTCAACACAAAGCACTACAATTGTGTGTTTTCCCTCTTCTTCCAACAAACAAAACCAGCCCACTCTCTACCAGATCTGCCAACGCGCCTGGATATCATGCTAATGGCATTGGCAGACAGTACAAATCCTAAAAATATAGCATAGGCATCTAAGGCAACTCATTTCACACACCTCACTGACTAGATGCTGACTTTTACTTTATTTAGCTCTGCTCTACCTTCACTATTCGATTAATAAAGAGCTTCTAATTTTGATACAATTGCAATATTTATTGGGGATTTGACAAATTCAGATTACAAAACTTGTTTAACAGACCTTAAAATGCTACCATAAAGTACAGTTTCTAACAATAGTTGTGCAGTGTCTCATGTGGAGCTTACAAACACATTAAGGTATTCATATCACAGAGCAGTTTCATATTTATGTTGGCCTTGTGTAAAGGAGACAGCCACAGTACTCAGAAGACAACTACTTCAGTTTTAAGGGCACATAAGTACACTTACTGTATGAACTGAAGTCCCTTCTCAATCTCTTGCTTCCGCCTTTGCCTCTCCATGGTGCTCCCGCTGTAGAAGGAGAGGAAGACTGTCAGGGGACCAATAAAACTGCAAAGACGCTGTACCTCGTTAACTGCATTTTAAACAAATTACTTAATTTTGTAATCCAGTTCCTTTTACGCAAACAGTGTAATAAAGGCCACTGGACACTATTTTTGATGTCTTATTTGTTCTGCAATTAAATAAACTAAGGCTGGCCTCGTGGTAGTTGTCTACTGTGGTGATCCTACAAGTGTCTTTTCAGGACAGAGAAACAACCTGGTGGTTGTGCACTTTCTAAAAGGTTAACAAACTGCCAGCTTCACGGCAGAAGCTTAACCCCATCGGATTCCCATTCACAAATCCGGTTAGTGGGAATTCAGATTTTTAAAAGCGCATGTCTATAATTAGTCACAAAAATTTCACTATTTAAAAGGGTAAGTGTAGCCTTCTTATGATTAACCTTTTGAATTTCCATCCTTCCTGGGGCTCAAAGTACTGGGACATGAAAAGAAATGTTTTGGAGTCATTGGGCATTGGAGACGAGGCACAGGACTTACTGGTCCCACGCCTACTAAAGAAGGATACACACACACACAAATACCTCGTGGCAAAATGAGACCATTTTGCACTACATATACATCCTAATGCAACTGAAAGGGTTACGTAAGGAAGACATGGTATCAAACAGTGAAGACAGACATAAGTTATCACAGTTCAAGGGTGTTTATTGAACTTCAATGGGTTGATTGAACACCTATCTACCCCCTAAAGGATGGGAGCAAGCTACGACCATCAAATAATAATAAGTCCTAGTGGAGTGTCTGTCAAAATGAAAGGGCCTATACTAATAAACCTATTCCCAATCCTTACTTCTAAATACAAATGGTGTGGGAAAACTATGTATGCAAAAGAAAAGTGTTCAAGAAAGAAGAGGTAAGTATAGTTGAGCAGTTGGCTTGCCCTCCCCACGTTTTCAACACGGGACAAGGTGGCACACCCTAGCTTCGCACACACTCTCGCTGCTCTTGAGGATGCAGTTCAAAACATAGGTATCTGGGTCTTCCGCGCCAAAGTCTTTTCCCCAATAAAAGTCTCTTATTGCAGAGGGCCTGGCGTAACAAACAAGTACCTAGGTTCCTTTCTCATCAGGAGTTTCACATTCACAAATTCGCGGGTTTACTGTTCACCATGAGTCTACTTCAGTCGGCTCGGATCCCCTTAAACACAAGTTCACAATTGGTCTCCCTCGATTGTGCTCAGACCTTACAATATCACTTTCCTTTTGTCATCAAAATTCCAAGACTTTTGACTGTGCGATGGATTTTTCTTAAACCATCGCAAGACCGCTTTGATTCACATCATCCATACGTTCAACTTTATTGCTTTTGTTTCTGCCACTTCTTGGCTAGGTACAACACACAGGAACCTTCAATCGAGCACACTTGCAGTGCCGGACCACTCTGTCACTTTGTCTTGTACCTTCTCCGATTCATATTAAAGTTGAAACATCCATCAGCAATTGAGCTTCACTCGCGTCTTTCATCACACACGTTAAAATTATTCGCTGTTGTGCTTTTCATACAATGTTGCCGCTTGCCACCTTGACTTCAACACAGACCGGTCTTGCATTTGTCTCCCCAACTCAACAGCTGTGTTGATCTGTATGGCGCTGCTTTGATCCTGGAGCGAAGGACGGAACCACGGCTCCCCGACTCGGCCAATCATGCAGGACAGCCCGGGTATCTCCGACACACAATGCAGGATTCTTTAGTCTGGTTTCCTGGCCTTATGGCTTTTAATCTGAATGTTTCTTGAAAGTAACGGTTTCTCGCTGAAAAGGTCAAGGGTATCTCCCTCCTTGATTTCCCTTCCGTTTACTGCCTTTCTCCTCTCGTTCAGCTACCGTTCCCCAAAGACCCCTCAACCAGAAGATACTCCAGGACTGGTCCACTCCCAGGGTCTGGATCCAAAGGCGATGGCTGTGCCCTGGCCTCCTGAGAGAGAAAGAGAGAGAGATAGATGCCCCTGGGACTAGCGGGTGAGACACCTTCTGGTTTCTCAGTTATGTATATTATTACAGTTAACCAAACATTCAGTTTAAAATTAAAAGCTTCCACACTGTCCGTTTGTGATGCCACAGTCGAACCTTTGATTCCTAGAGAGAGGGCACCAATGTAGGACCCATTTCTGGAAAACACTTCAGTTCATTTTTATTTGTTTGAGTATTCATTCATCACTAAGTTAGCTTCGGGAATTAATAGTGCACTGTGTAGCCGTAGGGTTTACAGACACACATTAGATGGTGACAAAAAATGTTAATCTGCTCTCTTTGTCCGACATGTCAGATTGGGACAGCATCCAGAGTTCCATCAACCACCCCCTAATTCTTTGATATCACCACTGAGAAGAGTACTCTTGTTTCTCTGCAGATGTCCTTGTATTCACTCCATCACAGCTCAAAAATGGCAAAATTGCTTTCAGTACTTGTAGTTTGCAATTTCGGTAAAGCAGTCTATTTTTTATTTCACATTTTTCTGATTTCAAACAAAGAAGAAACAATAGCAACATCTTTCCAACCCTAGCGCTTCATACAAAATCTTACATTGTTATCAATCCCCATAGACCATCCCATCCTCTCCATGGCAGCCCCGTTAACAACCTCAACCAGAACCAATCACAGTGTTAGACAACATTCCAACCAAATGTCCATGTAAAATCCATTCCCTGTACCCCTCGACTCTGGGGAGAACCGAAACGGGGACAGATCCAGTCACAACATCCCAATGCATCCGGGCTCCATGGCCCAGCTCATCCACCGCTAACGAAGGTACTTCAACCGCCTATGTACTTATTGGAAAATCCAAACTATTCCATATCCGTATCAGTGCTCTAATAATAATAATAATAATAATAATAATAATAATAATAATAATAATAATAATAATAATAATTTGCATAGCGCTACAAACCCTCAGGCATCTGAGCTCTGCTTATTATTTACCCATGGTCTGGTGGCTCATTTATCGACCTTGGTAGGATGAAAGGCTGAGTTTGGCTCTGCCGGGATTCAAACCTGCATCAGCAGGCTCTGCACTGATCTCAAAGCGAGCGCTGTGTTATCTCTACCGGCATAGAGGGCCGCTGTGATCTTTCCCATCAAATAAATGTCTTTAGACTTTGAGGACCATTCCAACCGACACGGCTGCCGTTCTTGCTTCCATCGAGTTGCTAGGCATGCTCTGGCCGCTGAAGGCACGCCCCTAAATGCTCACACCAGAAAAAGTACAACTGCTAGGGAAAAAGGCCCAAGAAGCAATTGCAAAGATAACAAGTGTTTATTTCTACAAAAACAGGTGCATCAGCAAAGAACTCTGCGGTCATGGAACGTTCTGTCAAAAAGTGTACAAGCAGAAGCTTAAAAGAAGACATAGCGTCATAGGTCACGGCATTGTAAACAGTGGAAACCCACAAGGCCGGTTGGTGCGACCCTATACATCGTCTGTGTGCTCCATAGGGGATGCCAGGTCATTGTTCCCAACCCAGTCTGTACATCCGTCTTCCATCACAAGGGGTCTGCTGGGCTCATTATCTCCAGGGAACCAATGCCAAAGAAGGAATTAACTAAATTTGTGAACAGTGCTACTCTATCATTATACAGTGCACCTTGCCTGCTCAAAGACTGGCACAGGGGAAGACTTGAGATTAAACCGATCCACACATACTTAACTCAATCCAGATTGCGTCATTAGCTCCCAAGAATTCCACCTTTACTTCTGAACTATAATTTATCCCTGCCTGTACCTCGCATTGCAAATCATGTAATTATGAAATAAACGTGGGACGACTATGCGCTCAGATCTTTTATGGTTGATTGGTTTATGGTTGGTGGTCTGGGGTCAACTAGTGTCTTGGAATTCAGGGGTCTCGGGACTAAGGCAGTTGTAGGGGCTTTAACTCGTAGTTAGCTGGGTGGGGGTCGGAGGCCTGCTTCAACCTGTTTGTGGTAACATGTACACCACGACACCCAGTACTGTCTCGTGGCCTTGCAGGGAACATTCTTTTCAAAGCAAACATATTGACGACAATCTTAAAACAAAGAAGGGTTTTTGTGGAAGTCAGCTGCGTGGGCCTCTCTCATTAGCGCTTGGGCCTAAACAGATTTCCCCTTATGCTCACAGCCTGTGTTTAACACACTAACTACTGCATGGCTGTGCAGGCCCTGTGCTTTAACTATAATCACTAATATCTACAAGAATGGTGTTCACTTGTTAATGTGCACTATGTCTAACTGTCTAAATCAAATACAATATTATGAACGTGTGGGGGCTTTTAGGACAACCTTGTCACCCATGGCCTATAATAGTTCTTCCAATGGGGCTTGCCTCACCTTAAAGGGCCTATGCCGGAAGGGATGGGTTTGCTCCTTCCCAACATTGCCCCCTTCCCAACATTCCCCCCTTTCGTTACTTATACAATAAATAACTCCCCACCCCACTCATGCAATCGTTCTCCCTTATCACTGCCTCCTCATATGGTGGGGTTCCCTTTCCTGATATCCAAGCCCTAGACACAGACCGTAAACTCTCTCCTGACCGCACATACTGCTCAGGTGTGCATGTCATGAAAATACATCCCCCATCTCCTGCCAAATCCATCCATACTTCTTTATAATTCTGAAACAATAATGGTGTGATACAGACAATCTACTTCGGCTCCATTAGGGAAGTGGACCATGTGAGGGATGGGGTGGTCAGTTTGTATTTCACCATCTTTTGTATTGCGAGGTACCTTTGAAACCCGAATTGACAGCATCAGCATTGCGCTACTAGTGTGAGAAACCTGAAGGTGTCTCACCCGCTAGTCCCCGGTGAGCAGTCATCCGGGTGGCCAAGACATGGTCATCGCTACTGGATCCAGTTCTTAGAGGTAGACCACCTGATGAGTGTTCCTCGGGGAGTGTGAGTGGGACACCGACGGGTGAGACGCGGTACCCCCTTCCTTATAACAACTTTTCCCCATCCTACCCCATAGAATATTAAGAAGCATTAACCCCCCACTCCCTTTTTTGACACAAACACTTTGTTTCACCATGAAAGACAACGGACCAACATCAGGGCCGTTTATCCAACATGTCCCAATACAAGGGTCAGGCAGAGTCAGGCAATTGACAATAACTATACACACCCAACGGCCCTTTCGCTTCTCCACAGGGATAAAAGGTGGAGCACGAGAGCACATTTTGAGCAAGGCAAAATGCACAAGGAGGCAGCTGTTCCAGGACGGCATTTCACAAGGAGGAGAAATGCGGCAACACTGAAAAGGACGACCCAGACCCGCAAATCCTCTGTGAAAGGAATTTCAAAACCGGGAATTACAGCCAACATGTGTGGTGTAACAGATGTCCACAGGGCACTCCCCCACTGATAATCAAGGCAGAGAGTGATGCTTGCCTCCAGAGACAAGAAGCGCTAAAGAGTTCAGCACAGCCGGTGAGTCGCAGGGAGAACTGATAGAAGATCAGACTGTGTTGAGCGAAGGTTGCAAATGGCAACATGTTAATTTGAAGAACAAAAACCTTGTGTGTTACTGAACTTTTAATGCCCAGGAAGAGACCAGCTGCAGAGTGGTCCGGCGCCACGTGGGCGCTTATTCGAAAGACTCTGGTTGGTCCCCTTTTGTTAAAACTACAGATAGCAGGAGGCCCTAGGAGAGCCGACTTAAGTTCAAAGTGGTCATACAAGGGTCGAGTAAAACCCCTTGTACAATAGAAAGTCTTTAATCCGTAACCAAGAGAAAGCTAAGGGAAGCGAATCCCGCACTTGTGAGAAAGCAAGGTGAACTGCGTGTAATTGGCAAATGTGAACCCGGCAAGGGGATGCTTGCGAATTGGGGTGAACAGTGATGCACCTGTGAACCTCGCAACAACAAATGTGGTCCCAGCTGAGGGATGTCCACAGTGAATGATTGTTTAAAGGACACTTTGAGACTTTTTGAATATTACAAGTTGTTCATGTTCTGAAAGTAAGGCCGTAGTGAACCCGATTGAGGGAGGCCAACATTGCAAAAAGGATAGGAGCCCAGCTGAGGGGGATACAAGAGTGCAGAGAAAACACCTGAAGTGAAGGTTGCTGAAAGGAACTTTTCTTTTGCCGTTTATGATATATCAGGCCCTCTAAACCAAGAGGCTTTGTATGACAGACTTGGCCATGTCTGTCATACAAAGACAGGAGAGCAAAAAACTGGGTAAGTGTTCGACAGTAGGCCTCAGCCAGTTCCCCAAAACTCTAATATAAGAGTAGTGGTTAGGCAAAAAATTGATGCAATTACTGTATGAATTCCTTATGTTATATTTTATTAAATGCCCAATATGTCATACGGGAGAAATAAATATATCTTGAAATGTATGTTTTTTTGGGGGCTAACTGCATGCTACAGGTATTTTCAGGTTCTCTTTGCTAATTGGCTACCGAACAAATATTGTTTTACAGTAAACACGAAAAAGAGCTTGATGAAAATACTGAACAGGAGCCAGAAGAAATGACATAAATCAAGCACTAAGAATTGTTATTTTTACAAATGGGCCATGAGGCAGAGTTGCACAAAATTACAGGAAAGGAGGATTGGTTTCCTGGGAGAGCTGAACCTTCAAAGTCCAAATGTGATGTATGATGCTATCAAACTGCCCAAGTTCGTCAGTTCCCCTATGAGGGATCAAAACAATACTGGGTAAATGTAGGAGTACATTTTGCCCGGGCAGGATTCAAAATGTAAACCCCCCCCCTTCCCACTAGCCAGGGGCCATCCACCCAAGAACAAGTCAATGGGCTGTGTTCGTGCTGGTAGAGAGTTTCCCAGACCCCCCCATCCCCTGTTTTGCATACCAAGGAACTTTGGGTCTTACCCTAAGTTACCAAGGGACTCCAGACATGGACCCCTTGCTCACTGCTCTTAGAGAGACACAGCTTCATCTCACTGATGATGCCCAACTAGGCTGAAACACGTGTATGGGGTTGCTGTGGTACTCTTGTTCAGAGGAGAATTGCTAGCATTTCGATGCTGGACTGCCCCTGGGCAGGACAAATACTGATATGTGGGGATATTTCTTCTCTTTGATAACAGTGAGCTAAAGACTTGGTTGAGACTCTCCCAGGGGCCATCCACCCAAGAACAAGTCAATGGGCTGTGTTCGTGCTGGTAGAGAGTTTCCCAAACCCCCCTCCCCCTTGTTTTGCATTGGGCTAGTGATATCTGACTCTTGGTGAGAATGAAATGGTGGAGAACGGAGATCGAAAGTAACGTTTTTACACCTGGCTAGTAGATTTCAACTTGAAAGTTTGCACCCTGTGATCCTGCCTCTCAGTGTTCCCCCAGAATACCAGTAGCCAGATATATAAGTTCTTGTTGTTAAATGACTCAACATTGTGATGATGATGATATACTGTGGGTATTTTTTGGTTGTTCTTGCCCAATCATCTCCAGGAAAATAATTGTGGTATACTGAAAAAGCAAACAGCCGTTTAAAGTGCTCTAAGAATTATAACTAATAATGGGGGGGGGAGGAAAATGTATACTACAAGACCACTGGCAGTTGGGATAAAAAGGAGTGCATTTCATGGAAACAGGCCGTTAAAGGGCCCATCTTGTTGAAATACGAGAGGAAAAGCATTTCCATCCCTGTTTGGGGATGGAAAGTTAAGTGTGACAGCCGTGGTTTAAACCGTGGCTGTCACACTTAAAGAAGAAATTATGAACAGGTCAGAATTGACCTGGTCACCATTTGTGGCACCCCCAGCTTTCATTTAAAAAAGGCACAGGCATTTCAAAGCAAATCTCATCTGTGAATTCAGGATGCACTTTGAAATCCCCAGAAATGCCACCTTATTTGTGCAAATGTGCAAAAGAGGGAGGGCATTTGAATGAACGCATATACGAGAAGCTCATTCAGATGACGTTTGTGAATTGGGCTGCTCCATGTTTTGGTGCAAGTGAGATGCACTAACACATTTCCTCACTTGCACCAAAAAAGGTTTCAGAATCGGGCCCTAATGTGCAAACGATAGAGAGCATCTCACAAGGCTGTATCAGCCATGTATCAGGAATATAAGGATGAAACAGTGGTGGCATCTGTCGGTGAAATTGTAATTTCAGGTGATAAAAAAAAGAAAACAAAAGTGTGATAGATGTGGTAGGGTCCATGAAGTTGCTGAGAGCTTGAGGGATGGCATAGGCAATGGCATTAGTTGTGAGCAATCTCCAATCTCACATGTTTGTTACAGAGGGTGATGGGCTCAGATTTGCTTTTTGTGACGGCTGTTAAAAGACAAGAGAAAAAGCAATATGGAAATAGTCGGATCAGTATACTTTGCTTCGAGTGGCAACATGCAAGGTTTATAGAAGCAGCAATTGTAAGATATTGAATTCGTCTATTGAGTGCAAGTAGAACATTTGGTTACAGTGACACTCTCAGATAATTGTTCTAGCATACCTTTCTTGAAAATTGAACAATCAAAGCAAGTTTGGATGTAAGCTTTTCTGTAGCTTGAGATTTTTACTGCAACTTTGAGAATTTCAGAAACAAAGAACAACTGTAGTTATTTTGATGGATCTGCTCCTGCAAACATCTCTCCATCAGCTCAGATTAAGGCACTTTGTTCTGGCATTACAATACCTTTGATGGCTTGAGACTTGTCACAGCAAAGGTTCTGGAAGACAAAAGAAAATCAAGATTGTAAAGATGGAGGTTAATGCAAAGTGTGCAACAGCTTAGTGAGTTAAGGGACCTTTATGTAACCCATTTTACTGTCTATACAGCTGCATATGTAACCCATTTACGGAACTAAAACATTTGCTAAATGCAGCAATAGGTTTGTTGGGTTTATCCTGATCTGCATATTGTGATTAATCCTGCAGAGTCATCACAGAATCCTGGCCTAAAGTCTCCTTCCATGTGGCAAGGGAAAGGCAGCCACTACCTGATACGAACCCTGGGGGTGGTGTTAGGAGGGAGGATCACATGGCAGGAGAAGGCTGTCAAGGGAATGTGGTGACTCCGTCAGGAGAGATGCGGTATTCATCATCTTCTGAGAATGAGGTTTCCCCAATGCCCGAATATTTAATGCCATGTTATCACAGCAGGGCCTCCCCTCACATACTTACCCAAGATATCAAGCATGAGAAACCTTTTCGTAAACATGAAATATATATATAATGCATTACTCACCGTAATCGTATTTCTGATGCTTGTACCTGCTTAGATTCCCATGCTGTGCATAGGCCGACACCTAGTGGAAGCTGCAGAGTATTAGTTTGTTTTTCGAAACTCGAAAAGGGACGTCGAACAGGGCGCGCCAGTGTGACGTCCCCTGTACCCATGATCCATGACGCGTGTAGGAACGTCAGATTGTATTTTTTCTGACATGAGGTAGCATGAGGAGTAGCGCGAGTACAGAGTATCCAAGCAGATAAGATAGATAAGACTACAAGTATCCATGCGCCTTCTCTCAGAGGGGAGGAAGGGCGGGCGCATGTGAATCTAAGCAGATACAAGATCAGAAATACGATTATGGTGAGTAATGTATCCCTTCTGATGTTTGTGAATCTGCTTAGATCACATGCTGTGCATGGATTAGCAAGCAGTGTTAGAAGAAGGAGGTGGGATGTGAGAAAGGTCATGAGCGAACAAATGTCTTAGAACCACTTGGCCCACTTGTGTATCTGTCTTGGAATGAGCGTCAATGCAGTAGTGCAGACTAAAGGTGTGAACAGAGCTACATGTAGCTGCTTTGCAAATACTGTCTAAGGGAACATTTGCAATGAAAGCCAGCGTGGTTCCAGTACCTCTTGTGGAGTGGGCCCTTGGCGTAAAAGGCAGTGTTTTATCTGAAAGGTAATAGCACAGTGTATCCATCTGACTATCCACCTAGAGATGGCATTTTTAGAGATGCGATCTCCTTCTCTGCCCGACGCTATGGAGACGAACAGTTTATCTGTCTTTCTTAGTGGTCTGGTCTTGTCTACGCAGTAGAGGACCACCCTCCTCACTTCTAGTGTTACCTCAGCAGAGCTTTTGGGTTCCTGGAAGAAAGCCGGTAGCTCAAGAGACTGGTTAACATGGAATTTGGAAATTTACTTAGTTGAGACCCTAGGGTGAGTTTGTAAAACCAGTTTGTCCTTATGTATAGTAAATAAAGGATCCTGCACCGACAGAGCTAGGATTTCACTGACCCTTCTTATGGAAGTGATGGCTACTAAGAAGGCAGTCTTACAAGTCAGGTGTTTTAGACTAGACTTGTGCATGGGCTCAAACAGTGGTCCTATCAGCTTAGCGAGAACCATATTAAGGTCCCAACCTGGCGGTGGGTTAGAAATTGGAGGGTGAAGTCGATTTACCCCTTCCATAAATGCTTTGACGACTGGTACCTTCCACCATGACACCTTGCTATGGGAAGTGGTGTAGGCTGACAAAGCTGCCAGGTGTACCTTTAGCGAGTTAAACACTAACCCTGAATCCAGTAAGTGGAGCATATAGGAGGTTAGAACATTATAAAGAGTACAATCAACTGGGCTAATTTGCTTATTCTGGCGCCAAATTACGAATCGTTTCCATATATTATAGTAACAGTGCCTCGTGTTCGGTCTTCTTGACTCTTTCAAGATATCCATACATCTCTGCGGTAAACTGAGATGTCCGAACTCTATGACTTCAGAAGCCATGCTGCCAAGGTCATCGAGTTGAGATGAGGATGCACTGTTAGCCCCTCGTGCTAGGAGAGTAGGTTGTACCGGCACAGTAGTTTGATGGGGTCGCACACTGCCAGTTTGCGCAGGTGTGGATACCATGGTTGTCTCGCCCACATAGGAGCAACCAGGATGAGCATCATTGGTTCCCTGTGGATCTTGTTCACCACTTTCCTCATCAGAGGGGTTGGTGGAAAAGCGTAGGCAAATATCCCTGACCAATCCATCCATAGGGCGTTCCCCTTGGAGCATGGCTGGGGGAACCTGGATGCGAAGTCTGGGCATTGCCTGTTTTCGCTTGTGGCACACAGGTCTATAGTGGAGAAACCCCACTGAGAGAGGAGGTCTCCTACGACCTCTTCTTGTAGTCGCCACTCGTGTTTCTCTGGGAGGGGATCTCTGCTCAGAGCGTCTGCTAGCGAGTTGAGTTCCCCCGGAACATGTTGGGAAGACAGGTAAATCTTCCGTTTGAGTGCCCATTTCCAAATTTTCTGGGCAAGCTTGGACAGATTTTGAGAACGAGTACCCAACTGTTTGTGAAAGTAAAACATTGCAGTTGTGCGGCCTGTTAGGATCTGCACTGACTGGTTGGATAGGAGGGGTTCGAAAGCCCAAAGCGCTCTGAAGACTGCCAGAAGTTCTAGTAGATTGATGTAGTTCTGAGCCACCGTGTGAGACCAGAGACCCTGAGCTGTGTGCTGAAGGTAGTGAGCTCCCCACCCTGCCAGGGAGGCCTCTGTTGTGACAACTGCCTGTATCTCTGGATCTTAGAAGGGTTTCCCCTTCATCAGATTCTCTCTTGTCCACAAGCGAAGACTCTGTACTAGTCTGTACTAGTGTTGGCGAAACGTGGGACGAAACTAGATCGTCCCACGGACCATGTTAGGCAGAAACCTGTGCAGTTTGCTTAGGGACCACTGCAAAAAGTTTAAGACTATAGGTGTTAGCAGTAAACCCAATAGGTAGCAGTCTGTACCACCCAGATAGAGTGGCACCACTTTGAGGCTTCTGTGCAGAAGCCTGCCAAAACGTGGAACAAAGGGCTCGACTTGGGTTGGAGTTACAGAGGCGAACACAAACGCCATTTTAAAACAGAGTCCTGGCAAAAAGGCCCAACCGGTGAATTAATATTAAATAAATAACCCGGCGGTATCTTTAACATTGCACCAAAAAAAGTGGTGCGTTTAAAATAAATGGGAGACTCCCATAGGAAATATTCCGGTGGAATATTTTGCGTGGTAACCACTGCCACCAGCCAGAAACTTGACAAGGGGGGACTGGACAGTGCCCCCTCGAAAAACAGACCCATGGGCAATCGAATTACCCCAACCAGTACTTCCACAACATGATGGCTTGTACTGGTTCTGTTCACAATTTAAGACTAGTAAAGTCAATGGTGACTTTACATGCCCTGGGAGACAGTAGTCAGTCCCAGGGTATGGAGTCTATGTTTGGGGGCTACTATGACACCCCTGTGTTACTGCACTGAGGGTGCTGTGTAACACACTAACCAAAAACACATGAAGCCCTATGGAGTAAAAGACCCCATAGCCCATAAAACACATTACAAAGTCAAAGGACATTCTCAAATCATGCCTAAGAGTGGGAGAAAAAGAGTCTCACTCTTAGCAGGAGAAAAAATTAAACGCCAAAAATCCAGCAAAGCTGCTGGGGTACTCGCTAGGTTTGGGAAATTAGTCTACACAGAGAATTCTCCCTAACAGACCACTTGCCGGAGACCAATGTTTCGCCAACCATTCCTGCATGGGTCGCATGCGCAGGTGCCGTGGTTAACCAGGTAAATGCAAGATGCCATCATGCCTAGCAAACATATAGCTTTGCGCACCCTTATTTGGCGACCGGACAGATATTGAGGCATTTGCAGCAACACATTTCGAATTCTTTCCTCTGATGGAAAGGCCAACCCCTCTTGGGTATTTAGGACAGCTCCTAGGAACTGTTTTGAGGTGCTTGGCACAAGGCTTGACTTTTTCCTCGTTGATTGAGAAGCCCAATTGGAAGAGGAGGTTGATTGTTCTTTGGATGTTTAGTCTGCAAATTAGGGGGGACTCCCTTGTAATGAGCCAGTCGTCCAGGTAAGGGTACACTGGGATTGCCTCCCTGCATAGGTGCGCCGCCACCACCGCCAGTACCTTGGTGAATACCCTTGGAGCCAAGGCTATTCCGAAGGGCAGTACCTTGAGTTGGTAGTGCTGGTTGTCTATCTTGAAACGCAAGAATCTTCTGTGCGCTGGGAACATTGAAATATGAAAATAGGCATCTTTCATATCCAAAGTTGCCATGTAATCCTCCTTTCTTAGTAGAGGAATTACCTCTGTAGTGTAGTCATGCAGAATGTTTGTGGCTTGACATACTTGTTTGCAGGGTGCAAATCTAATACTGGGCGCATTGTCAGATCTTTTTTTGGCACAAGGAAGTAGGTTGAATAAATACCCCCCATTTACCTAGTTGACCGGGACCACTTCTATGGCGTCCTTTGCTAGCAGAACGGCGATCTCCTCGAGGAGGATCTTCTGATGTTCCAGCGAGTGCACTCTTGGTCGCGGAGGATGGTCGTGGGGGAGCCCTAGCAACTCTATGCAGTATCCTCCGGACAGCACCCATCTGTCCGAAGTGATCCCCTCCCATGCGTGGGTGAAGGTGGAAATGTGCCCCCCTACTGGGGATGCATGGGAGGGGAACTGAAGCGGAACGTCACTGCTTGGTGGGTGGAGTACCACTTCTGGGGGGCTGCCTCTACTCCGAGTGCGACCCCTACGCTGCCCTCTGGGGTAGCCCTGTGAAGATTGGGATTGGTTGTTACCCCACGAGGTTCCCTGGTTTTGGTAATAATTGGAACCCCTTTGGGAATTTTGGCCTGAAAGCACCGAAAATTGTTGTTACCCCTCTGTGCAGAGGGTTTGTTGGTGAGTTGGCCAAGAAATTTCAGGGTCTCTTACTCATCCTTTGCCGTTTTTAAAGCTTCCTCAACTGCCTTGCCGAATACTACACAGGCATATCTATTAGAGTTGCCTGGGTTTCAGGTTTGAAACCCGACTGTCTAAGCCAAGCGTGACGCTTGATAACAGTGCCCTCAGCAATTAACCTCCCAGCATTATCCGCTGCATCAAAGTTCGTTTTTAACATGCAGCCTGACACAGATCTGCCTTCTGCAGCCTTCTGCTGCCACCCAAGCCAACTGGCTCTTTAAGGGGTCGGGTGCGGAGAAAGCCAAAGCGGACACTTTCTCGCACTGATGGAAATTGTAGTTTGACAAAAGGGGGGCAGTGTTGGCAATTCTTGCCTGACAGGCCGCAGTGGAGGCACCTTTTCTTCCCAGACCATATAGACGTTTGCTCTCCTTATCAGGAGGTGCTTCCAAGGAAGCAAGCGGGGTGCCTGCCCTCTTCCCTGTGGTCGTTACAACCAGGGAATCAGGTTTTAATTGACCCCTAATTTACAGGGGATCGGAGGGTGCAGCACAGAACAATTTCTCGACCCACGGATTAACCGCTCAAGTAAGATTTGGTGTTTGCAGCTAGGGCTCAATTCTGCGCTGGATGGATTTTAGCAATGGGATAGCCGGACTAATCGCTTTCTTATCCCCTAGGATTTCTTGATCGAAATCCCTGTCTTCCTGGACAGCGTGTGTGTCAATACTAAAGTGGGCAGCCGCCTTAGCCAGCACCTCATTAAGGAGGGGTTGGTTGTCTACCGTCGAGTCATGCACCGGGGGGTCTTTAGGAACCGGGGAGTCAATGTTGTAAGCTTCAGCTTCATCATCCCCCTCCTGGTCTTCGTCATCCCCATAATAAGGGTCACCCGCCTGGTCCTCTACATATTGAGGGTCTGTTTCGTTGCAATATGAATCAGGGTGGTAAGTCTCCACCACGAAGGGGTCTGTGACCAAGCCCTCAAAAGGGGCATCTGAGCGGGGTCTCTTAGTAGGGGGTTGAGAGGACCCAGGTGTTACCTTGGACCCAGAAGGGGCAGAAGTAGGAGAGGTGCTAGAGTAACTACAAAAGTAGTTAGGGTCCTTTTCATACTCTGTCAAGGTCTTCTGAGATCCACTCATTAGAGCTAGGAATAATAACAGGTTCTGGTTCCTCATCAGTGCCCATATCTTCATCAGTGGGAGGAATGAGTTTTGTTTTTGGGGTACGTTCCGAAACTTTGACTTCCCGGTTACCTGTGGGGCCTTATGCTTCTCCCTAAGAACATGGGGACCTGAAGATGTCTTTCTGTTTATCCCCTTTCCCATGGCTAGAGTAGTGTTTCCCAGAGTTTTTAGGGGCCTCCGAGGGGTCCGACACCTCGCGTCGAGTTTTCGGAGGTGGGATTCGAAGGCGGACGTCGAATCTCGGGTGTACGGTCAGACGCCTCTAGAGGGTACCGGGCAGTATTGTCATCTGACGATTGGGCCTAGGGACTGTTGATCGGGCGACACCTTTCTCAACCGACGACAGTTGTGACCTGCCATGAGGCAAACGGGAACGCCCAGAGGACAAAGATTTGTTGGACTGCTCTCGTGGTGTCGTCCGGTGCCGATCGCTCGACACGCGTGTGGAGTCATGGCCGGGGGTTGATACGCTTAGTGGTGGTAGAATGTGTAGCGCTTTTGCCGCTGGGTGTTGTCCCCACAACGTGGCCGCCGGCCAGTCCTTCGGGGTCAGGGCCCTGTGCGCAGTTGTCACCCAAGTTACCCCTTTGCCCTCGCCGTCCGATTCGGCAGAGTTGCTGCCATCGCTAAATGTCCCCTCCACGTCCATGGCCTCTAGTTGCCTGGTGTAGTGGGCCCAGCGCTTAGCTGAGTGGTCCTTAAGGGTTTTCGGCCTGAAGAGCTTGCAAGCTCGACAGGTTACCTCGGGGTGGTCTCGTGGGAGACACAGATTGCAAGTAAGGTGCTTGTCCACCCAGGGAAACTTCCTATTACATTTAGGGCAGAACTTGAATGGAGTACTCTCCATATGGTACAATGGCAGCAGGGCGAATATGTATATGAAAAAAGGGTGGGGGGGGGGGAATAGAGAACCTATATGACCACCCCCCACTCTCCCTACTGTATAGGGCCGAGGCCAGAGGCCTTCCAAGGCCCTGAGTCCGTCATGGCAGTCCTCAACGGTTGATTTCTCCCATTTTCACCAGCATCGGTCTTCGGCGGAGGGGGGTTGGGGGGGAATATTAACGTTAAAGTACAAAATGGCTTGGCGCCGAAGGAACGCCACCACATGCGTCTGACTAGTATGGCGGAAAAAAACAATCTGAGGGTCCTACACGCATGAGAGGGATCATGGGTACAGGGGACGTCACACTCTCATCGGCACATCTGTCAAGAATGTCACCAAACTCCAAATCGTTCAAAACAACGCGCTTATAGCCGCCACCGGCCTCACGCATAAAGAACACATTTTGGTACTTAGAAGACAGGTCCACTGGCTCCCAGTCAAGGAGAGGATCACATTCAAAGCCCTGTCTCTGACTCACAAGTGCCTTCACAACCTTGCCCCCCCTACTTGTCATGCAGAATCACCAAACCCGCCTCTCTGACCTTCCAGATCCCTTTACTCCAACCTCCTAGCTGTCCCTAGAACCCGCAAAGCCCGAGCAGGCGGCTCCAGCTTCCCTGCAGTCGCCCCCCGACTCTGGAACTCCTTACCACCCCACATCAGATCCATTGAATCCCACTCTGCCTTTCGCAAAGCCATCAAAACTAACCTCTTTGTCGGACTTCAACCTGGACTTCAGGACTATCTGCACCTGCATGTACTCTGTGTTACGTTGTAAACACTATCTCTGAACTTTTCTGTAACAAGTAAAACTGGGCGGCTTCTTTGTAACCCTTCATCAAGCCTTCTTAAACTCTGACATAGCTCCTCGATGCCTGCGGGCTGCCGTGTGCTCTACAAATTTAAATAAAATAAAAATATATTATAGGGAGTTAATACAACTACTTTAAGTAGCTATGATTCTATGTTGTTTTTGAATTATAAAACAGAAAAAAACATTAGTGCCTTTACAATCTTCCCTTAAAAGTGCATCCTATAAACAGAGTAGATTAAAATATTACAACAGATAAAAACAATATGGACTTCAAGTCCCATAATACTTTTAGTACCGAGACGAGGAAGAGGGATCCAAAGTTGCTAAACCATAGTGAGAGATCTAGTTGCTGTAATGACCCGCACGCGAGCGGGACCTTTAAACATTTAAAGGCCTATCAGATGCGGGTCCGTAAGAATCAGCAGGAGGAAGAAGTGGTGGGAGGCGCCGCTGTGCTAACAGAGAACGTGGCAGAGGTTGGGGCTCCTGGAAGATGCAGAGGAGGCGTAGTGGGAAATGGTACTGAGGCCAGCTGTCCCGAGAGGGAGAGAAGCTTGCCGTGTCATACATCCTGCCCGGTATGAGGTCTTCAGCGGAACGTATGTGGAGCAGTGAAAGCTCCACTGGCAGAGAGCGCGCGCAGCAGAAGGCTGACTCGAGCTGTCAAACACAAGGGAAGTCCTGACGAACAAGGAAGCAGAAGTAGCGAATCGCCAGGATATACCGGTGAGTTGGCCTACAGGTGATCCCGGGGTGCTCTGAAGTAGACCGCTGTGTAAGAAAGTATCTTTTGAATACCAATTCATTAAAGAAAAGCAAACTGGACGCCACTCCCCTATTAAGAGAGGTCGAATAGGAGAATATTGTAACCTGCAGTGCCAAAACCAAAAGGGGGAAAACTACAAGCAAAGTGAATACAACTTATCTAAAGGGAAATATCCAATAATAGAATATTGTAAACCGCATTGCCAACACCAGAAAGGGGCAGTAATAAAACAAAGGGTATACAACTTTCCTGAAGAGGATTTTCCAACATGGGGACATTGTAACCTGCATTGCCAAAGCCAAAACAAAGAGAGTGACAAGAAGGCAATTTGAATTTAGCAGTCAAAGAACTTTCCCTGTGTGAGAAAGTTGGAAACTACATTGCCAGCAGAAAATAGGTTGTGTAGAAAGAAATCTGAGACGGCAGGAGAAAAGCCCTCCTTGGGGAAATGATCAAGGGGAGAGAACTGTAACCTGCATTGCCTATGGCAAACAGATCAATGTGAGAATCATTGTCTTTGTGTGCAGTATATTTGTGCAAGAATTTTTAAGTTGGAACTAGCCTAACCACATAGTACAGGTTGTTGTAGTAGTAGTAGGAGTGTTATCCTGGCAGGCGAGTACACTAGGAAAGGGACAAGTAGTTGTTAGTCCTGGCAGGAGAATGGACCACGAAGAAGGTTATTTGAAGTACTGCAAATGTGGTAGAAGGTTGATAAATTGTTGTATAACCATCCTGACTAAAGTTGCTTAATGAAGAAGAAAGGTAATGTGATAAAAAGTGATTGGCCTTCAGGGAAAAGGAACATTTCATTGACTTTGTGTATGAAGAGAGAGTCTTTTTTGTTTGCCAAGCAGAAGGTTGTGAAAGCTCTAACAATTGTCTTAAGAGTGAGAAATATTTTGGGAACTACATTAGTCAGCTTGCCAAGTGAAGGACATATTGGAACTGTGTATGCTACCTGGAGTGGAACTTGGCTAGTGAAAAGAACCCTACTGAGACTGAACGTTGGTTTGAAGCATCCTGAAATGATCCTGGGTAAGGGGATCCAACCCTGGTCACAAGGATACTGTTTTATAACTTTGGTGTTTCAATTGTGTGACGTTTAAATTGCCAAAACATTTCTTTATGAATTTGTTGTGTGTATTTGTGTGAGAGACAGATACTTTTGGACATTAGGTCACTTTCCTTTAGCCTTGGTTTGTTAGGTAAGGAAATCCTTCTTAGGCTAGGGAAAGATAGGCTCACCCCTTATTTAACAAAATGGCGACTTTTGAGAAAATTCTACCTGTGTTTCTGTCTCCCCTGTCTGACCCCTCACAATATGCATACAAATGTGTGGGTTTTCAGCAGTTTAGTACACACTTCTATGAATCATGGCTGTGTTACTCTGATTGAAGCTCATCATTTACATTTGTGATTCTATCCCTTTCTGTTGTGCCTCTATCCAAATATAGTGAAAGCATCACATCTTGCAGTTTTTGGTTTTGGCTCATACAAGCACAACTGTGCGTTCAAATCAAAGCTACGGAGAAGAGAGAGAACAGGAAGTGTGTTTAGAAGCAGTCCATCACAGTACATAGCATTCATCGTAGTCCCTCTACTTTGTCCTATCGAGACCGTCTCAGGAAAAGTCCAAGTTGCCCCTCTGTGTCTCTCTGTGGTTCTCACTCTCTATGCCTTACTACCCCATCTTTCTCTAATCATCACTTTCATGCATAGCAAAAGCCATTATAATATGTTCTATAACATTAAATTGTTATAGGAAATATGAATAAAAAATATATTACATAGACCACAATCTACAGTCTATACAATAAGAAAACTATTACACGAGCAATACAAATTCCATAACGCAACCCCCATGTCCCTTTCTAACATATCCACATCTGTTTTAGAAAGGCCAGCAAGTCTACAGATCAAGTGCCCTTCTTTCGTGCCAAGCCTGAGTGAGATATCTGGGCACTACTTAAGTCACCTGCTATCTTTAAAACATGTAAATTAAGTAGGCCCTGGAATACTTCACATTTCCTAAATATGTTTGACCAAAAAAGGACCTAAGTCCCTTCCTTCTCCATATGTGATAACACTGGCACAATAGTAAGAAGTGGACTTCAGCGGCTTCAACCGTCCTATCACATTAACAGAGTCCGGCCATAGGTTCCTGGCTCAATTTAGCATTTAGAGTGTGTGGAATTCCAAATTGAAACTGCATAAATAGTTTGCTTGCCTCCTTGTGTATACTTGAGGCCAGATAAGCCTCCATCCACCATACATCCTCACGTTTTAAATAACTGGACAGAATTGAGCATTTGTCTGGATTACCAAACATTGCTACTCTTCTCACTTCCTAAAATCTCTACCTAACTTCCCAGAGCGAAACACTAGTATTCATAGTAGTAGGATCCCACAGGGTCCCAAAGCGCAATGCGTAGCCGATTTTCGTAACCCATGACAGCTACGGAGTCTGTACAGAAGCATCCAAGGCTAAAATGTCTTTCAATGTTGCTTGGTTATACACAGCCCTCCGAGTTACCCCACAGCCTAACCCAATATGCAATAGGTAAAAGGGAAATCCGATCAACTATAGAACAGACACCAGTCACTAGACACAGAGGTCTGGTCTCTTCAACACTGTTTTGTAAGAAAGATCTTTTCAGCTACTACAACCGCGGCACATAATGCATAACTCAAGAATTTGGCACCATATATAGACGAAGGGACAAACCTTTGTTGATATACATCAAGGTACTGTGAAAGAGAATTCTCCCCAAACTTCCAATTGAACCACAGAAACCCACCAGCAGATTGCCCCATTTATTTCCACTCCTTTCCATCTGCTCTCCCCCTCCCCCACTGTTTTAATTATCAACGCAGTTGCCCAGGATGTAAACGTGAGATATACCTCTAAACATTCACCATTTACACAAAAACTCCTTATATGGCATTTAAATTGCCCTGTCAGTTCTCCATCCATGCCGTATCTGGCTCTTGCCAAATGTCCATCATGTAGCACTTCCAACATCTCCAAGTACTCTTTCCTAAAGCTATCCCCATCAGCTACTACCAGATCAAGTCCTTATTCATTGTGAGGGGTCAGAAATTAAAGCCGGACACAAACTTGTCATGTTTTTGGTTAAAGACTTTTATTAACTTAAACGAGTTGGGAAAATGCCTCTCTGGCCCTGCTCGAATGGTGATTCCCTACCTAAAACCAACAATGAAGGATCTGTCTTTGTCACAATGTCAGAAATCAAAAGTCATCTTTGTGTCCAAACATTCTATCCTGACCCTCACACTACAAACAAAATAATAAAGTGAGGAGGGAAATTACTTTAACCTGGTATTTGCAAAACACTTTCTTAAATAAAAATAGAACAGCTCCAATGTAAATGTTCTCCAAAATGGAAAAGACCTTAATTCCAGAGGGTGATTCTCATCTCCATGATTCTTCCCCGGTATCACAAATGTCTCTTGGTCTAACAGTTCTTTGTGTCTTTCTTGGCCCGCAATAATCCTATTCGGTACAAAGCCGTTTAGCCTTGTAAATTCTTTTTTACCACAAGTTCCTTCTTGTTCACCAAACAATGCCATTGTTTGCAATTGGACTGGTATAATGCCCTGGCAGGACTCTTCATGTACTTCCGATTGCCTGATGTACTCTCCTGCTAGGACTTCTCTTCTAATTCCAACTGCCTGATATATTCTTGCCTGGACTTCTCATATATTACTGCCTCTCTTCACATCCAAGCAGCAAATACACTTCTTCGCTTGATATATCTACTTGTTTCACTGTTCTTTTAAGCTTTCCCCACATCTGCATTACATGCACCCATTTGTTATTGGGGTTCGGGTTGGCACTCTGCCCTTTCGATTCACAAACCACCTTCTAGTTGCTTTGCTTTCTATAAACTTTATAATGTTCAAATTGTCTTTGGGGTGGTCGCCGAAATGCCCCGAGGTCCCCACTCTGCTTGGGTTGAATCACCAGCTCTGTGTAGTGTCTTCGGTCCTGAGCTTACGCAGTGTACCTTTGCCACTTGATTCCCACTCTGGGCGGCTCCGACGTCTTTCCAGCTTCTCTCGGCGCTATGCTCCTGCACGCCTGCTTTCCTTCAGACCCCGGCCAGGACATCTCTGCTGGATGCCCAGGAATCCTCTTGCGGTTCCTGTCATCTCTACAGCATGCCTTGCTCGCACCACGTTACTTTCCTTCTCTGCTGGCGAGCCCTTTTACTCCACCACAATGGCTCGTGCCTCCAGCTTCTGCACGCCTCCAACAGAGATGCCATGTCTCATCCGGAGCTCCTTCTGCCACTGTAATAGAGGGGATAAACCCACTCTCGCCAGCAAAGTTGCTCAGGTGGCCAGAGAAAGGCCATTGCTTTTGATTATCCAACCCTGGGGGTAGATTTGCAAGGGAGGATCACCTGCGTGAAGGAGATTTGGGGAATGGAAAACATGTGTCTTTGGTTGAGACGCCGTGTCCCCAGTTTCCATTTCACAATGAAACTTCAGTCCCTGAAGCCTTTATGGGGTACCGTCAAGCCCCCTACCTTTTTGCCTTTCAAAATAACCCTCGGGTAAATATTCCATATAGAGGGACAAGGAAGAGAACAATAATGAGAACACCTCCTTAATATGGACAGGCTAGACCCACATTCCCCTCCTGCGGTTAAATCAAGAAATTGTCAAAATACATCCCAACCTCCCCCGAACTTTGTAGGTTATTACCAATCTTCCCCACTGTCGCACACAAAAACTGTTCCATATTCATGTCCCTGTAAGATTGGGATGAGGAAGAGGCAATTAAGACTAATACACACTTCCCCCTGTGCATACCACTTTGGTACTGGGATGAGGAAGAGCACTTTGGAACACCACTTTAAGGGTCAGGCATGTCCCACTGACAGAAGAACTTATGGTCAGGCAAAGGACCTGCTCCTGCAACCAATAGTGCGGACACGGGTGCATAAATGGAAGAGATCCGTATGGGAACAGAACCACCTGGGAAGGAGGACGCGGCAAGCCAATGTGGAGCAGGCTGGAGAAGGGCCATTGAAAAGGACGGTGACAGCTGCAGGAAAGCAAGGAAAACGTAGAGTCTAGGATGTGCTTCGAGAGGGTCGAGAGCGCTGCAGAGCCCAGAGCTGTGTGTTCCTCACTGGGGAAGTCTCCAGAAAGCAATTGAAAGCAGGACGGTTTGGAAAAGCTAAGCTCTGCTCGCCAGAGCTCCCGACGAGAGAGAGAGAGAGAGAGGGCGGGGGGAGGGGCGAGAGAGAGCCACAGAGGAAAACAAAAGCACCCAGAGGAGCGGCCGCACACCGCTAAATAATAGAGAGACCACTCATGCCAGTGCACTCCAGGGGCTTAGTTTGGGCAAAGGAAGATGTTGATCGAGTGACAGCATGCAATGAATGGGTCTGGAGACCAAATGGACATTACAGAATCCCGAACAAGCTGCAAAGTACTTAATGAGTTATTGAATACCCAACTGAGGAAAAGATGTGAAAAAGATATGAAAAAAACACATGAAAAAAACATTAAATTTTTTTTAAAAAACACAAGTGCATTCACAAACTAAGTAAATTTGAAGGAAAAGCATTTATGAACAATGTAAAAGTAGAAAGCCCAGTGAAACCCAATTTTTTTTTTTTTATGTTTTATCACAAACCTTTAAAATACATTTCCGCATTCACATGCAATTTCCTTTCCCTGGTGAATACGCCCGAGATGGTCATACCATGTTCTACTATTTCTTGCCATTTTTGTGGTATCTACACTCAGTGGAGCTTCATGCAAATTACTTGTAATTTTCAAATTGACAATGTAAATAGTTGCTGTTTACAGGTCCTCATCCAAGGTTTGGAAATGCAACAAGATTTCTCCTATGAAAGAAGTCAGCGCTAAGGTTAGGGACCCGTCAGTCTCGTCAAACATTAGATCCCACCAATCTTCAGCACTAAACGTTGGGCGTTTCGATATGAAGCTTCCTAAGTGTTTCGTTCTCTCATGACGAATTGGCAGACAAAATAACGTCAGATGTTTCAATGTTTCTTCATTGGATTTGCACAATCAGTCA
Organism: Ambystoma mexicanum; assembly: GCF_040938575.1. Classification (NCBI taxonomy): domain Eukaryota; kingdom Metazoa; phylum Chordata; class Amphibia; order Caudata; family Ambystomatidae; genus Ambystoma; species Ambystoma mexicanum. The sequence goes on along the minus strand of NC_090925.1, from coordinate 1,261,799,147 downwards.
TATTGTTGTTCCCTGGCCAGGTACTTGTTCTTTCTTTCATTGTAAACAAGTTTAATTGAAACTTCATGTAAGTTCTTCTACGATGTAAGTCCGGAAATAATTTCCAAAAGTTTTGAATTTCATTGAGAGCTCTTGTCATAGGAAACACTTTTCATTATGAGATGGGCTCTTCCTTGTTCACAGGTCATACACCAATCACATCTCCATAGCATTTTTTTGGCAAGTTCTGGGTTTGAATGTAGTGTGTCTATGTTGATGTCAAGTTCAGACATTAGGTCTCTGCATCGGTTTGCCCATAGCATGAAGACCGAGTTCTCGTTGATGGGGCCTATGTTTTGCAAGATTTTGAATTGTAGAGGCGTTACTTTCATGGTCACTTTCCTGTACAAGGAAATCATGTTCCAACACACTCTAACTTGGATGGACGTTAAGCTAAATTTGTGTCGGATACAAGCTGTAGGCGTTCCCTTAGGTAGATTCAACACTCTAGACCAAAAGATGTTCTCAAGAGCACTCCAAAGTTCCTGCGGGCAACCCAAAGCACATTCAGCACCAAAGATTAGTGCAGGGACCGCCTTTTGTTTATAAAAGGCCAATGCTGGCATTAGGGAGTATCTGCCATATCTTTTATTTAATGCGGCTGCCTGCACTGTCAATTGGTAACTTTTTTTTTTTTTAGTTCCTTCAACCAACGGGGTATCGTTTATGTTGGAACTGATTTGCATTCCCAAGTATCGTGCGTTCATGATGTTTAACAATGTTTTGTCCAGATGCAATCGAAAGTTTGGCTGTTGACGCCGTCTCTTGCCACTCAGATTTTCAAGTACAAGTATATCTGATTTTGCGATGTTAATACTCAGACAATTGGTTCTCACATATTGCCCCCAGTGCGGTCAATTTTCTTTGGAGGCCAATTGGAGTTGAATCTAGTAGTATTACAAGAGACGACTTATGTGAGATCCATTTAGTTTGGGCAAGAAGGATTTTGTACCTTCAATGGTTTCATCAATGTCGGAAATTAACAAGTTGAAGATGATGGAGGCTAAAGGGCATCCCTGTTTTACTCCACACTGTGTCCAGATGGGATCAGATACGTTTTCCAGAGTGGTCCAATCTGATTCTTATTACCGTGTTCGTGTGAAGTTCCTTTATAGCCAAGAAAAGACTTGCAGGACATTTCCACATGATAATTTTTTACCATAATATCTCCAGATCAATGCTATCAAAAGCATGTCATAGGTCAATTATGGCCAAATAGATCTTGGTTCTTGTTCTTATGGCGTCCATCTTCAAGATGTTGACAATTAAGAGGTTTAGACTGCACCCCACTCCTTTGACGAAACCAGTTTGTCTCTGGTCGATGTGCTTGCTCATAGAAGTCCAAGCTAAAAGCTTACGTTGTAGTAGCATGGCGTAGATCTTGCTCAGCACATCCAGAAGTGCAATTGGGCAATAGCCTTTTGGATTAGCCCGGTTTCCCTTTTTGAATACTGGTACGATAATTGCAGTTTTCCAGTATGTTGGTGTTGTGCACGCCCTAGCGATGTTCTTGAAGAGAGTGTTGCAGAAGTCTGCCCAGGCCTGTGGATTTTCCTTTAATGTGAAATTGGTTAGGCCATCTGGGCCAGGGGCGCGAGACGTGCTTATTCTGTTGATGATTTCTAGGCTTTCAGATCTCTCAAATAGCAGGTCCCATGTGTCTGGTGCAGGAAATGAGGGATCTATAGAGTTTCCCTCCTTCTTGTAAAGCAGATCGTAGTGACTCATCCAATCTTTCTCAGTTACCATGTTTGTTTGGAGTGCAGTCTGGGAGCGCTCTTGTTCATTGATCAGAGACCAAAACTTGCGTGTATTCTTGTTTCGCATTTTTGACAGCATTGATTCTGCATTGTGTTTGTAATATGATGGATCTATGAGATTTGAGCCCGTTTTTGTATGACTTATCTTTTTGATGTTAACTGTGTCTTGAATTGTAAGTGGTTTTCCACATGCTCTGATTTTATATTGCATCTTGTATTTTTGTTCCATTATATCGAGGTCAAATGCGTGTTTATTGCTGAATACATGATTTTTCAAGCCCTGCCTCTAATCCATAAAGTTTTCCAATAAGTGTTGGTATTCCAGTTGGCCATGATCGTTCTGATAAGCATTATTGATAGTTTGGACGTTATGTTCGGTCAGTTCTACTCAATGCGACCGCTATTTCATGCTTCCATGTCTGATCAGAACCGTTTTGCGGGCCATACATGCTCAGTAGTACCAGATTGTGGTAGCTTTCCAATTTTGGGACCATATGTAGCGATTTGACACGCATGTGCAACGCTTCAGAAATGAAAAAGTAATCTAGCGTTGACCAACTGTCTCTTCCAGGTTGCTTTGGCTGGTATGTCGCCTGTGGTGTTACCGTTTAGGATTTGTATGTTTCTCAGTTCCATTTCGGAGCACCATTGCTCAGCTGCATTCATCCTAGCCGTGTTTCCATGGCGTGTATGGTTAGGTGACTCTAGGCAGTTGATATTTAGATCTCCACATATCAGAATTTTTGGAGCTAGTTCCGACTCATGGATTTGGTCTATTATAGATGCAATTTGGTCAATGAAGGCTAGTGTGCTATTTGCATTGTGTTGCCAATAGATAGAGACGATCTTGTTCAATCTTTTTTTCACCTTCCGCAATCAATAGTATTTTTTGAATGTAAGGAGAGATGTTATTCGCTTCTTGAATTTTATAGCCAGACTGCTTTTGTACAAATGTCATAAGACCCGCCATGGGCCTACCCATGGTCTTTTTGTTTGCGGGGTTTAGGGCAATTTCAAATTCTTCTACAGTTGGACACTCTACAAGCCAGGTTTCTTGCAGGCACGCTATGTGCAGGTTTCCCAGCCAATTCGTGAAATAGGTGTACAAAGCCACAAGTGTTCAAACATCCGATCTTGAACAGTTTCGATGGTTCCGGTTTGCAACATTAGCTTTGGTGCTGAGCAGCTAGGGCTTTCGAAATCCAGCTCCAGTCAGTAGAGTCTGCACTTGTTGTGTTTAAGCAGGATGATGTCGAGTCTCCTCGAAGTGTGGACCCTTTGTGTACAAACGTCATCTTAATAGGTTCCCTAGTTTCAGTCACTTGGGGGATTCTTGTTACGTCTTGTTGGTGTGTTTTGTTTTTTGCATTGAATTCATTCTGGCAGCTGGCGTCATTCTCAGACTGAAGGTTTTTCAAACCTTTCTACATTACCACTTGGTTTCGCGATCTGTCCAGACAGATCTTTGCATCTGAATTGAGTTGTTTAACTTCAGGTTCTCAATGATTATGTGTCTCTGTGATATCAAAGCCCAGTGATATTAAGGTTGGCGCAGCCTCTAGTATGATGTTACGTATTATTCTAGAGTCAACGTGAAGCTTCATTGCGTCGTTTTGACCCTCCTTGAAAAATTCCACAATTTTTATGTCGTTCGTGTTAATCATTCGCAGACTCGGCACATAATGTAGCAGTTGTAGAACGTTGTTACGATTGAGGGATAGATCATCTTCAATGTCTTCTATGCGCTCTAAGCATAAGCAATACTTGGCGTTTACTGGTGTTTTGCTTCTCTTTTTTATTTTTCACAGTGTAGATATTTTGACCTTGATTTTGCTGAGGGCCATTAGTGCCACCCTCTTGTGGTCTGCTGTTTTTGTTACTCGCGTTTCCATCTTGGGCGTTCTTTTGAGAGTTCATGCGTTTTTCGTTGCTGATGGATGGATGGAAAACCACGTTTTGCTTTGACAGCTCCATTATCTCGCTGGTATGATTTATAGTGAGTTTGTCCCAATTCTGGTATCAAGTCATGAAGGGGGGACTCTGGTTTTTGCGGCATTATTGCCAACTTTAACATGGAATGGACTATCGTGCATGTTCTTGATGGTTTGGACGTTGGAATGGGAGGTGAATCGGAAAGCACAATCATTTTGGCTGGTTCCACATCAATGATTTTTGCTTCTTGGACTGCCTCAACAGTGTCTACTCCCTTGTCATCATAAGTAGATAAGTCCAAGATATTAATTGGGATTTCGTTGTTCGATGAGAACGTGTCTGGCGCTGGAACTTGCATTGAGCCACTCTCCTTTGGTTTGTTTAGCGCCAGTGATGTTGCCTGCGTACAAACAGCATTTGAGGTCAAAGTAAAGCTTACGGCTTTGATGTTTCGGAGACATTTTCTTGAGTTATTAGTCATCCGTGCCTTCTTCCCCTTCAGATTCTTTGATTTTTTAATTTGCAATGATTTTGGGATGTGCAATGTTTTCAACTTCTTTTTGAGGTGCTTTAAAGATCGAAAACACGTCTTCCGTCGGTTTTGTGATCGCAATCGCAGGATCCTGAGGATTGATGATTCGGCCTCTCAGATCAGCAGAGGTAGAAGGGATTTGTAAGTCGATGTTTGCAGTGTTTCCAGTGTTTTGAACGCTTTCCACCGCACTGGCGAAGGACATAATTTCAACCGCTGGCACATGCACAATTTCCAAGCTTCTATCATGATCTACTAAGGTTGGAAGTGCTTGTGAAGTGTCAGGTACCGAGTTGCAGCTGTATGAAGGGCTTTCAGATGTAGCGTCGGTAAGCAGTACAACTTCCGTGGGCATTTATAATAAGGCCACTTTCTTGGATGGTTGATGGGTTCCAATCACAGAGTGTTCTGTCTCTTTTTTTTTTTTAAAACTCTTTTTATTGAATTTACAACAACACATCCAAACCATAACACCCAAACATAACCCCCCCACGCCCCCTCTCCCCACTGAGGCACACCAGCTCAGCCTCCGGTCCCCCACTATCGAGGGCCAGGGAACAAAGGTCATTGCAGATCTAACAGTCTTAAAAGTTGCGGGCACCAAGCCACCCGGAAATCGTCCTTGGGATAAGCCAGAATCTCTCCCCAGTCATTTGCAAAGCTATGTACATTGTCATTCATGGCTTCTTGCAGTTGTGAGGCTCTAGCCAACTTGGGGGATCATTCTCCACAACCTTTCCCACTCCTCTTTGTCCATTTCTCTCCCCACCACATCCTCCCATTTCCTCATATATGGCCATTTCTGCCTATCAGTTGTATTGTCCAATATCCTGTACAGATTCAAAATTAGACCCTTGGACCAATCATTCATCAGTAGGAAATTTTCAAATGGCGTGGCATCCCTATTCACCGTTCCCTTAATACCAGGATACATGACCCAGTGTCTCAGTTGCGCATATCAGAGCCCTTCTCCTTCGTTTACCCCGAATTCCCTTTTGCAGTCCACAAAGGATAGTATTTCCCCCCCCTCGAAACATGTCTCCCAACTTTCTGCATCCACCATTCTGCCATTGTGTAAAGGCTCCCTTCTCCATTCCTGGGGTGAATTCCCCGTTGTTGAAGAGGGGCGTGAAGGGGGAAGGAAATGTCGTTATTCCCTTGATCCTCACCAGCTTATCCCAATTGTCTGCCACCAACTTTGTCACTGAACTCAAGTATAGATGCTTTGGCCTACTATGTTTTGGCAGCCACAGAACCTCTGCCAGCCCGCGATGCGTAACAGCCCTGTCCATTTTCACCCATAACTTATTCTGGCCCATTTCCCCTTCCTGGAGCCACTCTCTAATCACTCTCAGCTGCGTGGCCTCGTAGTACCTCTGGAAATTTGGTACCGCCAGCACCTCCTCCCGTTTGGGTGCCTCCGACAAGTGCCTACTGATCCTAGCTCTTTTCCCTTCCCAAAGAAATGTGTTAGTTAATGTTCTCAATTCTCTAAAGAAATTTTCTGGGACCTCCTGGGGAATTGCTTGAAAAAAGTATAGTAGCCTAGGAAGAGTAACCATTTTCACTGCCGCTAGCCGACCCAGCCACGAGACCCTGAGAGTCCTCCACCTGTGGAAATCCTGCTTGATATCCTTTACCAAATGCGGGTAATTGGCCCCATACCAGCCCCCTAGCTTCGCCGTGATCTTGACCCCCAAATACCCAATTCCCCCTGTGCTCCATACAAAGGGAGAGCATGCCCTTTGAGCTTCCCGTTCCCTGTCCTGCAAAGTAAGACTTAATAATTCTGATTTGTTGATATTCACCTTTAGGCCCTTTATGTCTCTTTAATGATTAGTTCTTTGTCCATTAGCTCTGTGTTTGAGTCTTTGTTAACGGTGCTTTTCATTGCCTTCTTGGGTTCAAGTGACACATAGGATGTCCTACCCTGTTGACCGGTACTCTCGCAAGAATTATGTTTTTGTTGGCGTAATAAGCCAAGAGCTTCTTTGGCCACTTCGGCCAGAAGTTTTTTGTCATCACTGTTTTGTTTTTGGTCTGCTAGTTTGGAGAGAGAAGAGTCAATTTTGTTTGTGGATTTGTAGAACATTTGTTTGAATAAATTATTGTCACATTCAAAGTTGACTACCTTAGAGTTCATCAGAGCGACCAATGTAGTCGTTCAAGTTTTCCTTCATTTGTTCATATAATTTAATAAACGGACACAGGGTCATTGTCATTGTGGATGTTAGAATCGGTTGAAGTTCTCGCACAATTTTTGTAATTAGTTCATCTTGGTTACGGGGTCCCTCAGGTTTTCTTGCTTTCCCTCTGTGTTGTAGTCTTTGAATTTTGGGATACCCCCGTTCCATGATTGGTGGGTCGGAGGAGGGGTCACCTAGACTGGATTCTTTTGCATTGTTCACTGAGGTCATGCGCAGGGCTACCTCGGAGATGTTGTGTGCTGATCTTTCAAAGCTTTGCCTTGGTGATGTTGTATTTTGTTTCAAGTCCTTACATGCGATTTATTGAGAGCAGTAGATGCCTGGAGAATCACTATCTTCAATTCTTCTACGTTTAGAAGGGGCACCTCGTCCGATAATGTCAGTTGTGAGCTTCGTTTTAATTGGAGACAAGTTATTTCTAGCCAGCAATTTAGGGCTAGATGATGTTAATGCCTCATCATGTTTTGCTCCGTTGCGCGCTAAATTGATCTTGGTTAGATCTTGTAAGAGTTTGTTCACCACGTCAAGTGAATTTTTTATTGGCGTTGGATGAGGGGATTTTCCCAGGGTGCACTGACATTCTTTGTCTTCTATGGGTCCACTGCTCAAAGTGGCTTCAGGACTCGTAGGATGTGGAGTAGGTGTAACGAGTGCTAAACTGTTCTCCTTCACTCGTCCACTCGAGGCACTTTCCTCGGGGTCAGGACTCCCACAAGTGTCATCAGTTGCTGCTTGTGGGACAAGGTCCCCTGTTTTGGGGCATATTGCGTCTATGATCGTTGTTGTCTCTTGAGATTGGTCGGAGCTCACTGGAAGGCTCACAGGAAGTAAACACTTCATTATGCGGTGTCAATGAGTCATCCTTTCTGTTCTGCTCGATCACTGACACTTTAGGAACTTTATTTGTAAACGTGAAGTGCGTTGGTTTTAGTTTGGACTTAAGCGATCTCTTTGAGAAGTCGTTATTTTTCCTCGCTCGATTTGTAAGTCATGTCATGAATTGCTTGTAGGTCCTCAAAAATGTCTGATGCTGAGAAAAACAGAGTGGCAAGCAGAGGGTGCTCCGATTCCCGATCGGCCATCTGCTTGCCAGCAGAAGCGCACTGTAGCCCCTCCTTGGCAAACAGCGAATGCGCGACCAGGACGCGCAGGGGAGGAACGACGGCACCCACCCGCTGAGCACAACGAGCTGACAGCCACCGCGTCCCGGTCCACTAGCACCCCAGGAGCCCACAACGAGTGCACGGCATCTTGGGTCATCATAAGTATTTGTTAATTGAACGGTCTCGTTGTTTGAGCACCGTTGTTAAGTGCTCAAGGCGGGGGCACGGGCAGCCGGGCCCTTACGTTTTGGAGAGTGGATGACATGGAGTTAATCGCCCCTGGCGGCTTTTTGAATATGCTTTGTATAGACTGTGAGAACATGTACTGATTGTAGAAGCACACGTGGAGGGTGCGGTATGGCTTAATTTTGTGCTAGTCACATTGTTAATGTTAGAAATGGTATTAGTATCAGGATTCAACCTTTCTTGACTTAGGGGAGGAGCCGATTCCGAAAAGAGCAGAGAGTCGCTCGCTCCACGACGTAGTTGTAACCTTATCAAAGGGTGTTGAAGTACTCTTCCTCTCTCTCTGGGACAAGCTGGGAGTTGTGGGTCTCCCATATCAGCAAGCCAAGACTCCCAAGACTCCCAAGACTCCCAAGACTCCCAAGACTCCCAAGACTCCCAAGACTCCCAAGACTCCCAAGACTCCCAAGACTCCCAAGACTCCCAAGACTCTGCTCCGCGGAGAGTCTTATGGCACTTGCAGCAGGTATGCTCTGCCTCCAGGCAAGGGCAATGGAAAAGTTCCTCACAGAAAAACAGAGACAGAAGACTCTGCTGAGTACGCCAGTGAAAACCATTAATGAGAGCTTGTGAAGCAAGGGAAAAGTAAATGATAAGCACTATTGGATAGTGTGAAAGCAAGGTGCTATTAAGGGGAAATACCACGAAGTGGAGTGTGTGAAAGTCACATGTTGGCAAAAGACGGTCAGTCAAGTGAAACAGAAGTGCATATGGACTTATAACAGACACAGAAAGGAAACCTGGGTTGGCAAGAAGTCCAATGAGAAGTAATTAACTTTACAGAGTGCCAAGGGTTATCTGTTGTGTGACCTGTGATGGGTGGACCATGTGGTCCAAAAACTACGCCTAGACCGAGTAACCCCTTTGAGTGAACCAAGGAAAGTCAAGAGGCCGATGCTGTTCAAGCGACAAAGAAAAGCCAAGTTAAGTGAAGTGTTGAAAAGCCTGAAATGTTACAAAGTGAATTTGAAATCAGTACTGAGAATTAAGCACGTTGAATTGACTGAATTTGAAGCCAGCAGAGCAGTCTTCTTGTGGAAAGGAACCCTGAGATTTGGGAACTGTATTGAACTGGTGGAATGGAACACCCACGGCCTTTTGAAATTTTGTTGAACTCGGGGAAGGGAACCCCAAGGCCTTCTTGTGTAACTGGTTTGAACTTGGGGAAGGGAAGCCGAGAGCTGGAATAAGTTCAGAACTTTAGTTTGAACACGGTTTCTTTGGTTGCCGACATCCCTACACATTGTCGGTCTTTAGTTGTGAAGGAAAGTATAGGTGTTGGACACAAACTTTTGAGTTGAACTTTATGACACAGACTAACCTTTGTTTCTTTAGGTAGGGAAATCCCACCTTCGTGTAGGGCAAGTTAGGTCTTACTCCATCCTGACATTCAGGAAATAAACCAATTCAAGAAATAAACCATTCATTTTAGAAAAAGTGAATCTGTTGTCTGTGTCTTACTTCATGATGCCTTCACACCATCAGCTTCAACAGGTCTCACGCCAGCTGGGTAAGCCAACCAAATTTCCCTGGTCTCCCCATCAGTGAGCGACACTGCAGTCTCTTCTGGGCTGGGGCACTCTGCTGATCCCCAGGGGTTCCCCGTCCTACTGGAGGTCAGTGGACTGGCTGGCACAAGTCTCTCCCCCTTCTCACCTGCTTTTGTTGTTTGCTTGCGACCTTCTGTGATGTCTTCTTTCTCACGGTCCGGGATTTGTAAAAACCCGAGCGCTGGTCCTCGGATTCCAGCATGAGGTTCGCAATCCAACTTCTGGGAACGTTCAGAAGAACAGGCCGGATACCAGGAAGGAATGATGCTCGCACTCGGAGGCACAGCACGCCGTGACCCGAGCGCGGAAAAAAATCCTAGAAGTTCGGAGGTAAGGTAGAGGAATGGAAGGAAGGAAGTGAAATTCAAGGAACCAGGAATCAGAAGAAAGACCCAAGCGAACTCCGGCAACACACATCCAACTACAGCAAGCGGTAGCACTGAGACGCGCAGAGCCGCGGGGGCGTGTCTGTTTTGTAGAGCGTACAGCGTGGAGTGTAGAGACAGGCCAGCAGCATTCCGTTTCAAGGGGCCATGTTGGAAGGATCGCTGTATTCAATCCCCTATGGGTCAGGGACCAGGAAGTCCAGAAGGGACGCAGACAACGGTTCATGACACTGGCTTCCTTGAGACCGCCAGTGCTTTCCAGCTCCCCACAAGAAGTTGCGAGGCAAGGGTTAACATTATCTTAGCAAACCAGATTTCAGCCCTTCCTTCTCCAGCACAGGATTCCTGCAGTGAGGTCCTCTCTCACAAGCTCCGAGACTTTCCTCCTTTTTTTATATTGGCTTTGGCCAATATAATTTTGGAAGGACTAAACTGCTAACAGTGGGAAGGTATCATCATTACTCCTCTCCTCTCTCGGATTGTGGGAACAGTAGCCCCTTTCTGAGAATATTGTATACCTGTTTGCAATAGGATTTAAAGGCAAACTATGTTTGGAAGAAGAGTATGTGGAAAAGTGTAATTATTTTACAAGGCCGGTTAGTTGAGTGTTTTGGTTTTCGGGATGTAACGAAAGCATTCCACTGAAAAGAGGAAAGTCCCCACAGTTAATCCTTAGATTGTTGCAAATGGGGGATTTATTCTGAAAGGGGAAAGGATACCACGCCTCAGGATATCTCCCAGGACGTTGTCTCCCACACCCCATGTTATCCTCCGTCATACAGCAGCCCCCAGGGTCAGGTAGCGGCTGCGGTGCCCTGGCCACACGAGAGGAGGTCACCGCTATGAAAACAGTGCTGACTCAATCGGCTCATGGAGTCGAAAGTACATTTCTGATCTACACATCTCTTTCTTTTTCCTTTCATCTAAATGGGGGGGACGGGGTGTTGAATTCGATTGAGCTTGTAAGAGATCTGGGTGCTGAAAGCATACAAAAGTGATGTAATGTATGATCATTTCATTCTGTTGTGCTGAAACATCCCCAAGCCCACAAAGCTTGCACATGGACGTATGTGTAGTGTTTCTACATTTTGCAATTGAGGGCCTTGCTTAGTTGGAGGGTTTGAGGTATGCTTGAAACTTAAGCTCTGATATTAAGTGAAATTGACAGGCAAGGACAGTAGAGGAACTGTTTGTTATCTCAGAGGTAAATGGACATATGGCCTTCACAGTACTGTATCTTCCTTTTGGTAGTTATAACTACCATGTTTAGATGAATTAAATGATATGGCATTTATAACGCGCCTATACACAAGTGTTTCAAGGCGCGACGAGGCAAGGGAGGAGGAACAGAGGGAAGACAGAGACAACAATCTTTCTAGGCCAGCTGACATTGAGATCACGCAAGTGCAAGGGAGGAGGAGGGGGTGTTAGGGAGAATTCTCTCTTTAGGCTGAATTTCCTAACCTAGTGAGTCCCCCAGCAGCTTTGCTGGATTTCTGGAGTTTGTTTTTTTTCTCCTGCCAAGAGTGAGACTCTTTTTCTCCCACTCTTGGACATGATTTATGGTGTTCCTTTGACTGTTAATGTGTTTTATGGGCTATGGTATCCTTTACTCCATAGGGTCTCATGTGTTGTGTGTTACACAGCACCCTCTGTACAGTAACACAGGGGTGTCATAGTGACACCCCACCATAGACTCCATACCCTGGGACTGACTACTGTCTCCCAGGGCATGTAAAGTCACCATTGGCTTTACTAGTCCCAAATTATTAACAGAAACCAGTACAAACCATCATATTGTGGACGTACTGGTCGGAGCAATTCGATTGCCGAGGGGTCTGTTAGTCGAGGGGGAACGTCTCCGTCCCACTTGATCGAGTTTTGGATGGTGGCAGTGGATACTACTTTTTATATTCGACCGCAAATATATTCCTATGGGATTTTCCCATTGTTCGAGGCTACCAACTTTAATTATTTAATTTCCATAGCCTCGAACATACCGCCGGTTTATTTAATTAATATTAATTCGCCGGTTGGTATTTTTTGCCAGGACTCGATTCTAAAATGGCGTTTGTGTTCTCTTCTGCGACTCCAACCCAAGTCAAGCCCTTTGTTCCACTTTTTGGCGGGCTTCTCCACAGAAGCCTCCAAAAGTGGTGCCACTCTGGGTGCCACAGGGGGCGTGGGAGGGGGTTTAGGCACCCTGGACTGAGTTACCTTGGTAACTCAAGTCGCACTCTTGTGTGATTGGCCCAAGTGGTGAGCCGGCCGGCTCACCACTTAGCATGTTTGATTGACAGCTAGGCTGAGTGAATGGGGGTGTGCTGCATTAAAGCAGGGCTTTGGGGACTGGAACTTCAGAAGTCGCCACAGGACCTGAGAATCCGACGAGGGAGAAGCTGAGCCGACCTACCACGACGACACCACCGGTGGAGCCCTGCGGAACCGACTCACCACTTCCCGACGACAGAGAAGATCTCCCGGCTGGAGAGGCTTCTTCCCCTGACTGGTGGGGCACAACCAGTTTACCTTCTTCTCTTCGCATCCCAGGCCGTCTTGTGGTCGAATTGCCTATGCCAAGCACCCCGGCAACCAGATAGCCATTTACCACTGGACCGCGAATAAAAGGACCGCTCCTTTTACCTGAGAAACTCCGCGGCTGGTTTCTTCCCTGGCAGCGCAACAGACTCTTGTCTTCCTCCCCAACGAGATCCTCTCTTCCCCCGGACGAAGAACCGACTTGCATCCGCTGCCAGGAACAACTGCCCCCGCTGGAGTATTCTCACCGCTTTAAGGTACCGTGTCCGCCAGGCCTCTCTTTCTAAAGATTGCTACAAGGTAATAATAACCCCTTAACCTTCTGGACTGGGCTGGCCGCCTTGATCTTCTAACTGGTCACTTTCTTTTTGGTACAACTCTTTTTGAACCTTTGCAAGGCTCTTGTGCACTTCAACCGTGACACCTTGAACACATTTCTTTCTGATCCTCTTAAAGTGGATCCGGCCTACTGAACTCTAACTTCACGGTTGTACTTGCCTTCCTCTCTTGTTTTGATCTTATGAAAGTGCTGGGATCTGTTTCATATTACACTCTGCTTTTCTCTCCCTTTTTAACGAATTATTAGAGTGCCATCTGCGTTAAGCGCTCACCGCTGTCTGAAAATAAGTGGGGCTTTACTTAAGACTTGTCTAATATTCTTCTAAGGGAGTGTATATCTTTTAGTGACCGTGTTTTTGAATTGCTTACTATTAGTGTTAGTGCCTGAGTGTTTTTCTAGATGTGGTTTTAAATAAATTATATCTCTTTTACACCAAGCTCTGGTCAGTGTTTACTTGTTCTACTGTGTTCTTTTGACCTATTGTGAATACACTGTATACTGCCTAACTCTTCTTGAGGGAAGTCTGACTGCTCAGCCACAGCTACCAAGTGAATCTGTGTGGTACAGACTGCTACCAAGTGGGTTTACTGCCAAACACCTGTAGTCTTAAATCTTTTGCAGTGGTCCCAGAGGGAACTGCACAGGTTTCTGCCTAACAGAGGGAAGAAGGGGGGTTGTGCAGGGTGGGTGCAGTACATAGGATAACAGTAAAAATGAATAAAACAATAAATATATAGTGCAGCCAGCTAGTGGCACGTGCTGGTAGGGGGCTGTAGGGATGTTCCCTTTGAATGGACATGATTGGTTAACATGTGTAGGGAAAGTGGACAACCAGGCAAGTACGATCTGTACAGCCTCTTTATTTACCATATTACAGATAATCATGTGCGTGGGTAAGAAGGGCCCCTCCCCCATCCTCTCCAACTACTTCCTCACTTCAGAACTGCCAACTCTTCTGGATCGCTACCGCTTTCAGACCCAAACATTACACCATGGAGACTCCAAAGTGGAATTCCTCCCTGCACAATGTTCTTATCCACAGCCCTCAGTAAATATTATGTAACCATTATACAGGGTCTTTGGTCAGCACAGTTTTCTCAACTTGCTGCAAACAATACTGATAACTTAGTGTGTCTTCTATTTTCAGAATATTGTAGTCTTAGGTTTTGGATCCGTAGTAAATTGATTGTTAATGGTTACACCATTTAGAGCCCAAGTAAATGGGACTTGGTACTAGGTTTTAACATCGATGATGCCATGGTGGATGATACAGAGATCCTTCATAGCAGGCTGCGTAAGCACCAGGTTTAAATTCTCAGCTTCCGATTTACAACATTTGAAGTATTTAGTCAGCCATTGGATGCAAACAGCTCATTTAATAATAATCATATGATGACCGGCACTACAGCTTTCATCCTTTTTTTTTGTTTAACATCTTTTTATTAACATTTTAAAAAACTTGAACATTCCCAAGTGTCCCCCCCTTCTGAACCCCCTTCTCCCTTAGACAAAAGAAAAAGAAACAAATAACCAGAATCAAACAAATCAGCCACAGCCAATATTCCTTAAACCTCCAAATTGAGAACCAAGTCCCCCTTCACTCACAGTAAGTCCAACAGTCTGAGACGCTGAGGGCGCCAGGATATCCTGAAATCGTCCCTAAGAAAAGCTAACACCTCCCCCCAATCATTCGCAAAGTTCTGTAGTGCATTGTTCATGGCATATGTCGCCCATTCCACCGCAACCATTTCACAGACTTTCCGGAGCCAATCCTGGAAGACTGGTATCGTCGGGCTTTTCCAGTGTTGGGCAACCAGGAATATGCCTGCGAGGGTGAGCAAGGCCTGCGCCCTAGTCCTGGCTCCCAAGACCCCTTCTGCAGTCTCGTGCTGGATACCCAGCAGGATCATCTTCGGAGGTCCGCTTCCCCCAGGACCAAAAGCCATTTGCTGTGATTTCTGTATCTCGTCCCAGAAGGGCGGAATTTTGTGACAGCCCCACCAAATGTGCTCAGCAGACCCAACTGCCCCACACTCTCTCCAGCAATCCCTTGATGACCCGGGGTAAAAACTGTGTAAACGAGCCGGAGTGTAGTGCCACCGGTATACAAATGCATACCAAGTTTCTTGGGTCTGGGAAGCCTTTGCCAATTTCAGGATCAGTCTCCAAAGATTCTCCCATTCTGTCTGCTCTATTTCCCTTCCCAGCGCCTTTTCCCATTGACTCATGAAAGCCCAGCTTTATCTTGGTTTTGGCTTCTTCAAGAATTCTGTACAGGCGCAAGATTAGCCCCTTCGAGCCATCATTGGACAGTAACATTTTTTCAAATGGGGTGCGATCTCTAGTGGCTGCCTCCCTATTTCCGGAATGCATCAGCCAGTGCCTCAGTTGATAATACCGCAATCTCTCCTCTTCCCCTAGGGCAAAGTCCCTTTTACAGTCAGGGAAGGAACTAATCTCCTTTCCAATAAACATTTCCCGCATCCTTCTGCACCCCCCCTTCTTGCCACTTGGTGAAAGCCCCCCTTTCTAATCCCGGTGTAAAGTCCCCATTCTCAAATATTGGTGTGAACGGGGAAGGCAAGGTAGTAATGCCTCTGTCTGGCTAGCCTATCCCAATTGTCTGCCATCAACTTGGTGATGGAACTCATATACATGTGTTTTGGGCGATGGCACTTCGGCAGCCACAGTACCACATCTAAATCCTGCTTGGCCACTGCCCTATCCATTTTCGCCCAGAGTTTTGCTTCCCCTTGCTGTAGCCACTCCTTGATAATTCTCAACTGCGTCGCCTCATATTACTGGCGAAAGTCAGGGAGGGCCTGCCCCCATTCCCGTCTCAGGGCAGTAAGTAGCTGCCTGCTGACCCTAGTCTTCTCCCCCACCCATATAAATTTGTTCGTTATTGTTCGAAGCTCTCTGAAGAGGCATTCCGGGACCGCCTGGGGCACAGCTTGAAAAAGATATAGGAGACGCGGGAGTACGACCATCTTAGTGGCTGCTATTCTCCCCTGCCATGAGACACAGAGATGCTGCCATCTGCGGAGGTATTTCTTAATGTTTTCCACTAACGGGGGGTAATTGGCCGCATACCACCCAGGGAGCGTCGGTGTTATCTTCACCCCCAAATACACTAACCCCCCGGGGGCGCCAAGAAAACGGAGAGGACCCCTTGAGCTCCGCCTGCTTCCCATTTCCCAGCTTCAGTGCCATCAGTTCCGATTTGCCCATATTGATACGCAAACCCGACACCTCCCCAAATTCCTCGAGCAACGTCAACTGGCCCGGCAAGTGTGGAGCGGATCCGTGAGGGTAAGCAACATGTCGTCGGCGAAGGCCGCGACTTTATGCTGAATCCCCCCAAACGGAATAACCCTGAATGTCCCCTGACCCCTGAATAGCTTGGAGGAGCGGCTCTAAATAAATAGCAAACAGTAGAGGGGTCAGGGGGCGACCCTGCTTCGTACCTCTCTGGAGATGGAAGAGTCTGGATGAGGACCCATTAACCATTACCCTCGCCCGTGGAACCTTATAATTAGCTTTGACCATCCGGAGATATGTCCCGCCAAGACCTATGCGGTCCATGATCTTGAGGAGAAACGACCATTCCACTCGGTCGAACGCTTTCTCAGCGTCGAGCAAGAGAAGGACCGCGTGGGTGTTCGTTTTCTCCACCTTTCCAGAAAATGAGCGACCCTCCTGATATTATCTGCCGTTTGCCTATCCCTAATAAAACCTGATTGATCAGCTTAGGGAGGAGCCCTTCCAGTCTATTCGCCAATATTTTAGTAAAAATGTTCGTGTCGACATTGATGAGGGCTATCGGCCTGTAGGAGGATCCCTCCAGCGGGTTGTTCCCCGGCTTACGGATCAGGGAGATTTTAGCCTCCTTCATAGAGGGGGTTATTTCCCCTGAGGTTTTGAAGGTATTGAAAAGGAAGGTTAACTGCGTCACCAGCAGATCTGCAAACTGTTTATAGAAGGGTGCAGAAAAGCCGTCGGGGCAACTTTCCTATCACCCCCCTCACTTCGTCCTCCGTGATCTCTTGATTCAGGAGTTCTTGTGCTTCATGTCCTATCGCCGGCAGCTCAATGGTATCCAAGAAGGAGTCCTGACGGCAGCCCTGGGGACGTTGAGACCCATAGAGAGACTCAAAGTACTCCGTCATAGTCTCCTGGAGATCTTCTAGTTGGGTGACTCTATCCCCTCCTCCCGTAAGGAGGGCTGTGATTGTATTTCCCGACTCCGTCCCCCGAAGAAGACGCGCCAGGAGAGTGCCCATCTTATTGGCCTTGGCATAACATTTTTGCCTTACCGACAAGAGGGCTCCTTCTGCCTTTTTGGTTCTCAATAAATTTAGTTGGCCCACCGCCCTCCTATAGTCCCTTTGATTGCTCCTACTGGGGGTCTCAGCAACCTTACCTCTCGCTACTTCCACCTCCCTTTCCAGCTGTGTCTCTAGCAAGAGGGTCTGTGCCCGATGCCGTGCTTTAGCCGCTATAATTTCTCCCCTTAACGTAGCTTTAAAGGCACCCCACCGAAAGTCTTCTCCTGTTTCCCCCCTTTCATTATTGTCGAAAAATTCCTGTATCTTGCCCTCCATCTCACTCCGAAAAACAGGGTCCCTGAATAAGTAATCCGGGTACTTCCAGCCCCACAGCCACTTTCTCGAAACGCTTAACTCGAGCTGCATAGTAAGTATTCTGTGATCTGCTATACCCATGGGGCCCACTTCCACCTCCCTGACTTTCCCCACTAGACTCGCCAAAACCCAAAAGTAGTCTATTCTCGACTGAGCCGTGGACCTCTGAAAGGAAAGTAAACCCCTCTTCGTCACCTTTTACCTCCCTCCAAACATCCCGCTGGCCTACATCTGACATTCTATCCCACAGGGCCGGTGAAGCCTCAAGCCCCGAACCTCCAAGCCTGCCGCCTGACCTGTCCCTCGTCTTGTCCCAGGCAATGTTAAGGTCGCCCATTAGGATTAATGGGCCCTTTGAATGATCTTCTATCCTCCACAAAAGCTGCCTAAGGAACTTCTCCTGGCCCACGTTCGGGGCGTATACAACAACTATTGTATAGTATCTCTCATCAGCAGAGCCTATTACCATCACTATCTGCCCCGTCTTTAATCGCCTCCTCAAGTCTGAAATTAGCCATATTATGTATTGCCAGAGCCACCCCCCCCCCCCGATTTTGTCGCTCCCGAAGCTTGTACTATTTGGTCAAAGCCTCTCAATCGAAGCCTATGCTGGTCCCTTCGCAGTAAATGTGTTTCTTGCCAGCCTAAAAAGTCTGGGCGGTTCCGTTTCGTAAAAAGCTTGACCTTGTTCCTCTTTAAAGGGGAATTAAGTCCCCTAACGTTATGCGTGATCCACTTGAACTACATAACTTCTGCTAGCGCTCCCCTTTTGGGCAATCCCGATGGGCCTCTCATCCCATTCTGCCGCTGGCCTTCATTTCCGCGTCCCCTTATTACTAGGAGTTCGAAAAACCTCCCTCCGCCCCCCTCCAAAGCCCACCCCCCCCCCTAAGGACCTGCAGCTTGGGCCCACTATCCCAAACTCCTCCCCCAGGCCTCAACGCCTTTATTGATTCCATAAGACTTGCTCCGCACCCCCTCCTCCCCATTGTAATAACCCTATCGACCACCACCCCCCAATCAACAGAGTGCCTCATTTTACCCATTCACCTCCGCATCCCCGTCCGGCCCAGAGACCCCCCCCCCCCCGCCTCTCCCAGAGGAGGGTCCCCGCTCGTTTCGCCTCCTACGTTTCTCCTTTCCTGCCGTAGACCATTCCCATGGCCGCGCGCGGGGACCCTCTCTTGGGTCCGGCGGTTGCCCCGGAGTAGCCATTCTCTGATCTTGGTCTAAGTCCATCCGCAACAAAGCTGCCCCCTCCTGCAGGGTGGTGATCCTCCTCTGTGACCCCTCCCACTCGAACACGAGCCCGAAGGGGAAGGTCCATTTATATTTGACGCCCTGCCCCTGAAGTCTCGCCAGCACTGGACCCATTTGTCTCCTCTTGAGCAACGTGCTGCTAGCGAGATCTTGATAAACCTCAATTTTCTGGCCATTATACATTACTGGCTCCTTGAGTCTTGCAGCTCTCAGCACTGCCTCCTTTTGCGCAAATCTCGAGAAAGCCACGAGGATATCCCTTGGTCTCTGGTTCCGGGCGGTGCCGAGGCGGCCCACTCTATGGACTCTGACTAGATCTATCGTATCAGGCGATACACCCTCCAGCACCTCTGCAAATATTGATTGAACACAGTTTTTCAAGTCCTTATCCAGGACCGTCTCGGGCAGTAGTTTTAGCCTTATGTTGATCCGCCTCGAGCGGTTTTCAAAGTCCTCCATTGCTATCTCAAGGTTCTGAGTTGCCAAGTCCAGCCGATCCATCGCTTCACTGTTCTCCATGGTGTCCTTGCCGACCTCCTGTAAGCCCCTCTCCACGATATCTATCCTCTCCCCCAAGTGGTTAACTTCCCGTTTGATATCAGAGAGGGCCTGGTTTAGATTGGACCGTATCAGCTGAAACTGGTCCTAAAAGGTCTTCGCCAATGAGGCCTGCAGGGAGAACAAGTCACCATGCAAGCCTGTCGAGTGATGTGGGGGTCTGCTGCGGCTCCTCTGGGTGAGTCATTTCGGAGGCCACCTCCCACTGGCCGCCAGGCCCCTCTCGCTATCCCTGTTCGCCCACATGGACAAGAGAGGGCCGGATGTCTCCATCTGTGGGGTCCTGCTCTTGGAGGGACTGCATTTATTCCTGGTAGCCATGTTATCTGAGCCCCGCAGCAGGCCCTGTAGCTCCCCGCTTTGCTCCACACTGAATGCACTCCTGGCCCTCGAGCCAGACCCCACCGAAGTGTTGCACAATTTTTGGCCCAGGCGCGGACAACCTGAAGGGTAACGTGTGGGGATAAGCCGCACCCGCTTGAAAGCCGCGCGAAGAGGTGTCTCTGCGGCTTAAAATAGGAGGCCAGTCATCTCCAGTTTATTTATGTCATGGACGTAGTAGGGTTCCCAGGTGCTGATCAGGAAGATTTCCCAGTGAACCTGCCACTCCTTCCAGGCTCCCCCGGTACGGGGCCTCACCCCGGGCCCCCAGTGTGAGGGGGCGCCCCACGCCTGCCAAGATTTCTAGTCCTGGGGGCCCAAGGCTTCACCCGCCGGTCACCGCTGCAGTCAATATCCCAGGCTCAGTGTCGGTGAGGGGGGCCGATCCGCCACCTCACTTTACCCTTTACCCCAGCAGGGGCCTCACCGCAACGACCCCCGGACCGCCATGCACGAGCTCCCCCAATAGCGGCTCCAGCGATATCTTCAGGCGTGCTGGCAAGCTTGGGGAAGGGGGGCCCGGATCTCCACCGGCCACCTCCACTGACTGCTCTGATGGTGCGCGGGAGGGCGCTTAGCTCCCCGGCCTCCCTCCAGGCCATGCCCTCCGCGATGAAGGAGAAAGGACGCCGTCGGTCTCGCGGCCGGGCACCTCCCACGGCCGCTGGCGCTCTGAGGTCCGGGGGAACAACGCCGGACTCCCTGCCCCTCTGGAGGCACCAGGGCTCCAGGGGCCGCACCGGATCCAGGGCGCACCCCCAGGGACGGGCGCAACACAGTCAGGGTCCTCGGCAGGCAGCACAGTATTGCGGCTCTCTCCACCGCCACAATCGCCGTCCGCCACTCGGCCTCGCAGGCGCAGCTCCAGCAAACCCTGCGTAGTCCAGCTGTGCCGAAGCCCTCTCTCCCCTCGCCAAAGCCACACACGAAGTGAGCGGGGACAAAGGGGCCCGCCACCAGGTCCCGAGCTGCAAGAGAGGGGGTGGTGGTATGCCTCGCAATCCCGGGGGTGAACGGAGCGCGCCGACACACGACTACCTAGTGTCGGCAGCCATCTTGGAATGCAGCTTGAATCCTTAAGCTGGGCCCATTCTTTATGCGGCCAACATCATCTTGATTCTAAATATAAAATGCAATTAACAACCGCTGGCTTTTCCAATGCTGGTTGTAAAAGGGATTAAGGTTTTTACAAGCTAAACAGCACTACTTTGTGTATTTGAATCCCAAGAGTAAAAGGTTTAGAATTCGCCATCTGCAAGCCCAGTCTTTGAAGTGTGTCAAAGTGAAATGTCAGGACCTATTAATCCAAGAGCAAGGGCACTCTGACAGCCCTGAAGCTGGGGAAACATACATTTGAGAATTTGTGGCAACTTCACATCCGGCAGTTACCAGTATTGCGCATTTTAAAAGGAAACTACGATTACTCTTGAAAGACCATCAAATGCCCATCATTGGATATCAGTATAAACTGCAGTGCACAGAAATCATCTCTACACCCCATCTCCTTCTACAGTGCTCAGTCTCTTCCCAGCCAGGTTTGTGCTATAGAGAACACAGATACACAAACACGCACATAAATAAACTCCATCATTGAAGGTGGAGGGCTCCACAATATAGCACTTCCAATCAGGCACACATGCATTAGAAATAATAAAACACCAGAACAACACACATTCCCTATATAAAACAGCTAGGCAAAGCAAAGGCTGAACCAGTAGTCCACTGTGCAGTAGAGGCTGTAATTGCCTTATTTCTATAATACACCAGCAGAAGTAGAGAGACAAGAACTTACATGCCAGAGATATATTACACTTTCATGCTTCCTGTCACGCTTCCTGTCACAGCTCACACGCACTAAAGCACAATGGGGCAATCCTACAGGTTACACTAAACCAGATACAGTCACATTACATTTAACTCATTGTGTTTCTAGCCCCACAAAAAAGTGCACTGGCAAAGACAAAAGTTGTATTTTTTCTATTGACAAGACATGTTCCCCATTCATATATTTTTTACAAATTGCAACCTTTAAATGGGATAAATTACTCACCGTAATCTTCTTTCTGATGCTGGTCTCTGCTTAGATTAACATGGTATGCATAGGCCGACATCTAGTGGGAGTCGCGGCGTATTACATTTTTTGTTTTCGAAACCCGAAAAGGGACGTCTACAGGGCGTGCCAGTAATACTAGCCCTAGTGTGACGTCCACTGTACCCATGGCCCTTCACACGTCAAGGTCCTTCAAATTGTTTTGTTTCTGACATGAGGTAGCATGAAGTGTAGCGAGAGTACAGATGTAATAACGCAGATAAGAGTAAGTAAGTCAGAAAACAGTTATGCACCTTCTACTCCACAGGGGAGGAAGGATGGGCGCATGTGAATCTAAGCAGATACAAGCATCAGAAATACAATTACGGTGAGTAATGTATCCCTTCTGAGGCTTGTGGATCTGCTTAGATCACATGCTATGCATTGATTAGCGAGGAATGTCTGGAGAAGGTAGTGAGTGGCTTGTGAGAAGGTACAGCAACAAATCAATGTTTTAGCACTGCTTGTCTCACCTGTGAATCTCCTTTAGAATGTGCATCAATGTAGTAGTGCTGAGTAAATGTATGCATCGAGCTCCATGTAGCTGCTTTGCAAACGGCATCCAGCGGGACGTTTGCAATAAATGCCAAAGTAGCTCCTGTACACCTGGTAGAGTGAACTCTTGGTGTGAAAAGCAGAGCAGTGCATTTCACTATCCATCTGGAGATGTTTTTTTTTTTTTAATGTGATCACCTTCCGTGCCAGGTGCTATGGTAAAAATGAGTTGGTCTCTTTTTCGCAGCAGTTTTGTTTGGTTTACGTAGTAAAGAACTGTCCTCCTTACATCTAGTGTATGGAGTTTTTTCTCAGCTGAGCTTGAAGGGCTTTGAAAGAAAGTGGGCAGTTCAATGGACTGGTTGACCTGGAACTTAGGTATGAATTTAGGTGAAAACCTATGGTGTGTTCTTAGTACCAACCTGTCTTTGTTGATAACAAAGAAAGGGTCTTGCACTGACAAAGTTTGTAGTTCACTGACTCTTACGGAGGTGATAGCTACCAGAAAAGTCATTTTTTAATGCAAGGTGTTTAAGGCTGGATTTGTGCATAGGCTCAAAGCTCGGTCATATGAGCTTTGCGAGTACCACATTTAGGTCCCACGCTGGAGGAGGGTTTGAAATGGGGGTGGTAAAGCCTTTTTTACTCCTTCCATGAATGCCTTGATGATATGGACTTTCCACCAGGAGACCTCGCTTTGAGAAGTGGTGTACGCGTATAGAGCCGCTAGGTGAACCTTGATGGAGTTGAATACTAGCCCCGAGTCTAGTAAATGGAGCATGCAATGAAGAATGTTTGATGGAGTACATTCGATTGGTTTTACATTTTATTTGACTGGCACCATATTACAAATCTTTTCCATTTGTTCAAATAACAGTGTCTGGTGTTTGGTTTGCGTGCCTCCTTGTGGATTTCCATACACATTTGAGGTAGATTTAAATAGCCAAACTCTAGGACTTCAGGAGCCCTGGTGCCAAATTCATGGATTGAGGATGTGGATATAACTTTGTCCCCTAGTGCTCGGTGAGCATGTTGTACGGGCACAGGAGTTTGATTGGATCGCACATCGCCAGTTTGCGCAGATGCGGAAACCAAGGTTGTCTCAGCCACATAGGAGCAACTAGGATTAATGTCACTTGTTCCTGGTGCATTTTGTTCACCAACCTGCTCAGTAGCGGTGTTGGGGGGGGGGGGGGAAGCGTAGGCAAATTTCCCTGACCAGTTAACACACAGTTGGGCAAACCTGGATGCGAAATCTGGGCATTGTGTGTTTTGGCTTATGGAAAACAAGTCTAAGGGAGGATAGCCCCAGAGGGAGAAGATATCGTCTATGATGTTTCTGTTGAGTTGCCACTCATGCTCTACGGGGAGAGGATCTCTGCTTAATGAGACTGCCAGGGAATTGAGTTCCCCTGGAACATGTTGCGATGTTAGGAACATGAACCGCTTGAATGCCCAGTTCTACATTTGATGTGCCAGTCTGGACTTGGAGAGTGTGTGTGACCCCCCGCTACTTGTTTATGTAAAACATGGCAGTGGTGCTGTCTGAGTATTTGTACTGTCTGACCTTCCAGGTGCACTTGGAAAGGTGGTAGGGCCTTGAGCACTGCTAGCAGCTCCGAAATGTTTATGTGATTTTGGGCTGTGATCTGTGTCCACAGGCCATGCGCTATGTGGTGAAGGTAATGGGTTCCCCACACAGTGAGTGATGCGTCTGTTGTGACAATCGCTTGCACTGTAGGGTTGTGAAAAGGTTATCCCTTTAACAGGTTTTCATTTGTCCACCAGTGTAGCGTGTGTAGGGTTAGCGAAAAACAACCACTAGACCATCCCACTGACCACTTGCCTGAGACCACTGCTTCGTTAACCACTCTTGCATTGGGCACATGTGCACTCGTGCATGTGGAACCGGGTAAATGCATGAAGCCATCATCCTGAGCAATTGCATTGCTTTGCGTACGGTTATTTGTTGACCGGTTAGATACTGAGGTATTTGGAGCAGTACGTTTTGCACTAGGCCCTCTTCTGTCTTATGACAGCTGATAAGAACGGTTTTGTTTTGCTTGGAACGAGACTTGATTTTTTCTGGTTGATTGAGAATCCCAATTGCAACTGACTATTGAATGCTCTCTATGTATTTTGCTTGCAAATTTGGGGGTTTGCCCTGTTATCAGCCAGTTGTCCAGTTGATTCTCTGCGTAGATGCGCTGCCACTACCACTAGTACCTTGGTGAATACCCTTGGAGTGGAGGCTATGCCGAAGGGCAGCACCTTGAATTGGTAGTGTTGGTTCGCTATTTTGAAGCGCAAGAATCTTCTGGGCGCTGGGAACACTGAAATATGAAAGTATGCATCTTTCATATCCCAGGTTGCCATGCAGTCCACCTGTTTTAGCAGTGGGATTACTCTTTGTAGTGTTGTCATGCAGAATTTCTGTGGCTTGGCATAGGTGTTTGCAGGGCGCAGGTCTTGGACAGGGTGCATCGTTAGGATTTTTTTCGGCACAAGGAAGTACATTGAATAAATACCCTTGTTTACCTGGTTTGCCGAGACGATTTCTAGGGTGTCCTTTAGTAGCAGTGCTTTGACTTCTTTCAACAGGATGCGTTGTTCTTCCTGTGTAGTTTGAGTCTTGGCGGTTGGTTAGCTGGTGTTTGTATCAGCTATATGCAATACCCCTCTGCCACTGTGGACTGTACCCACTTGTGCAACGTGATCCCCTCCCATGCGTGGGTAGAGAGAAATACGACCTCCTAATGGAGAGGCATGGGAGCGAACCTGTAGCGGGTGGTCATTGCTTAGGAGGAGTTGAGCCCCCTCTTGAGGAGGAGGATCTGCCCCTACTTCTAGACCTTCATTGGTCTCATAGAAACCCTGCTGGGAGGACTGCCCTTGTGAAGAACCCCAGGACGAACTTTGCCCGCCCTGGTTGTAATAAGAGGACCGCTGGGATTTCTGTCTTCTAAACCGGCATGTATTTGACCCTCCTCTCTGCCCAAAGGGTTTGTTAGCGATTTGTCCCAGGGATTTCAGGGTATCATATTCCTCCATCGTGCTTTTAAGTGCATCTTCAACCGCTTTGCCAAATAAATCGCTGGGCTCAATGGGCAGGTTTAAAAGGGTAGCCTGGGTCTCCAATGTGAAACCCGATTGACGGAGCCATGCATGGCGTTTTTTTTTTATTCACATCCGCCCCGCATTGTCTGTTGCGTTTATGTTATTTTTAAGGATGCAGCTTGTTACTTGTCTCCCTTCAGAGATGGTGTTTGAGTGCTGTGCTTTTAGGGGCTCTGGAACAGAGTATTTGTTGTGCGATTTCGTCCCAGTTGTGGCATTTATAGCTGGATAATAGCGTAGTATTATTAGTTATTCTTATTTGATAGGCAGCCGAGGAAGCTACTTTCCTGCCCAAGGTGTAGATCCTCTTAGTCTCCTTGTCAGGAGGGTCTTCGGGCAGAGGCTAGTGGTGTTCCCGCCCTCTTTCTTGTGGAGATGACTACTACAGAGACGGGCTTTGGCTGCCCCCTAATGTATAAAGGGTCTGAAGGGGCTGGTCTAAATATCTTTTTAGATGCATGGGTTGACTGCCCTTGTCAGATTGAGGGTAAGTAGTGAGGGCTGAATACCCCTCAGGAACGATTGAAGCCGAGGGATAAACTGTCCTGCAGATTTCTTATCCCCAGGGATGTCCTCTACGAAGTCTTCATAGACTTGAGCTTCCTCGATATCTCTCTTAAAGTGTTCTGCAGCCTTTAAGAGTAGGTCATTTTACTGCAGCTGGTTGTCTACCGTGGAGTCAGCCACCGTGGCGTGGGGTCGGTGTGGTCTGGGGATTGGATGATGTATACGTCATCGTCATAGTATTGGTCCAAGTCCCCCGTGTCCCCTTGGTTCTCTGAAAATGAACATGAGCCAGGGTCATGTAAGCCTTGACGGTCATAATAATGTGTTGTGACCTACATCTTTATATGGCAAGGTAGTAGCTTGCGTGACGTCCAAGGCGGCAGGCTGTTTGCTTGCTGCCTCGCCGTGAGGGGGGGGGGCCCCTGAAGTTTGTGGAGTTGATCTGGGTGTTCATCAAAGAAATTTATAAAACTGGACATTCTTCTCATGACCCTATCAAATTGTTGTGGGCCCCATTGAGAGGAGCTTGGAAACACAGAGGGTGAAGGTGGAGGTTCTGGGGTAGGGGATCTGTTTATAATGCATTGCCCGTGAAAGGGGGCCATCAGGGGTAGAGCAATCCCTACTCTTCGTACCTTGTGACATCGAATATTTAGAGCTTTTCAACGTTCTGGCCTTCAGTAGAGTGTTAGGAACTTGTTTTTTTAATTAAGTTGCTAATTTAAGAGCTGTTGACAACCCGTTGCCGGAACCAGAGGACTTCCCAGATTTAGACGCGGTGTCGGAAAATGACTTTGGCATCCGTTTCGGGGGCCCGTCATGTAGTGATCACGATGGCCCAGAGGACAGGGAATGTTTGGACCTTCCCTTTGACGCGGTGTGTGGCTTATTGGTCGAAGACGTGTACGACTTTCGGCCATGGGGGATGTGCTTGGTGTGGTATGAACTGGGGGTGCATGAACTGCAAGGTGTTGTCTCTGTAGCAGAACCGCCGGCCTGTCCGTTGGAGTCGGGGGCTTGCACGTGGGAATTCGTTGGATCCCGAGGGGGAGGCAAAGGTTACACACTGCGTGTGAATCCTTCCAGGGAAACTTCCTGTTACAGGAAGGACAGAATTTAAAAGGAGCGTTTTCCATTGTGTATAAAGACGGCAGCCTGGCAAAATAAACGGGAGTGTAGGGGGAATATGCATTCTCTAAGTGAGATGGAATATGAACCTCCCCCGGCTTTCCCTTCTGTGCAGGGCGGAGGCCCGTTGGGGCCTGGAAAGGCCACAGACAAAGTTTGTCGAGACGGGAGTCGTTGCCATCGATGGATGGTCTTGTCCTTGAAGCCGTTGCCGGAGATCTTGCGGTGTACGGTTGTCGAAAGGACAGAAGAGAAAAACTACGTTTAAACTTTACTAAGTAGTGGCATCAGCCAAGAAGGAACTCTGCGATATGAGTCTGAAAACAATCAGAGGAACCTCGACGCGTGAAGGACAATTGGTGCAGTGGATGTCACACTAGGGATAGTATTACTGGCATGCCCTGTCAACGTCCCTTTTTGAGTTTTGAAAACAAAAAGTGTAATACTCCGTGGCTACCACTAGATGTCAGCGTATGCATAGCATGTGATCTAAGCAGATCCACAAGCCTCAGCAATAATTATATTATACACAGTTTTCTACAAACTATCCCAATAAATGGACAACAGGTTACAAGTTACTACTTATCTTTAACTTTTTCTTTACAAACAAAAGAAAAGAATTCCCCGACTATTAGGCTGCTGTTTTAGAAGTTCATACAAAAAGGAAATTAGGGAGAGTCTGTTTTAGAAGTACCATTTTTAAATCACCTTAATGTTATCTTGTGGTGCAGCTGTTTTGTGGCTGCAATAGTAAGGAGAGAAGAGCCAAGACTGAGGAACCCGAGCCGTTTCTCCCATGCTATTCCCGGGGAACCCCGACCCTGGAGGCATGGGGAGGGCCATCGCTCTTGGATTCCAACCCTGGCGGTGGACACCTGGGAAAGGGGGCCTTGGAAACTATGGGATAAACGCCCTCGGCAGAGGCATGGCACCCCCCCCCCACTGCCCCCATTTCAATGCATCCATACCCGACATGCCCTCAGTCATTAGAGGATATTATCACCTACAACAATACATCTGCACTCTTCACCCTGACAAAACGTATATAGTTTTTCCACATCCCTAAGAAAAATTACAACTCCCACAATCCCTTCATCCACTCTACCTTTAGAAAATAAGTACAGTGCCATTCCATATCCCCCTCCCCAATTTCGAACAATACTATGAAGAAGAAGTGACCTGGAGGGTGAAGATTACCAGTGAAAAGCATACTAAAGCACGGAAGACAGACTCTCCTTTTTTGACAGCAGGCTGTCCCGTTAATGAGACAGGCAGGGTCAGGCAGGCCCAACCTTGACCATACACCTGCAGCACATTAACATCCCACAGGTGTTTAAAAGGGGCTTGCAGGAGAAGGGAAGGCGGTTGCTCTTGGGAACAGAGGAGGGAGGCTGCAAGGCTAAGTCCGGCAGAGGATCTTTTCCGAAAACCCAAGCACGCAGGGAGCAAGGCGGCACGGGTACAGGAGCAGTTTGCCAATGGACAGCACAACACTGGCTGCAGAGAGTGGATGACCAGAGATGCAGAAAGAAGCAAGGGCCCTACACAAAGTCAATTATTGAGGGTCGTAAAGCAGAGCCCAAGAAAGGCAAAGTAAGTTTATGTGAAGTGCTCAAGGGTATCCAGCCATCCTTTCAGGTAAACGATGAAGTTGGAAGGGATAAAACCCCAGCTGTGGTTCCGGCCTTAACTGCATTAACAAAGGCATAGATAATGAGAAAATATCGCCCACACCCAGTGGGTGCTAAAAGAAATGAAAGCCCGGTTTGTGTAAGCTTTGAATGAAAGAAAATCCTTGAATGAAATGTAAGTGTGTGCCAGTAAAACAGCGAGTAATGAAAGACATTGTTGCAACCAAGAAGGGAAGAATACTTAGTAGCGGAGTGGTTCGGCATCAACGAATGCCCAGTCGAAGTCTTCAGGAACCGTAAAGATTGTTGCAAGTGAGAAGAGGCGATTCATATTTACCAAAGAAACCTTTTTTGAGTAAAGCCAAGGAAAAGTGGTGAATGAAACTACAAGTACAGGCCCTTGGTGAATAGTGTTAATTTCAAGGACGGTCGAAGTGGTCATGCAGGGTAAGGATAAAAACCTTGCACATTCGAAAGTCTTCGATGTGCAGAAAAGATACCGTTGACCCCGAATGAGGGGTGTCATGAAAGTAAGGGCAAGGGAAACCTTGTTTTGACTATTGTTTGATGCCGGCTGAGGGAAACGGATTGGTAAAACACTGTTTTTGAATATAATTGAACTGCTAAAATTAAATGGACATTGGGAAAATTAGAGGATGATAGAGGGAAGCCTAACAACTTATCCTAGTTGAAAGATATAGGTGAAAGGAGCCTATTACAGTGAAGTTTGAGAAAGAACAGTTTATTTTTGGAATGGTCATGAATTATTAAACTATACGAGAGTAAAGTAAAAAACTTGATTTGATCCGAGAGGAGGGAAACCGATTGTAATAGGTGTTGAACAGTGAACTGTCAGAGAAATAAGAAATCCAGGACTGTGAAACCAAACCCAAGAATGCCAGCAACCCATGTCGAACTGTGAAGAGTATCAGTAGGACAAGCCAAGGGGCTCCATAAAACCCCTGTGTATTCAACGTGTGGAAAGGAACGACCAGTGCCATCCTTAGCCAACACGGACATCCTGACTTTATTTTTGACTCACTTGTTTCCTTTTTACACATACATCTCCCTTTACACAGTTATTGTAAAAGTGATAGGGCAGGTATTTGGTTTTTCTTAGTATAGGCCAATTTTGATTTGGCAAAGACTTCACTAGGATTGCGTTCTTTATTATTTAATGGTTGAGACTACTCCCATCCTAGTTATAGAGCAAAGTAGGAGTTTTTCAAACCCCTAGAATTTCAATAAAGCTTTTTGAACTTGCATCCTTGTGTTGTGGTCTGACTCATGGTACCATGTCTTTTCCACAAGCCCCACTGCTGGAAACTCTGCTTCCTTTGTGTTTATTATCTTGCATAAGACAAAGCTCGCTGGCTGTTTGCGACTGTTCGGGGTGAGTTTTGGACAAGTTGGTCTAATGGGCAAAGTAGGAAGTTGGCCGGAACAAGACAGAGCGGAACTCGGCAAAATGCGTCTTGCTGGAGCTCTGCTTCCTCCAGAGGGCCACGGGCTAGCCAAGGAAATGCCTAGATCTGGTCTCAAGCCATGTCTCATGCACGAGCAGCCACGCTTCAGTAGACACTATACACAAGACTGAATGCAGAAACCGCAAAGGCCTCATATCCAGTTCAGGAGCCGTCCAAATAGGTGCATGCACACATGGTTTCTCAATTGCTGTTACAAATGCACTCTAACAGCACCTTAATAGCTGCAAGCACAAGGCACTTTAGATGAACATTCCATGTAGTTCTCTGTGGCTATGATGAATGCATCTCAATGACTCTTCTGCTGCTATGATGAATGCAACTTAATAGCACTCTAAAAGCTGCTTGCACTAGGCACTTAAAAAAAAAAAAAAAAAAAAAGTACACATTTCATGTAGTTCCCCCTGGGGCCAAACACATGCACTTGTATGATTAGCACTGAGTATTTTGTATGGCTGCTAGCACATTGCACTTTAGAGGAAAGATCTATGTGGTTTAACTGGGGGTGTATTCATGATTGTCTCAATGATTCGAATTTAGTTTGCGGATAGGTTATTCCTATGCAGTTCCCTTGTGGCTATGACAAATGTATCTTGATGATTAACATTACTTATTCTTGATGGCTGCTAGCATATTGCACTTTAACTAAAAGATTCATTGTTCTGAATAAGGGTGGATTTACGATTGTATTTTAATGATTAGCACTGAGTCTTCTAACAGGCTATTCCTGCGTTGTTTTAGAATTGTTATTTCTGCTGCTATGGTTGTATTATGAACTGTATCTATAGTATCCTTTGTATCCATATAACAATGTACTGAATTTGTATTACCTATGAGCCCTATGTTAAGCCCTTTTGAGAGTTGTGAACATCATACAATCAATGCTACATATCAAGCTGGCATCCCAGATCCTTGTACTTATGCACTATATTAATGTGTTTCATAAGGGAATTATTTTAAATTCCACATTTGAACAGACCCATTAAAGGTAATTTGATGAATGGGTTACAGCCTGGATATCGGTCATTAGTTACACAACTAGTTAGTTGTTTGCACAAGTATTGGAATCCTATGCTGTGAAGATTTCTAGTCCTTCTTTTTCACACATGGGCTTTCGTTTTGAATCAATTTATTCTAGTCACTTTTGTTATTTTAACATTATCAGTGTGCACATATTCTTTGCTTAGCCCCATTGTTGTCTGTTTAAATGTCTTTTTCCACAGGAATTTGGGTTTAATCAAGGTCAATGTGTTTTAACTCATAGTAGTTACAAGGTCGTAGTCCGGGCTTTCGAGGAATTTGTTATGCAGTCTTGGCAAAGGGTAAAATCAGAGCATTGTGCTCACCCATAATGGACATAGTGCCATTTAATCTGCTAACATTTATTAAGAATAAGGCCTAGAGCACTAAGCTCAACATTATAATTATCATACCCAATAAGGGTTATAAAGAGTGTTACGTTACTAATTAAGTAACACTCATGTGTGATTTAGCATGTATGCTTATTCACTTTTTTTGTCTTTCAATACAGTGAACAGATTTTTTTTTTTTAAATTAAAATTATTTATTTGTTTTTAGTCAAGATACAAATCGAGACCTTTACAAATATTTCATAATTCAGTTCAAAAGAAAAAGTTAATACAGACAAAATAGTGCATAAGTAGAACATATAAAACCAGCGCAACAGAAGAGAAGTATCAGCAGCAAAGCATAAAACTATCATACACATCATAGTAAAAAATGAGATACATCACATGAGCACATTCATCTACAATCAAAACAGAAATAGTCAGAGAACTAATTTTCATCTTAATTATTCCAAGATAGTTGGTCTCTTTCAATTTCGAGCGCAATAATTTTAACTAGTCTCGTAGTTTTAATTAAGGTGATATTTGTAGCACCCCACATGCATTTCAGCCAGATCCATTCTCTTGCTAGGATCGTATTAGCATGAAGAAAGGAGTCCATAATTTTGCATCGAACGATTTAAAAAAAGTGCAATATAGAAATAGGTGTTTTAACGTCTCTTGTGTTTGATTACAGAATCGGCATATGTCAGAGTAAGAAACTGAAGCCTTTTGATACCAATGCTTCAGTCTGACACGTGTATGCAAAAGATAAAGTCTGAATAACATAAAAGTTCGACTGACTTTTGGGCAAGGGCATAATGTTAAATACGCCAAATACGAGGTACTTGTCGATGCACAAATGTACAATATTCTGTAAAAGAAACATAGGTAGCCATCTTCGTGCAGGTGTCTGCCCAGTCACATTGGTATAATTTGTTCTTAATCTTTTCCTGAAAAAGCTCCAAATCTTCAATTGGTATGTTAATTTTTGCCATAATCGCGGACATACGTTGTCTATAATGGTAAATGGAAGCAGGGTTATTATTAAGTAACATTCTATGTAAAGCTGTATATAATGAGTTTTTAGGTGGATATAACATTTTTGCGAAGTTTAGTAGTAGGCGCCAGTTATATTTGGCAGAAAGGGAAGTGAGCCCCAGTTCATGTCTAACATTTGCGCTAGGCATGATACAGGTAAGCTAAGGGTATATTTCCACAACTGTCCTTGTAATTGGTCTAGAAGTGGACCCAAGTCGCACATACGCAACTCAACACTGTACAACAAAATTGCCTCCACTTTTTTTAAATAGAATTCAAGGACAGGTGTTAGCGAAAATTTACAAATTTTGTGCAAAAGTACCTTCATTTGACATTTTAATGGTACTGATTTAATTAACAAGGCCTCCTTTATTCTTGTGAATGATGTATTTTTTGTTAGAATAAGCCCAAGGTATGGCAGATTGAAAGAGATTTCGATGGGTAAGGCATCAACTGTCCATACAAAATGACAAACTTTTTTTTTGTTAGCAAAAATAATTATATTAGATTGTTGCGGATTAACCAAAAGGTTATTGATCCTACAGTATTGCACAAAACTTTCTAGTTTTCCTTGAAGACCAGCCTGCGTGCGGTCAAAGAGCAGTATATCGTCCGCGTACGCTAGGTATGATAAGGAAAGAGTACCTAATCTAATGGGAAATGATTTAGCTCTGTCCCAAATCTCTTCAATATCCGCTAGGTATAAATTGAAGAGGATCGCTTTTATTTTTCTATGTCCCAACATTACCCATAGACATTTGGAAATGGCTGCTACCTTTTCCGACTTACCTTAATCATGGAATCTGGCTGCATAACCACGAAAGCAAAATAGGACCACATCCAGGGTAACCATAGAATCTAGTAACCATAGAGTCTGGCCAATGCCATTTCCTGTTTCATTATTTAAAGACGACTGTTAACTAGGGCAAGCCATACGTGAACAAACAACCAGGAGGTTGCGATAGGTGTCGTTCCTCTCTTTTCTGTTTTCCTGTGATGCCTTTAAATAAATCTGGAATTCTGTCTTGCTTCATAAGCAGCAGTCTGGAGCATGTTCTTTGTGTGCAATTAATGTGGAGCCATGGGAGTGCAAGTCCCCAATGCTTGTGTGTATTTTTTGCAGATTATCCATAATACAGTGCACGCCTAAGGTATGTTAGCATTGTCCATACGACCAGAGGGGTATCCACCTTCAGTAAATAAGTAAGTGCCACTCGACATTGAACAACACCCATTCCTCTCAAGACGGGTACCAGTGTTACCACTCATGTGATAACACTGCAAGGCAAACAAAAAAAAGCAAAGTGCAATAAATCCTCAACAGGAGTGTGTCACTTCTCCCCAGGAGGGAGCCTTCTATACCAAATTCCCACTAGGTGTGGCGGTAAGCAGGAAGAGAGAGAGAGAGAAAGAGAGAAAGAGAAAGAGAGAAAGAGAGAGAGAGAAAGAGAGAGAGAGAAAGAGAGAGAGAGAAAGAGAGCGAGAAAGAGAGCGAGAAAGAGAGAGAGAAAGAGAGAGAGAAAGAGAAAGAGAGAGAGAAAGAGAGAGAGAGAGAGAAAAAGAGAGAGAGAGAAAAAGAGAGAGAGAGAGAAAAAGAGAGAGAGAGAGAAAAAGAGAGAGAGAAAAAGAGAGAGAGAGAGAGAGAGAGAGAGAGAGAGAGAGAGAGAGAGAGAGAGAGAGAGAGAGAGACCCTTCCTGGGGTCAAGGACTCCCTTTTCAACTTACTCAGAAAACCCACGATGCCAAATATATGAACAGAAAACCAGATTCCTCCTACAACTTTTATTGCAACACCTGTATTGAAGATAAGCAGCTGTCTTAGACGGAGATGAGTAAACACGAAGGCAGTAGAAAGAATAAAGAGCTACCTACCACTAGGATGAAGCAGCTCTTAGGAGCTGCAATAAACTCAGTTTTTGCCCACACCCAGATTGCCTTGAGAGGCCCAGTGTATTTCTCACGAGGGTCTGATCCATTGGCTTAGCCCCTGAGCCACCTTTACCTGCTCTGGGGTAAGTTTCCTTGGTGTCCCGTGGCCCCAAGCATCCCTTTTGTATTTAATTTAGGGTATTTTGTACCCCTGTCCACCTCAGTGCCCCTCCCCGCTGCCGTCCCAGCCCGCTTCCTTGTTTGCTTCCTTTCCACCGCCCTCCGATTGGCCTGGGAGGCCCATTTAAGACACCTACTCTGGGCAGCCTCTGCCTGGGCAGCCCTTGGCTAAGCAGCTCCCTTGGCTAAGCAGCTTCCGACTGAGCAGCTCCCGACTGAGCAGCTCCCGACTGAGCAGCTCCCGACTGAGCAGCTCCACTCTGTTTGCCCGTGTTCGCCTTGGGAGCCTGCCGTAGTCAACCAGCAGCAACTGATAAGGTAAGCATGGTCTGGCCGGGGAGTACAGCCATTATTGTATTCCAGTAAAACCACACTACTCTTACTACCTAATATTGTATACCTATGCACTTAATTGCTTAAGGTAGCCATATTTTGCATTCAGCCTAATTGTACTGGGTAGCCGTACTTTGCATTTAGCCTAAATTCTAGAAGGTAGCCATGTCTACTACATCTAGGTGTTCCTATTACAGTTCAAAGTTAAAACTCAGGTTGTCACTGCTGTGCCAAAGTCCAATCTAAGTGTTTTCCTTTGCTGTTGCCAAAGTTAGATCTAGTCCATTTCCCCACACTCTACCAAAGTTAAATCTAGGTGTTTCTGTTGCAGTGCCAAAGTTAAATCTAGGCGGTTTTCAACTGCTTTGACCCAGTTGAATCCGAGTGTCTTTCCAGCAGTGCCAAATTGAAATCGATGCCTAAGTTGAATCAAATTGTTGTCACATTGCTCTTCTATAAGATGAATGGCTGGTTTTCCACTGCTTTGACCTAGTTGTAACGGAGTGTCTTCCCACTGTGCCAAAGTTAAATCTAGGTACGTTCCACTACTGTGCCAAAGTTGATTCTAGACAGTTTTCCATTACTGTGCCAAAGTTAAATCGGAGCGTTTCCCACTGCTCTACCAACGTTGAACCAGAGTATCCCTCCGATGCTGTGCCAAAGTTGAGGCTAGCATTTCACTACACACCCTGCCATGCCGGACCCGAATTACCTCGCACATGACCACTCGTCCCCCCCCCTTCCTTCCCCGCCCAGAACCCCTTCAGTACTCACCAACCTCCACCACCCAGACTCACCCCGCCTGTTCAACTGCACCCCCGCTCACTCCCCTCACCCGCACAGAAATAAGGCTGCTCAGTTAGCTCGCTGGCGTGCAACACCCCCAAACCAGATCTTGACACCCCAGCGAACCTCTCGCACTATAAGCCCCTAACACCCACCTGTGGCAATGTTTCACCGCCTCTCAGCCACCACCTCACTGCCCTCCACCCTACCCCTTTGGACACCTTATTTACACTCCCCCTCCCTCCGCGCAGCACAAGCCACCACTGCCAACACAGCCCGGTCAGCAAAACCTCCTACCCTCTTGCACACCCCTCTGCCCCTCAAGCGCCCTGCAAATCGCACAGACCGTACTCCTCGCACACCCCCACAGACATTGCTCTCCCTTTCTCCCCAGGGCACACACTACTTACCCCTCCCTACTCTCCCCCAGCCTTCCCCGCCCACTCCCAACCCTGTCCTACCCCTTATCACCTCTCCTCCAAAATACCCTTCCCAGATCAATATCCCTCTAAACCTCCCTCCTTTTAAACCTCCCACCATGCACTCAGGCATCCCTGCTCCCCTCCGCACTACACCCCACCTGCTACCAATCCTGATACCAAACATACAGCAGAATTCTCTCACACTATCCTGCATACTCATCTCCAGATCTGGCGCCAAAATGAAACACAATATCTTTGACCTTGTAGCCAATGAAATCTCAATGACTTCAACCCCATCACACACAAGGATTTTCCTCCCGGCTACTCTCTGCTTGTACATAACAGGCCCAGCAGAGCACGTGGGGGCCTAGCCATCCTCCACAAACACCTTTCAGTAATATCCACTGAGAATCTACCTTGCAACACTAAATGCAAATCAATTCTCACTAAGTTCCACCTCAACCCTTCCATCACCCATTGCTTCCTTCTTATATAGGCCAACCGGCTACGACCGAATTTCTGCCGATTTTCTCTGAGACTCCATCCCAACCACACTGATCCAGCACCCCATGCTCACTTTGTTAGTATACTTCAATATCTGGTTTGATGCTCCTGCTAACCCCTTGGCCCGCTCCCTCACCGACAATATGGAAGCCCACGGCCTAACACAACCGATTTCCCACTGACTCACATTGCAGGACACACCCTATAGCCACTATTGTGCACATCAGGTCAAGCCTCCCCCACTCCTGCCTCGCCCCCTAATCTGGACTGATCACCATGCTATGCCTTTCTCACTTCGACACCTCTTCCCCCTTCTCCCAACTTCCAGCAAACATCCCCTCAACCCCTCCGGCCACCCTACCTGTCCTGAATAAGATCATCAACCCAGACCTGGCCAATTCCCAACTCATACACTACTAGATCTCTCTCGCAAGGAGGGATACCCCTCCAACTACCTCTTTGACCAAT
Organism: Ambystoma mexicanum; assembly: GCF_040938575.1. Taxonomy (NCBI): domain Eukaryota; kingdom Metazoa; phylum Chordata; class Amphibia; order Caudata; family Ambystomatidae; genus Ambystoma; species Ambystoma mexicanum. The sequence goes on along the minus strand of NC_090925.1, from coordinate 1,261,762,272 downwards.
GGCTCTCCTAAGATATGACCCTCTCACACCAACCTGTCGCCCCTCCCGACGATCAACCCCACAAAGAAAGTAGTACACCCCTGCCTTCCAAGCTCTCAAAACCTTCAAGCATAGCCTAGACCGAACCTGGAGGACCAACCCTAACCCACAAAACAAAATGGCCTGCTTAAGACGACTGAACAGGGCATATTTGTACCATATCAAGAAAGTAAACACAAAACAAAGAAACACTATTGATGAAAAAAAAACTCCACAAAATCCTAGAGGAATTAAATTCCCCCAATTGCCCCTAGTTGCCCCGACGCCCTCAACTCATAAGCTCTCTGTAATGAACTTTCCAACCACTTTCATAACGTTGCGCTTGAAAGACATCTTACCATCAACTCAAAACTAGCTCAGATCCTGCTATCTACATCCGGCCATCTCTCAAACCCAAAGGTTTCCTCACCCTCCGAACCCACTTTCTCTTCATTCACACCTTAGACCCTTACCTCCACCTGTGCTGACAGCGTAGCCAGTTCCATCATACATAAAACCATCTGGCACGTTCCCAGAGTCTTTCTAAACCTTTCATGTCAAACTGCTACTCAAAAAACCCAACCTCAACCCAATCTCCAACACCTGCTTCATTGCTAAACTAATTGACCATGCGGCATACAAGGAACTTTGCCTCTTCACAGAAGCCAAGAGACTCCTCTACCTAGCCCAATTAAGGTTCCGACTCCTCTGGGGAACGGAATCCTCGCTGGTCTGCCTAGGACGACCTACAAATAACTGCCGATTTAGAAGGGTGTGCTGCTCTCATCCTATTGGATTTATCTGCGTCATTTGATAGCATCAGCCACACAATACTTAGCAACAGGTTCCTCAGCCTAGGCATCAATGATTCCGCTCTTAATTGGATCAGCTCTTTCCAAACACTCACAAATCATTCTCCTCCGGCCCTCACCCAGTCACAAAAGCAGTGCCACAAGGAGCCTCCCTTTCACCCATCCTCTTCAACCTCTTATCTGAGCTAGTGCTCATCCGCTCACAAAGTTACCTGCTACAACTATGCAGATGACACCCAGATCATTTTCAAAATCCCCAAGATTGCAGCCTCCTCACATCCCGACCTTGCCTCGAATATCGACCTATGGATGACGACCAACCACCTAATCCTCAACCCGGGCAAATCAGAAATCCTAATGTGTGGCAAAACTGCTCCGATTCCCCAGAATTTTACAGTGGGCAATTGCCCTGAGAGCACCACCTGCTGCCTCCGTTAAAAATCTTGGCTGCACCATGGACGCAGACCTATCCCTCTCCTAACACCAACTCTGTATCCAGAACCTGCCATTCCACTTGCGCATCCTAAAATTAATCTTTCCCTACCTCTACTACCCCCAAGTCTCTGCAATACAGGCCAGCCTCATCTCCTGCCTAGACTACTCCAACTCCTATCGCTGCGTCCCAGCATACCAGCTCAGGAAACTTCAATGATTCCAAAATGTAGCAGCCAGGCTGCTCCTTGCCCGCTCACCCAGAGAACACATCAGCCCCCCACACTCAGAATATTGCACTGGCTCCCTGTTAGTATAAGAGCAACCTTCAAAGCCATGTACATCACACACAGAGGTGGGACCAAGCCTGAACTGCATATATTTTTTCCCCTTTTGTAATGGCTTGGCAGGAGAAGAACGATGGTCTGGAGGGTTGCCCAGAACAATGCCAGAAATTAAGATTTAGTCTAAACCTTCCAGCCATCACCCTTTTGTTTTGCTACTTGCATCACACACCGAGGCCTCCATATTTCAGGACCAGAGTTCCTTCAGAACAAAATCATCCACTACCAAACCCCCCCCCTCTCAGAAACCTCTGATCGGGCTCTACTCTCATCCTTCCTATTCCCGCTGAACACTCCACCAGAGTTGGCGGCTCGCCTTACTCTATCCTAGCTCCCACCATCTGGAACACTCTTCCTCTACACATCCGCTGCACTGACAACTACCTTTCCTTCCAAAAAGACCTCAAAATCTGGCTTTTTGCAGCATTACCATAAAACCCCTGTCTAAAAAACATCCAAATCCTAATTTGAATTTAGAAACACTCAGCACCAGGCAGTGTCAGCTCCATTTGTGGCGACCCCGACCTCTCAGCACCAAACAGCGCTGGACGCTTTTGTGGCTGCCTGAACCACACACACAATCATACACCAATCGTGACCCTGGTTTCCAACAAGCACCACTAGCTGAATCACTGCCCTTCATATATGTTATGTCACAGGATTGATGAGTCACTGCACCTGGCATGTACGGAAAACAGGCAAATTGCACTCACAGTGGTTGTGATAGAATCACCACCATCGCAATCGGACGAATTGGGATGCACTGCAAGGAATTGTCATGGGAGGACATGTGCCATAGCCATGTCTCACACCAGTAGGCCAGAAGGGGGTCCCCCATGCAGTGCTCTGGGAGGGCAATGAAGAACCAGAACCAGCCCTAAAATCACTCTGTAGGAAGGGGAGATGGATGGGTAATGCGCACGTATGAACTACAGGATGGGCCGCCCATGGAAAAAGTAACAACTGAAAAGGTTAAGTAAGCGCTAGATATCTGGGTAGACTTGACACGCTATCCGCCTAGAAGAACCTCCAAGAATAACCCGTGCTCCTCTTGCTACATATAGTTTGAGCATAGACTATCACTGTCGCTAACCGTTTATTGGAGCAGCAAGAATCAACAGAAGAAGTCAATTACCTGAGCGGGCACACAAATAACAAATCACCACCAATCTCTGCTAAGTATTTATAAAGCACCACTCCAGTGGACACTGGCCGCAGGCATGGCTACCCACACACATCAGAATATCAAGGACTATGACAAAATGTGCTTGAGTGTTTCACATAATTCTCCGCCAATTTACAGACTATGCTTCAACACCTCTGACATGACAAATCCAGGCACGCTGAATACATAGCGAGTCTCTTGAGCTCACGCCATCTCCCGACCCCTCCCAAGCACCCATTCACATGCCTGACCGCATGGGTAGCTTTCAACCAAAGCATGGCCAGCCCTGCGCTAAGCCTTATTTGACCAAAATGCACATACGCACCCTAATCTTACTCCATGACTTCCAACACTCTGGACTTCGGTCCTCCAAGGGCTTTCCCACTAACAGTGCATTGAGACTATAATGGTGAAATTACAAATACAATACAATAAACATGCCACCAACACAAGGGAAGGACTACCTTAGAGAGGGCCCTGCAAACCAGCAAAGAGGAAGCTGGTAACCGGGAGAGCACACTGGTTTGCCAGACAGGCGAGGAACTGGAAACGAGACGTGCCCAAACTACAAGGCACCTGAGGCGCAGAAGTTTGCAAAGCGAATCACAGTCCCCGGAGGGACTTCTGCGAAATAAGCATGGGAGAAGCTATTGCTGGGAAGCACCCAAGCCACAAGAGAAAAGTGGGGTTACCATACTCATGGCAATGAGCAATATGGCAGCAGCATCACCAGTCCCTCCATCACCCGCAGCAGCGGTCGTCTCTTTATCTGCTTCCCGGCCCGACTGCTTCAAAATTTCACCGGTTGGCCGCCGGCACCTTCCCCTGCACGGTTCTGCAGCTGAAAGTAGTTAGCAAACAACTTTGGTCAGGATTATTAATAGGATTTATTCGACCTCTCGGAGCGCCGAAAATCTATGTGTTTCTGCTGCAGCACCCCCGTTCACAGTACCCTTAACGTAAGAAAGTCTAGTATAGAAAATGATTGGTATAATCTTCACAGGATTAAACGTACTCGTCCCAGAGACAGAAGAAATACCCATGACAGTGACAATCTTCATGGGACTCAGCCTACTCATCCCAGTAATAGAAGAAATAACCAAGAGAGTGATCATTATTACAGAGATTGAACATAACTACGAGACTCTTCTTACTCATCCTAGTAGTAGGAGAAATAACCAAAAGAGCGATGATCATTAGGGGACTCATCCCAGTAACAGGAGAACCAACCAAGAGAACGGAAATCATAGCTGGACTCATTTGTGTCCCAGTGGTATACAGAGAGACCAAGAGAGTAAGAATAACTATTGGGCCCTTCATATACACCCCAGTGAGAACCACATAAGAGGTGTTGCATCAGACATCTTACTCATCCTTACAAGGAAGTAAATAACCAGAGGAAGAAAGAGCTGTAATAGCACAAAGGTAAATCCTGTTGCCCTGGGGTTAATAGAGAAAGAGAAAGATACTTAAGAGATTTGACAAAAGTCCCAAAAGGACACTCAAAGGACAGGAAGGCTGAAGAAGAGAATCTCACAAGGACAAGAGAAAGTGGCACCAAGGAGTTGGAACGATTCCCCAAAGGAACTGAATGAGTTAATAGGACAGATAGCTAAGAACTTTTAGAAGGCTTATCTATTAAGGCTGGGGAAGTAATTCCAGGAGAAGGGCACCATTCTCCTGGTTTTTAGTTGTTTTTGCTTAGTGGTAGGGTCAGAGAAGGTTAGCTTTGGACAAAGGACAAACTGTTGCATTGGACTTCACTACTGACAACGAGCTCCCTAGTTAGTTTGGTCAGGTAGGAAAATCCAAAGATTAGGGATAGTGAGCAGTATTTCTTATTATTTTAACAAACAAGTGTTCAAGAATGACAACTGTCGGTCTCCTCCTTCTGACCCTCCACATATACAGGGATATGGTGGCTTCTCCAGTGGCTGCAAAAGGCTGATGGGCTGCGCCTTCTGGTCTTAGTTTGGGCACGGACAAGACACTGGGTTGCATAGTCCCGAACTTGCTGGGGGTGACTGGGCCACCAGAATTGTTGTGATACTAGGTGAAGGGTAGCCTTGACCGTACTATGGCTAGCAATTTGAGAAGTCATGGAACCCTGATAAAGTGTCTGTCCTCAGGTTGTGGGCTCCTGTGATGAAGGTGACAATTAAATCAAATTGCAAAAAGAAAGCGGCCCAAGGGGCTTGACGGCTTTACCAGATGGTAACTGCAAATTGCAGTGGTCGGTTCGTACCTCGACCTTCTGGAAATCTGCTGAGCAGATGGTGTCTCCATTCCTGAAATGTCATGAGCTTCCTGGAATGGTAGGCAAGGAAATGCGCAGTGTTGGGGTTGAGTTGCAGAAGGACTGCACCTATGGCTTTATCCGTTGCATCAGTTCGACTATGAAAGGACATGCATCGTCCCGGTGTACCAGCACAGGACCCACTGTAAAGGCTTTCTTGAGGGCCACCAAGGCAGCTTCTGCAGTTTCATCCCACTGAAAATCAGTTTTGGAACTGAGAACACAGGTGATACGGTCTATAAAGTCAGAGTAACCTTTGGTATAACAGCAGTAAAAATGTGCGCACTCCAGGAATCTTTGTGTAGCCTTGACGTCCCATGGATCCCAAATACTCAATTCGCTCCCAATAGAAGGAGCATTTCTCTGGTTTGGCATAAAAATGCTTAGTTGCCGGGCTGGAGAGAACCTCAGACGCTGCATTTGTTTTTCCAGAGAGCGAGAGTGAGAAAAGACCAGGTGGTCATCAAGATACACCCAAACCGATATCCCAAGTAAATCAGAGTAGATGGAATCCATAAGTCGTTCAAAGATTGCAGAGGCGCTGCAGAAGCCAAACGGCATCACCCGGTAATTGTACTGCCCCAATGGGGTTTTGATGGCCGTCTTCCATTCATCGCCTTCTCTAATGCAGACTAGATGGTAGGCTCCTCACAAATCCAGCTTGGTAAACACAGAGGACGACTGTAAATATGTATGGATAAGAGCTAGAGGGTACTGGTTCTAACAGGTGATCCTGTTGGAAAGGGGCTAATAAATCAATGGACGTAAGGCGCCCTCCCCTTCTTAGGAAAGAAGAACAGGGGGACCCGTGCCACAGACTTGGAGGGCCAAATGAAAACCTTTTGAAGACAGTCATGCAGATACCAACATAGCTCTTGCTACTCTAGTGGGGTTAGGAGTATACACAGCCTTGTGGTGCAGGTTCATCTGGTATTAAATCGATTCCACAGTCCATAGTCTTCGACATGGTGAGGAAGCAAGGTGATATGTTCTGGTTCAGCGAAGACGTGGGAGAAGCGAAGGCAGTCAATAGTTATGTTCTGCAATGTACAACCCAGAACAGGGGAGGGAATTTCATGGACTGGTTTGGTAAAGACATCAACCAAGGGTATGGGGAAAACCCCGACTGGACGGAAACTGCAAGGTTTTGGAAGACCAGTCAAAGCAAGGGTTGTGGCTACAAAGCCAAGGCAACCCCAAAACGATGGAGTAAGACAGCATCTGTATAGAACTAAAGGCGATACGTTCTTTGTGGTGTGCGATATGTACATTTACAAGGATTGTAGGTTGACGCACGGGACCTGATGCTAGGGGGCAGCCATCAATGACTTCAATCGGGCAAGTAACTGGTTTGGTCGGTAAGTGTATGCCGGACTGAAGGGCACCATCAATGATCTGTTACGTCACTGTAGACACACCTTTAAGGACAAAAGACGAGAAGGTACCATAGGCAGTGTAGAGTAAATCAGAATGCATTTATCGTTGTTGCAGGTGCAGGAGTCCATTCACCAAGCCCTTTAGTTTCCCACCCTTTTTGGGAGTGGGGGTTTGCAAGGGGCAAGTACCCAGATAATGTCCACTGCCACCACAATAAATACATAACTGGTTGAGCCATCATCTTCTCCGTTCTGCTTCAAAGCCCCTAGTTGCATGGGTTCTTTTGTAGTTTCTTTTGGGAGCAGGACTGGAGCAGGCACAAGTCGATATGAACCTTTCCCAGCCCTTCTCTGTTCACCTTGTCGTTCCATTAGGCGGTGGTCTATCCGGATTAAATGGTCTATCAGGACTTGGAGAGACTTTGGTTCTGATGAGTTAACAAGCTCGTCTTTGTAATGCTTCTGTAAGCCCTTTTGAAAGAGCGGGCGCGGTGTGATTTCAGGCAACTGGGAATCAGCAGCGAGTTCTCGGAAGCGGCTTAGGTAGGTAACTAAAACGGAATGTCCACATTTCAGGTCGAGGAGCTGCATCCGGGTGGTGGCCATCGGGTTGGAAGATTAAAATACAGCCAAGAAGGATTTCTCGAACTCACAGAAATCCTCCAGAATTGGGCCGTTGGCAGATCCATACAAGGCTGCCCATGCCAGTATGCTCCAGATTAATCGGATTTTGGCCTGGTTATGCTGGAAGGGATGAGCCGTGAATCTAAACGGTATCTTGCAGTGATTGCAAAATGTCATTAGTTTGCTCAGGTATTTGAGGGATAATTTATGAGCCACAGTATTCTCAGCCAGGGCAACCACAGGCTCTCTATTCATGGCTCCTGTGAAAACAGCGTTTTTCTTGCTTCAACACAGCGACTTCCAGGGTAAGGACCTGTAACTCCTCTCATAGCTCTTGCACACCAATAGTGTTGGGAGATTGTAGGCACCTGTTAAATACCTGGTCTTGTCACTGCTGGGTTCATGGTCGTGGTGAATGTTCTAAGTGCAGCAAATCCGTTTTAGGCTTCCCCAGGTGAAATTAGAGTTTTTTTTCGGGTCGCAAGTATGGCATAGGGACCAGTACCCAAGGCCACCTCCTTGAGGTGTCTATAGAATAGGTGCCCAGAGGCCGGTTCCCCAAGCCATGGTGCAGCTCCCCGGATTAATGTGGCGTAGGAACAGCGCTAGGCGCTGTCCGGGGAGCCGAACAATACAATGGAAGGCTGTTGGCACAATGAGACAACCAGTCGGCAGGAAAAGGAAGCGAGCAAGGCAGAGAGGAGGAGAACAGGAAAGTCAAGGCATGGAGGATGAAGGCGAGAAGAGGGGTACCAGAAGAGGTCAATACAACACCACTCATATTTTATTTGTCAGTACGATACCCTGTTTGTTTGGTTGCTGGTTTTGTTGAAGTTCAATCTGTACCGTGATACTATGTTCACCAGATATTGTTCCTGTAATGTGATACTGCGTATATGCCAACAAACATTTAGGCTATACTTTGGACCCATCAGCCCTTGCTTTTTCTATTTAAATTTGTCACTTAAGTTCTTACCATCTGTAAGTTGTTCTTGACATATTTTGAGCAAGATAGTGGTCAACCAACATTATTTAAAATACACTTCTTTTTTGATCCATGTCCGATAATCCCCAAGGTACTGGGACGAAGAGGAGGGCTGCAGAGGAGCAAAACTGCAAAGTGCAGCTTGTTAATGGGAATGAAACACACCCGAGGAAGAGTGGGAAGCTTAAAATCCCCCTTCAGGTGCAGGCTATGAGGATGCAGAAGGAGTGGAGTAGTAGTCGTAGGTGGAGGAGTTGTGAACTCTCCACTGCAGCAGAAGCAGAAACTGGGGGTTGGGGGAGAGAAGACGCCTGAACTACTGTAGAGGCGAGCAGTAGCCAGTCCTGACAGGGTCTTCACCTCCAGAAGCCTTCATTGCAGAGGTCGCGGAGCGGGAAGCGTCGGAGAAAGAAGTTTAAACCCTGGAGACCTGGACTGCAGAGGCTGCGCAGCGGGAAGCAAAAGTTTTGGAAGTTTCCCACTTAACAAGGCAGTCTCTGGTGTCAGGCGAGCACCAGAGAGCCTGCGGAGCAGTGGAACGTCTGTGTGCAAGTGGCGCAGGCAGAAGCAGCCTGGAAGCAGCAGATTGTCTGACCACGAGATGCAGCTGAGGTAGAAGACCTGGGAGCAGCGAGGGAGACGGATGTGCAAGCCTTACCCGGTGAGTTCACCAAGCCGTTTTGACACCGGAGTGCTTTGTGGCTGCTCGTGTGTTCAGAACAGGTACTTTCACATCCGAAAGCAGTCGCGTAGAAAGGATCACACTAAAGGAAGCAATTTTTAATTCCGAACTGGCAGGGAGCAGAGAAAAAATGCTTTGTACAATCAATTGACTAACTTTAAGCATGAACGTTTATTGAAAACCCAGCAACACGATGGGGCAATAGTTTCAGAACTTAGTGCACACCACCATTACCCAAGCCAAAAGAAAGCCAAAGCAAAGCAATTTAAAACCAACAAACTTTGCCAAAGTCTGAAGGGGGCACATGAAGTTCCAGGGTTTGTAAAGTTTCTTGCCCATATTTGAAGAAGTGTATAACAGAAGCAGATGTAAACACACATTGCCAAAGTCGAGAAAGAGTCAGAATCAGACCATATCATTGTCAGTATTTGGTTGACGAGGAAGTGGGGAAACCAAAGTGCCAAGAAGGCTGACCTTCTGGTAAAGGGTATTCAGAAGGAGAGGAGCATAACTTGCAGATGTGTTGGAAGTCACAAAAGTGTAATAAAGGACACCAGTGTGAACCCTGCTTTCCCTGAAGAGTCATTCAAACATTGGTGTTGTGAAATTAAATACTGTGTCCTTGTAAGCTGATCTTAACCACAGCAGCACTGACCTGGCAGGGGAGTATACCAGGTCAGAGGATGATGTTGAACAGTTTTATGCTGCTCGGGCAGGGGAGTATACCCAAACAGAAAACTCTGTAGGCCTGGCATGGGAGTAAACCAGGTGGAAGTGGATTAAGTGCTATGAAATGGTGTTAACAAATCATCATGACAAAGTTTCATTGTTGAAAAAAGGAACAAGTTACTTAACTGTAACTGTTGTTCTCCAGCATGGGTCTGGCATGGATTCACATGCTCATGAGTATTCCCCGTCGTCAGGGGAATACTCGGTAGAGAAAAAAATCAGTTTCAGTTTCGTTTCTGAACTGTCTTTCTTAGTAACCAATCACTGGTCTCTGGGTCATACTGCCCTCTCCCAAACCCCCGCCTCTGGCAGCCATCCTCAGATTTTGTAGCACGTAAAGTGGCAGTATGACCAAGTGAAGAGCCGCAGAGGGGAAGGAGGAAGGGTTTGCATGTGAATCCATGCCAGACCCATGCTGGAGAACAACAGTTACACGTAAGTAACTTGTTCCTTCTCCAGCATGGGGTCTGGCATGGATTCACATGCTCATGAATATAAGTATACATAGCAGTACACACATGCACAACCACGGGTGGTGGCGAGGCTCAACATTAAGCATTATATAAACTAAACATTAAGCAACTCTTACCTCCTCACCAGGCCCACCTACAGGTGAACAGGTTGCGCAGCACTGCTTGGCCGACCCGGGACTCCTTCCTGGAATCCCGGTCGACGCAGTAGAATCGCATGGAGGTGTGCGTCGACCGCCACGTAGCAGCCCTGCAGATGTCCAGCAGGGGCCCACCAGACAGGAACGCCGTGGTAGCAGCGATCGCTCTGGTAGAATGGCCTTTCGGACGGCCGGGCAACGGTCGGTTTGCCAACTGATGACAGTGTATGATGCAGCCGGAAAGCCATCTGGAAATGGAAGCCTTCGAGAGAGCCTTCCCTTGGTTCACAGGTCCAAAGTTCACAAACAGATGTCTTCCGAAAACTCGGTCCACGTAGAACTTCAGCGCTCTAGCTACATCCAGCGAGTGCAAAGTCCTCTCGGCCAGCGACGAAGGGCTCGTTGAGATGGAAGTCCGACGGCACCTTGGGCATGAAGGAGGGGTGTGTCCTCAGCACCACCCTTGTCTCGTGGAAAGTTAAGTATTGAGGCTTGCAGGATAGGGCCTGAATCTCTCCCACGCGTCGTGCAGAGGTGATGGCCACAAGGAACGCTGTCTTCCATGACAGGAACTTCAACTGAGCTGAATGCAAAGGCTTGAATGGCAGGCCCATGAGCCTGGTCAGCACCACGTTGAGCTCCCACGCCGGGGCCGGAGCCTTCACCGGCGGGAACGATCGGAACAGTCCTTTCATAAACTCCTTCACCAGGCGATGAGACCACAGGGATGACCGTCCTGCAGTTCTGGTGTATCGGGAAATCGCCGTCAGATGCATCTTGATGGAAGCATGAGCTAGTCCAGCTTTGGCCAGCGACAGTAAGTACGGTAGCACTTGAGGGACTGTAATCCGTAGAGGGTTAATCTTCTGTGCACGGCACCAGACAGAGAACCTCTTCCACTTGTGTCGTAGCACTTCAGAGTTGAGGATGCCCTGGCCTTTGCAAGAACCTCTCTGCAGTCCGCCGGGATATTGTACCCTCCAAACTCTAGTGCTGCAGGAGCCAGGCCTGCAAGTTCAGCGACTCCGGGTCGTGATGCACCTCCTTCCCTGGAGAGAAGATCTGCGTCTGTCGACAGTTTGACTGGTGGGGACGCTGACAAGTCCAGAAGGTCTGGGAACCAGATCTGCCTCGGTCACGCCGGTGCGACAAGGATCATCCTGCACTGGGATCTCTTGAGCTGGTTGACGAGTCGCAGCAGCAACGGCAACGGAGGGAACGCATACAGGAACAGGCCGTCCCAGGGGAACGAGAAAGCATTGCCCATGCTCCTCGGCTGGGGAAACCTGCTGGCGAACCTCTGACACTTGGAGTTTGTTGCCGTCGCAAACAGGTCGATTTGGGGTTTGCCCTATCATTGAAAGAGTCGATCCACTTGATCCTGCCACAGTTCCCACTCGTGGCACGAGCGCAGCTCCCTGCTGAGTGAGTCAGCGATTGCGTTGTTTGTCCCTGCCAGATGAAAGGGTACCAGAAACATCCCCTGGGTAACGGCCCAGTGCCACAGGTCCTGTGCTTCCTTGTACAGGGCTGGGGATCTTGTTCCTCCCTGCTTCCGAATGTAGAACATCGTGGTGGTGTTGTCGGTGAAGATCCTCACCAACTTGCCCTTGAGGGACGGGAGAAAAGACCCGAGGGCCCAGAACACTGCTCGGAGCTCCAGTATGTTGATGTGGAGCGTCCTCTCCTCCGCGAGCCAGAGGCCTCTCGCATGAAGATCTCCAGTGTGCGCTCCCCACCCCTCCAGGGAGGCATCCGTCGTCCCCGTCAACTGGTGTGCTGGGGTCTGAAAGTCTGTGCCTGCCGCGAGATGTGCGTGGGTGCCCCACCATCGAATCGCTTGGCGGAATACCTTGTTGAGCGAGATCTTGTCCTCGAAGCTGCCCGTCGCTTGCATCCAACAGGCATCGAGGAACTCCTACAGAGGGCGCATCCGAAGCCTGCACAGGCGCACCAGGTAGATGCATGAGGACATCATCCCGAGAAGGGACTTGATGGACCTCATCCTGGCCACGTCAGATGCTGCACCTTGCCCAGGATGGCCTTTGTCCTTTCCTCCAAAGGTGTGGCCAATCGCGCTACTGTATCGAGCCTGGCTCCCGGAAACAGTGCGACCTGCGACGGAGCAAGGTGGGATTTGGGAAGTTGATGGAGAATCCCAGGTCCGTGAGCAGCCGGACGGTCTTCGCTGTGTGCTCGACGGCGAGCTCCCTTGTTCTTGCTCAGATGAGCCAATTGCCCAGGTAGGGGTAGACGTGGATCCCGTGCAGGCGCAGCCGCGCCGCCACTGGCGCTAGGCACTTGGTGAATACCCTGGGCGCCGACTTCAATCCGAATGAGAGGGCCTTGAACTGGTAGTGCTGTCCCTGGACCATGAACCTGAGAAACTTTCGGTGTCCTTTTAGTATGGGGATGTGAAAGTACGCATCCTCCAAATCCAACGACGGTAGGAAGTCGCCCTCCTCCAGCTGGCCCAGCACGTGCTGGAGGGTGACCTTCTGGAACTTCTGTGCCCTGATCTATCGGTTTAGTCGACGCAGGTCCAGGATGGGACGCCATCCTCCCGTCTTCTTTCTGACGAGGAAGTATCTTGAGTATACTCCGGAGCCTCTTTGGGACGAGCTTGATGGCTCCTTTCTTGAGCATCGCCCTTACCTCTAACAGCAGTTGAGGGACGTGGTTTTCCTTCCTGGCCACGGGAGGAATTCAGGGGCACTTCCTTAGAAATTCCAGAGTGTGCCCATGGGCCAGGGCATCCAGCACCCAACGGTCAGTGGAGATGGACTCCCACACGCTGACTAACTTCGTCAGCCGGCCTCCCACCGGGGTGCTTCGGTGGGAGCCCGACGCAATGGGCGTTTCAGTCTTGCTTGGAAGCAGCAATGCCGCCTTGGCCTCCCTGGAGACGACGGCGAGATCCACCTGACTTGCCCCGACCCCTGTAGGCTTCTTGCGACGAGGAGCAGGCCGCCTGACGGTACGTCGATGAGCTGCCGCCGAATCCTTTGGAGGCACCTTGCTTGCCTCCGGAGTTCCGAAAGGGCGGCCGTCGTTGCTGCAGAACTCCCAAGGCCCGAGCCTTCTCCGTGTCGGCTTTAATGGCCTGCAGTGACTCATCCACTGTCTTTCCGAACAGATTGTTCCCGTCGAAGGGCATGTCCAAGACCTTGGCTTGCACGTCCTGGCGGAAATCCGTTGCCTTGAGCCATCCCCGCCATCGAAGGCAAACGCCGTTGCCCAACTGGCGGAAACCAGTGTCGGCAATGTCCGTGGCTAACGTTATGGCGTGGTCCGACGCCACCTCACCTTCCTGCAAGATCGCCAGGGCTTCTGCCCTCCGATCGTCCGGTAGGAATTCCAATAGGGGGGCGATCATGTACCACAACTCCCTGTCGTAGCGAGCCAATATCGCTAGGGCGTTGGCCGCCTCAATCGTCACCGCCGCCGATGAGATGACTCGTCGTCCCATGGCGTCCAGTTTCTTTCCCTCGCCGTCCGGTGGGGAAGTTGAAGATGAAGCCGATGCCCTCCCGCTCTCTTCTTGGCCGCTGCCGAGACGACCGAATCTGGAGTTGGCTGTGCCCTCAGGCACAAGGGGGCAGCGTCTGGGACCCGGTACTTCTTCTCATACCGGTCCCTCTTGGCAGGCATCGTGGACGTGTTCTTCAGAAGCGCAAGTCCCTCGTACCAGATGTCATCCAGCAGCGGTACCGCGAGGACCGTCTTCCTCTTGGCCTCACGCCGTTGGTAGAGGAAGCTTTCCTTGTTCTGTTCCTCGGGGCAGAGCTGGAAAAGCTCCGATACCCTGGCAATCATGGCGTGGAAGGAGCCAATTTCGTCGGGAGGGGAGGCCCGAGGAATCGGTGACGGGAGATCCGTCCCGTCGTCACCACCGTCGTCATCTGTCCCTGTCGTACCCATATCCGTTCCCGTGTCGTCCCCGGGGATAGGGGACAGGGACAAAGGCTGAGAGGGTCGTGAGGGCTGAAAAGGCGGGGCTGGATGAATCCTCCTCCTCTTGTTTGGGGGGCTTTCAGATGGGCCCGGTTCTGGGTCGTCCATAGGGGGTAGGGGCAACCTTGTCCTCATCTCTGAGCATAAGGATTGGATTGCCATCAAAATGGCCGGCGAGTTGTCCTGTAGCTCAGGATGCGACGGGCGCAATGGTTTCTCCACTGGAACCTCGTTGGCGCCACCCTCGCTCTCGTCGTCTTCCTCGTCTGGATTTCTCCCATGGGACCGGCCTCCTCAACGTTCTTGTCGGGGCCCTCCAAGACTTCAACCAGCTCCTCCTCGGAGGCTGTGTCCGTGTCCGTAATGGCCACAGCCACCCCCCCCTCTTCTGCCACCGGGGTCTTCACGGGGGCCTTCTCCTCGATGGGCTGAAAAGAGGATACCCTCCGTGGTGGCAGGGAAACTCTAGGCCCTGAGGTCGCCTCCACAGGCTGTGCCAGGGCCGTAGCAACTTCCTCGATAGAGGCCTTAGCTGGATGAATCAAGGACTTCACCACCTTGTGCGTGCTTGAGGCCTTCACCTTGGGGGGGGGGGGTCACTGCTGCGCTCCCCCTCGGCTGACTCCTTCGAGATCGACCGGGACCTCTCCAGAAGCTTACCCGGGTTCTCGGGTTTCCTCTTCCCCGAGCCAGAGCGTTGGCTCGTGGTTGATGGCGCTGGTGAGGATGCGCCATGCCTGGCAGCCGAGGAGCCAGATCGTTCGGCGCTCCCGGTGCCTGTGGACTTGCAGTACTTTGCCTTCTGTTGGGCCGGGGCGCCCTCACAGGACTTAGAAGACCGCTCGGACTTCTTCTCACCCGACGGGCTCTTGCCCTCCAGCCAGTTTGCGAGACAGGTACGCCCCCCTCCCCCTAACTGTCCGACATGTTCATGCAAAACGCACAGTCCTTCTCCACCCTCGTGAAGGCAGTAGAGGCATCTCGAATGCTCGTCCTCCTTGAACACATTCTGTAGGTTGCATCCAGGGCAGTTCCTGAACAGTTTGCCGGGAGTCGAGCCTCCCTTCTCCTGGGCCATGTTCCTCTCGTCCGCGAGGTAGGCCTCAGAAAACTTTGGGAATCCTCCAAGAAGCGTAACTCGACAAAAACTTCACCCCGTTGATTGGAAGTAGAAACGGTGGAGCTTGAGGCTCGATTTAACCGAAAAATTAGATAAATCTCTTTGAAAAAGCACAAAATGCAGTAAAAGCTCGAGAGCTATAGCACGAGGACTCCCAACACTTGAACGTGCAGTAAAAATCTGAGGATGGCTGCCAGAGGCAGGGCTTAGGGAGAGGGCAGTCATTGGCTGGGGGCAGTATGACCCAGACACCAGTGATTGGTTACTACTAAGAAAGACAGATCAGAAACGAAACTGATACTGATTTTTTTCTTTACCGGGGATTCCCAGCATGACGACGGGGAATATTCATGAGCATGTGAATTCATGCCAGACCCCATGCTGGAGAAGTGTTATATAAAACTGCTACAGAAGTATTTAATTGTTTCTAAATGAATACATTGTTACAAGACAAACCTTGACAAAGACAATTCATGTTGATACTGAGGAAGTTTCCTTCGTCTATGAAGAGATTGTTTGAGTTCTCACCATTACAAGTGGAAAAGAAAGAACCCTTGTTACATGCTGAAGTTTGGAACGTTTTGTTAACAATTTCCCTTTCTGCACACACCTCTCAAACTCCAAACCAAACACAACCAAAACCTACAGCACAGCAAACTGCACAAACTTCACTACATCGCAACAACAAAACAATAACACACATAGTCTTGCACAACAGTACACAACGACTACCAGCCGCCAACACCCCAGGCCCAGCCAACGGACCAACCGGGCTGAGGCCGCCAACAGTACATCACTGCTCTCTTGCACTTTTCCTGCTTCCTCCCACTAACTCAACCCCCCCCCCCTCCTATTTCAGAGCCGCCAGAGTGCCAGGGGACCACTCTGGTGGTGATAGTGCACGGTACAAATGTCCTTTAACATTAACAAGTGGAAACATTTACCACATGGTGAACTTTGCAGTTATATTTGTTGCATGTGAACTGACATGCATTACCTTGTTGAATTATTTTATGTACAAGTGTGAGGGACAGAAACCTTTTGGCAGATGGTTTCCTTTAGTTTATTTTAGGCAGGGAAATCCTCGTCAGGGTAGGAATAGTGAGGCGTTTAGCCAACTTTTTGAGTTAATAAAAGGGCATCTTTTCATAGACCTTCACAAAGATGCATTGTCCAACGATCCAAGTTCATGTATACGTACAGACATCCAGTACAGACGCTCCAACATCTTCTCAAAAACTTGCAAAACCACAGATGAGCAGAAGAAAAATCATCGCTGTCTCTAGACTGCCTGGTATTACTTCATGTGCACATGTAAATTACCGACATATTTGGTGTTTTAATGTTATTCGTCTCAGTTTACCCGAGTAGAGATCAACAGAAGCTGTCGATTTACTTCTCCGATATTCCAAAAATACCGATATTTAGTAGAGATATTTTACATATTTAATCCCAGACTGTATTCAACATTTATGCACAGCCATATATACAATACTTCCCAGACAAGGCAGCACTGAGAATCCTAATGAAATTCTGGTTAAACCAACTGGAGACATTTGAGGTTGTAGGAGCTCGTAGGGGCCTAGAAAGAAGTGTCAGATTATGTTGTTTGTGTGCTGGGTAAAACGAATTAGACACTTTAAAACATCTATATATCCAACGCTCTAGTGAAAGAGATGTAAGAAATCAAATATGTGGGAGATTTTGTCTACAATGAAGAGAGCCTGGCACAAGATAACCTTTGGGTAAGATGCATTGGCGGCAGAGAGCAGTGCAAGTAAGTCTAGACTTAGCAATTGTCGCTTTCTGGCAAGTGTTCATGAAGAAAATAACAATATAACACAATATTATATTGTGCTATATATATATAAATTCAATCAAATACAAATATTAAGGGAGATGTACTAATCTTTAAATACTTGGGTCTATGCATCTTTCTCTTTCTTCAGGCAAGGTTTTCAGGTGGTCGTAATGTGCAAAAAGGAAAATGTGCATAGAATGCTTTTAAGTTTAACATGAAATTAACGATGAACTGATTATTAAAAATTGTTTAGGCAAATTGATGCATAAGTGTTTTATGAATTGGTAAATTGTTTTGTATTCAATATTAGAAAGATGATGTAATCATATTTAGCTTATCTAAATGCCTATTTAAAGGAGTGGGTAAATAAATATTAAAACATTAAGATTTTAAAGCAGTACCGTAGAATCCAAACATAGGTTTCAACTCACTTAATCTTGTAATGTATATCAATATAATCACTTTAACACATTGCATTTGTGTTGTGGAGTGTTGCCTTTCCATTAAATTAGTTGGCACTGTTAATGGGCATTTGAATTACGTACAGTCAACAAATGTTAGTCTTATGTTCAGCAAGTCTGATATAATGTAGGCCACAAGGGCATCTGATACCATAAAAAACGTTTGGTAGTGTCACATGTAGATGTATTTGTTCGGATTGGTTTACCACTGTAAGGATGCTCGATTATCGTACATGTAATGATGTTATGACAGCGTTGAAAAGGATGTCCATTTAAGCCTTTTTTAGTCAAAGAGACCATGGGCCATTTGCCTTCAATAAGTAAATCCCTCAAGAATTTAGCCTTTTTGCATATAGGAAAAGCCAAACACAAAATAAAAAGGTCATGTAAAGTTGAGTTGTGTCTAAAAAGATTCCAATTTATTTTAATAGTATGTTTAATCTTTTGATTTGTAACGGAGTACGTAGTTGTAACAGACTAAACTGTTGGTATATTGTTTCGATTCTTTTATTTAAGTGGTTTTTTCTGGATATTTGTTTCATATAATTGAGAAATTGTTCCTAATCTGCAGGATCTTTCAAATTAGCGTTAGATTCAGTGTTACTCGTCAACCTCCGATATAATCCATTCTTAAGACATAAAGACGAATGTAAGGAAGACCTATAGTGGTATCAGCTAACAGGTGGATGAAGGCTGGTTGCTCAAAGTAAACTGTCTATGTTTTGTATTACAAATAGATCATCCTTTGTAGTCTGCTACTGGCAAAATATAATTCTGCATCCAAATACCTAATTTTCACATTATTGTGTTCCATGGTAAATTTAAGTCTTGGATGTATTGTAATAAGAGGTTGATGAAGTCTGGCAATCATTAACTGTTCCCTTCCAAATACCAAAAATGTCATCAAAAAATCCTGAATGTAATTACAGATCCTGTGTCTGTGAAAGATGGTTCAGAGAATTATGACTAACAAAGACATTCACCCACAGGTTGTAATACTGATATGAACATCAACTCTAACTATGCCTTATATCCTGGTTCTTGCACAATAATGAATTGAAGCATAGCAGGCCCAGCAAAGAATCTAAAGCAGGACGATAAGTGTTTGCTAGTTTGTAAAGGTGACATGATCAGTTTTCAAGAAACCTGGGCAAAAGATCTGGTGTTTCTCACAGACTTTACAAATGATTGTAAGCAAGGACAGAGTTCGACCTAATGGAGAATCAGTCACTTGGATTAGTTAGGCCCATCATTTAAGAACTTTGAATATTGAGACTACATCTGATGATATACAGGTCATCCAACTTCAATCTATAGATACAGCAGACTTATGGTTGATTAACATATACAAAAAGCCCCAGTGGTGACCAATGGATAGTAATGACCCTAGGATATGATTAATTGTTAGAAGAACTTGAAATATCCCCACATAAAACATAGCAAATGATGTTGGTAATGGGCGACTTTAAATTACAATTTGAACCACTAGATGCGTTACAGGGGATAACGGAGGAAGCAGATCTTAGATGGAACATTTGAAATTATCATTTAGAAAAGATAAGTGTATACTGATGCTACCAGTTAACACTGCACATAATTAAAGCCTGCCTAAAAGTAACAGGTGATATACCTGCAGTGGCAACTTACAAATATGAGATAGTTAGTAGCCATATAGATTATGCTAGTAAATTTGAGTGTTTAGACTCATGTAAAGCCATTAGCCAAGTAGTTCTGAGATTTGAAGGTAAACTCTAAATGGTATTAGAGCTGAAAATAAAAAATAAAGCCAATGTGTCTACACTAGTGCTTAATAGTATACTGTTTGAATGTTCTATCAACAGAAAGTGTTCACAGGCAAAACACGATTGGGAGCACTTTTTTGCCAATGATGTATAGCAGAATTTGCCTGAAGTTTTAAGAGGTTGTAAGCAATAGAGAAGAAGTACATTAATGATGGGAGCATATTTGATATGACTAGAAGAATCATTTTTATTTTAAAAAGCCCCGCAGGACAAAAGGGCTGCTTTAAAATCTGTGATAGAAGATAACACACATCTCATCTGGATCTAAGGATACAGTATATTTCTTTAAGATAAGTGTTTGATTATTATAGTGAGCTTCATAAGGAGAACAGGAACTGTTTTATCCTGTAGAATGATATGCTGATAGTAGAGAAGGTGATTATACCCAGGGTAAATTGTTTTTTAGTAGAGGAGAAGTAAGAGTTACCTTTAGTTCACAAAGAAAAGGGAAAGCACCTGGACTGAATACAATTCTGATACAATTATTTAAAGAAGAGATAAATATTTGGTCATTCTACCTACCTCTGTTTGCCACCACTACCATAAAGAGTTGCAGGAGGGAGCGATTTTGTTAGACCAGACATTTTGATTATCTGTGTTGGTCCAAACGTATTTACTTCTGAAAAAAGGAAGCTTTTATTTGCTTTTGTAGATCTGAAAAATCCCCTTTTATGGCGTTCCCTGTTGGGAACCTTGGAAGAACAGAGATGGTATAGGAGGTGGGACAACAAGGCCATGCCCAATGCAAAGGGGTGTTCAGCATATTAACTCTCTGGCAGAGTAAATTACAGCCCTTTCTGCTAATGTACCTTCACCAAATGGGGAAAAACTGCATACTTTTGTATGACCATTATGTATTTCTTTAATCTTGAACAATTGTGGCTTATAAAAACTAGCCCATGTTATTGATTTATGTGCACAAAAAGGAATGTAGATCAATTGCAGTAACATAAAGGTAAAGGTGTGTATTTTAAATAAGTCCAGAAGACATAGGCTAAGATTGATACTAAACAATGAAGTAAAATATTTCGGCTATCTGGGGCTCCAATTTAGCATTGATTCCAGCTGTCCCTACTGCGCTTAGTGGGCTAGAGTTATGGGGCCATCTAAATGCCTCTATTCTTGGGTCAATGCAAAATACTTTTCTGAAGTGCAGGGTCTCCTCATGCTCGATCTCCGCAAGTCTGTATTAAATACATTGATACATATGGAAACTGGGGGAAAGACTATTGAATGAGTTATATAAAATGAATCATTGGTTTGGTTTGATAGCGAAATCCATGTTCAGCAAAATGTAAAAATTCATTAAGGCCTTTTCAGTATGATTGGGGACATTCTCTACATTGGATAGAAAGGATTAGAGCGCTAGGAATCCAGCTGGATCTGACAGAAGTTTAGCAAACTCCAGGGAAAATTCCAAATTACACAAAATCATGGATCAAACATGCATATGAAGAGTAGACCCAGGGTGATGTCTTCACAAAGTATTTCAAAAACACATTAGATGAAGGTTATCTTAAAAATAAACTAATGCCAGGGTATACGCAATACTTTAGAGGTACCACAGATACGATTTTTTCAAATCAAAATGGAGCTAGGTATTCTACTCCAGGGAACTGAAGCTTCACTGATGTAATAAAATAATAATAATAATTTGGCATTTATATACCGCTACGAACCCTCAGGTATCTGAGCGCTGCTTATTATTACCCACGGTGTGTGGTGCTCATTTATCGACCTCGGAAGGATGAAAGGCTGAGTTTGGCCCCGCCGGGATTCGAACCTGCGTTAGCAGGCTCTGCACGGATGTCAAAGCGAGCGCTCTACTCGCTGTGCCACTTGACATGTTTATGAATTCAATCACAACAGGAACCACAACGTGTTAGTTTATTGTAGTTACAATCAATGTTTACCTCTGTATATGATATTGGTATCCACAACATGTTTATTAACAGTTTGATGTCCATATCTATGAAAGATGCATTTTACTTTAAAAATGATACTACAACTGATGTCCAACTCCTTATTAGGAAATAAATACACAATTATCTATAATGAAGTTAAATATACAAAATTAGACACAAAACCCTCACCCCCTACCCATTACACTCACCTGTTTGAGTTCAACCCGTTCACTGAAATTGAGGTAACTAAAATCATCAAAGGTCTAAAACCAACTAAAGGGGACATCTGCCCAGCCCCATTCATCAAAACACTGCGCTTCAGAGCTTGCGCCTTTCTTTGCATTGCTCTTCAATACCTCTTTCTCTACCCGGCATAGTGCCTTCAAATCTAAAAGATGACGGGTCCTACCCCTCCTTAAGAAGCCCACCTTAGACCAAAACATTCCCACTAACTAGCACCTTATTACGACAGTCCTATTTCTACTCATAATTCTGGATAGAGAAAATTAAGCATTTGAAATCTAATGACCTTCTTGGGCTGTGTCGATGGGATCTATGTGATCACTGCGCCGCCCACAATTTCAACTTTCACAAAGCAGACTTCCATTATGGCGCGGTGCAGTGATCACATACATCACTGTGCCCTGCATCCCCCCTACCTGCCTACCCCTACCCACATATCTTTTGGCGGGACACCCAGAAGTGTGCCGCCGTCTCTCCTGTATCCCTGCGGCGTCAATTCTGTCCCACTATGTGGGTCAGAAGTGGCGCTGCAGGGTTCTTTTTTCCTTTTTCCCCCTTTACTTTTCTCTTTATTGTCCCACGCTACCATCTAATCTAAACTGTGGACAGCACCGCAACCCGCCAAACCCATTAGTCGGAGTAATAGGGGTTAGGATTTTAGTATGGCGCAAAGGCACCGTATTTGGTATAGGCGACATTTTTAAGTCGCAGTATTTCTACAATCCCGTCAATCTGAGTTCCACCCAGGTCACGGCACAGAATATGCACTCCTAGATTTCAAAATCCAAATACAGGACTTTAAAGACAATGGCAAACTTGCTCTCTTCCTCTTGTTAGACCTCTCAGCTGCATTGGATTTGGTAGACCATAAAATGATCCGCCAACACCTCTCATCGGCAGGCCACTTCTCCCCTAAAGCAACAGCCTGGATCTCATCCTCTTTTTCAAACAGAACAATGAACGTGTTCGTCCCAACACCCTCGGCCCCTCCAGCCCCAGTCCCTTATGGAGTCCCTCAAGGTTCATGGGTCTCTCCCACTTTATACAATATCTTCACGAAACCCCTTTTGCAATCTCCTTGAAACCCTGGGTATCTTCTACACCAACTATGCGGACGATACTCAAATCCTTTTACCCATCTCAGGCAACTATGACACTGATTCCACACATTGGGTATGGTCTACCAAACTATCCAGACTTGGATGGCCTTATATTCGCTATGCCTCAACGATGGCAAGCCCAAACTGCTCCTGATCGGATCGCAGCCACTACTAAACAAACTGGACGGACCATACAAATCATTCATCTTCGGTGGTATCTCCATGCCAGTCTCCAAAGAAGTTAAACATTGGGGGTGTATCTGGACTCCTCACACTCACAGCGGATGTAATTGCATAGTCTGCTGCATACACCACTAAACTTATTAATGCCTGCAGACCTTTCCTCTCCGCTGACACCCGAGTCTCCAGGTTAGACTATTCTAACGCCCTCTTCGCTGGAACTACCACCCGTAACATTAAGAAGTTACAGATCATACATAACAATGCACTAAGAGGAGCCTTGAACATCCCAAAAAAGAGCACATATCACCAGCCAGAAAAAACGTACAGTGGCTGCCCATTCACGAGCGAATTCTGTTTCAAATACTTACCATAAATCACAAATGCCTCTCGAATGCTGCAACAAGATACCGGTCTTATCACAACATAATCCGCCGGACCCATCTGATCCACCTGATCCACCCACTCACACCTCCTTTCCACCCCTAGATTCAGACTGCAAAGAGAAGGGGATCTCAGTTTCCCGGTTATTGCTGCTAAGCACTGTAATGCCCTTCCACTACCACAAAGATCAGAACATTAATTCTGGATGTTTCCGCAAATGTCTCAGAACCTGGCCCTTGTCACAAGAATCTTATTTCAGCCTTCGATTCCTTACTGTGCAGTTGATGTGGGATATGTATGGAAAATGTAACTGCACTCTACATCAGGGTTGTCCAACTCCGGGCCTCAAGGGCCGAGATCCAGATGAATATTAATGAGGGTATCCCTCATTAATATTCATGAGGAAAAATGTGCATACATTTAGAATCCTTGTACGCAAATCTATCTCATGAATATTAATGAGGGGTATCCTAAAAACCCAGCATGGATCTGGCCCTCAAGGCTTGGAGTAGGACAGCCCTGCACTATATCAATATGGTTTCTGTATTCTCTGTAAAGTTTAGCTTTCTGTAATCAGCGCCTGGATGCCTTCGGGCTTGGTGCGCTTTACAAATGCCAAAATAAATTAATATAACTCAATGGTAAGTCCAAAAGTCAGATATAACAACTCCCTTCGTATGCCCAGACCAAAAGGTGTTACCTGATTCAGCACATAGCAATCCTACTCTTGTTCCATGTTCGACCATCTTTTAAAACTACTGCATCAGCCATAACCATGTCCACCCTGAATGGACCACTGAATTTACTTTCGACCTTTAAGCACCCCCACTGGTCATCAAACCCATACCTGGTCACGATGTTCCACTCTAAACAACCAAGTGTTAAATCATCATAAATATTCTTTGCTGCCTTATTCTTCTTCCTCACATTCTCTCTCAGTTCCTCCTCATGCCAATCGAATTTCATTCTCCCCAACCATGGAGGGCACATGTGGCAGCTTTCCTCCTTTTTAAGATGGTGGCACGAGGAGATAATCTGCAAATTAAGGCAAGCTTTCCAATTTCATATTCCCAATTTCTGCCAGCCTGAATTGATATGCAAATATTTTGCATTAATATCCTATTAAACCACTCCACTATTCCATTGGTAGAGGGGTGGAATACAGATTTGTGATGTTCGACCCACATATTGACTAAAAAGCTTTTCATCAGTCTGGAAGTAGTGAACTGGATGCCATTATCAAAGTATTTTCTTTGCTATGCCCGCTCTGAAAAATGTCATCCATGAATGTAATCGCTGCTTTAGAATCAGCTTCCAACACAGAGCGCACCTCAACCCATTTGGAATATAAATCAACCAGGACTACTACATATTTTTTTCTTCGCTCCCTGGATTGCAGTGGATCCAAAATGCCTAAAGCAATGTATTCCCACAGAAGGTTGGGTAGTTCTATGGGTTTCAACAGTTGTATATGTGTTCTGAGTACTTTATCTGATGAAGAGCACGAGATGCAGTTTTTAACATGTCTTCAACCCTAGATTCCAGGCCCGGCCACCAATAATCTGAATGCAGAATTCCTTTGATCCTGGAGATCCCCAGGACTATTATGGGCAAATTGTAAGAGCTTCTTTCTCATTCCAATGGGAGGAATAACCCACCCTGCTCTTGGCATGTGTGTGTACCATAGATGCTTAGGAGAACTTCATAGGATAAGAAATTAGCTAACCCATTATGTGTCCACCCTGTGAGAAACTAGAAGGTGTCTCACCCACTAGTCCCTGGGGATCTGTCAGCCAGGTGGCCAGGACACAATCATTGCTTTTGGATCCAGTTCCTGGGGGTGGACCAGTGCGGGAGGATCACCTTGGTGAGGTGTCTTTGGGGAGTGGGAGACCGGATGGTGAGATGCAGTATATCCTTCCCTGTAACACCTTTACGCCTTCAAACCCATACCTGGTCACAATGGTAGGATGCCCAAGAACTCAACACTCCCCCTTTCACAACACAAACACTTTCTCATGGACAGCCTGCTATGAGAGAAAACGGACTAACACCCGAGCCGTATACCTGATGTGTCCCAATACAATGGTCAGGCAATTACTGACCATCACGCACACCTGACTTTCATTACACTTCCACACACAGATAAAAGGTGGAGCACGAGAGCACACTCTGAGTGAGGCAAAGCACACGAGGAAACGCCAGTTCCAAGATAATAGTTTAACAAGAGGAGAAAGACAGCAAAACAGAAGGGGATTGCAAGTAGGGAAGTTCCCTTGATCTTTTCGACCAAAAATGCTCCTTTCCTGAACCCTCCAGATTGGAAAGCGCGAGACCAGGAAAACAGGCTGAAGAATCATGTATTGTGTGTCGGAGGTACCCAGGGCCCTCCTGCATCGATAATCAAGGCGGTGGGAATCATCAGCTGCCGTGGTACTGTCCTCAGCTCCAACAACAAGCACCCGTGAAATCAACACAGCCGGTGAGTTCAGGAGACAGATACAAGACCTGTCTGTGTTGAAACCAAGGTTGCAAATGGCAACATTGTATGGCAAGCGCTGGAACAAAGATTGTTTGAAACGCGTGTGATAACCAATGTGAGTAAAGTTGAACTTTGAAGACTCCTTTATGTCCTTTGCCCCCTTTGCATCGATGTTGGCATGTTTGGGCCAGAGATTATTAGACCTGGCAGCAGCTGTGCGTGGACTGAGCAAACCAAGGAGGGCAGAGTCTGGAAGTATGGAAAAATGTTTGGAGATTCTTGTTAGAGTGCTTAATAGCCACCTGAAAGCTAACACAGCACTGACAGGGGAGTCTGGAGGAGTGGCGACTGGTTTACGGATAGTGCCACACAAACTCCTGTAGAATGGGACCTATGTCAGCCAATCGTTCCGGCAGGAAGGACTACGGTTCGATCCAACGTACCCATTTTTCAGCCCCCGGCTTGGACATCCCAGGTTGTGTTTACAAGGGAGGTGGCCTCTGGCCCCTTGATTCCCACCACCCCTCTCTTTCGAGCCATGTCAAGCCCGATCTCATCGGATGTGGGTATGGTGAGCGGCTCTCCTGGTGTGGTTCATCTAGGGTTATCAGTGGCTCTGGAAGCTCCCTTGGTACCCTTGGAAGCGTAGAATGGCCCTCGTAGCGTGGTGCTTGCCCACTCCCAATCCTGCTCTGGAGATCATCCAGTGGGATGGTGGTCTCTGAAATTGATATGTACTCTTTCAGAGAGAGAACGCATGGGAGTAAGAACGAGTATAAACAATCCCTTGTTAAAGCGCTCTCTGAGATCCTGGGGGTTAATGATATGAGTAGCATTTTCACAAACTGACGGACTGCATGTTTTGTGGCGGCTGTAGTGTCAGGGTTGGCTTTATTAATCCATATGTGAGAATGTGCCTTTGGAATTGTAAAGAAGCCTTAGCCTCCAAGAGGATTATGGTTTGTTTTGATGCAATGTTTAAAACCGGTCACATGCATGATGCCTGGCTTGAGTCTACCTGGGGGGAGGGGGTGTTTGTATGTTCCATCGTCCTCTGAGGCACAAGCTGCAGGGGCCCATGTGCAGAATCTGACAGCAAGTGGGCTGCTCTTGGATTGCTTGTGTGAAACCCTGGAGGTGGCTCTAAAGGCTCCATCTGTAGCCATCTCCAGGAGGTGCTCTGGACACAGTTTATCAATGCAGGAGGGTGTCCCCACCACATTTATTACTTGGGGTTCCTAAGGGAGGGGTCAGTCTCTGGTCCGGAGTCTGGGCTAGCACTAGTTGGCAATACCTTGGCCGACATAGCTTGGGAGGAAGTGTTATCCCTGGCCAGGTCTTCAGTGGACGTTCCTAAGGGCCAGAGCGCAGTCGATAGTGTTGCAGTACTATCGTGGAATATTAATGGGCTTGCCAACAAACGTCTAGATCCAGATTGACACGGCCTGATAAATAGCAGCTGGAGTGAGGCAACAATTGTTCCAGTATATCCAGTGATCGGGACCTCCCTTGTAACTATAGGCCTATTTCTTTGATTAATTCACTGGCAAAATTTCATTCCAGGGTGATTTTGCACCGTTTGGAGGATTGGGTGGCCAGTGAAGGTGTTCTTTCTCATTTGCAGGTGGGGTTCAGAGCAGGGATCTCCATGTTGGAACAGGCGATGAGGCTAGACCTCCTCTGCCGGAAATATGTGCTCCTCAATTCGCAATGCCTGCATTTGTCTGTTTATTATTTATAATGCGCGCCGGACTCAGATGTATCAGGGCGCAACAGTTAGAAGATAATTAGTTACAGGTGGACAAAGTGTGAAGCATAAATTGCAAAGCAGGA
The DNA here is from genome assembly GCF_040938575.1 of Ambystoma mexicanum. Lineage (NCBI taxonomy): Eukaryota > Metazoa > Chordata > Amphibia > Caudata > Ambystomatidae > Ambystoma > Ambystoma mexicanum. The sequence continues at coordinate 1,261,734,935 of NC_090925.1, read as the reverse complement.
TAAATTGCATTTACAGACATTACAGGCATTATGCACAACATTGTAGTGGTCCTCTCGGGGTAACATAAGTTAAGTCTTGAAAGTGAAGTATATTTCTTACAATAGCAAAATGTACAAGTATTTACAAATATTTACAGCCGTTATATGCTATGAGCACCAGAGAGGGGTTGCCACGAGGAATGAGAATGAGATATTGGCATTTGTTGAGCTAGAATCGGCCTTTGACAGTGCTGAGGGCCTCTCGGTTGTCCGTTCTGGAGGAGATGGGCATCCCCTCCTCTCTGGGTAATGGCATAAAATCTTTATACTTCGGCAACTCAGCACAGATACGGTGGGGGCCATTTGGAGAGCCCACCCCCAGTAACTAATGCCATAGGAGTTAGGCAGGACTGTGTTGTGGCCCCATTGATATTTCTATTATATATTAACAGCAAAGTGTCCGCATTTTTAGATTCTGTCTGGGTAATATAAAATGGAGCCTATTGGTGTTAGTGGATAACGCAGTTTTACTGACGAAAACGCTTATTTGTCTGCAGAACAAGCTGGATGTTTTTAATAAATTGTGTGGTGCAAAATGCCTCCGCATTAACTTTTCTAAAACTAAAGTCATGCTGTGTGCTTGCGCTGGGGAAAAAGCCCCAAGTATGGGCAAACTTATTTAAACAACTAGCTGTTGGATTCTGTGGATTCTTACACATACATGGGGTTGATCTTTTTGAACAAATTGAAATGGCATAACCAGCTAGAGAAGAGCTCCCAATCGCATGTGCGCCAGTTTGGGCTCATTAGGAATCTAGTAACACGCCTAGATGGTGAGGTTCTTACTGTACCCCTCAGACAATCCCGGGGGTAACCTATGGGGTGGGGTTGTGGGCTGCAAATGAGTGTACCTCTATTCAGATAGCTGAAAATAGATTTCTGAAATCTTTGCACGGTTTACCTTTGAGTGCCCAATCTACGCCAGTGGCATGCAAATTTGATTTATAGAAATCTGATATGCCATTATGATACAGCCAGTCTTATACTCGCTGCGGATTTGGAATAATAAAGTTTCATCCCTGTTTAGGGAAGGTTTGAAGGAGCTGCTATCATTACCAAGCGGCAGGAAGCCGCCTTCTTTCAGCCACATAAGAATTATGCTTTTAAACATTGGGTTGGGGGATTTAGGGGGCGACCCCACAAGCTTAGGCAGAGGCTATAAAGTGGCGGTCAAGAACAAATATAGAAAGTGAGCATGGAGTAGGATGATTGACAATTGCCTTTGAGGGGAAAAAAGCTAGGGCTTATTAACAGCTCAAGGACGTCTGAGGGCCGGAGGCATATTTTGACCTTCAAATGTCTGAAATTAAAAAGCTGGTTTGCAAAGTTCTGATTGGGCATACTCCCATTGGCTTATTTGTCTGCAAGGTGGAAGAATGGGTCTCGTTCCACAAACCTATGTTCTTTTTGTGGCAAAGGGCGAGAAGATGCACATTGCTGGGCAAAGGGGCGTTGGCTCCTCCTGGTTTGGTGTCAGTTAGACTCGCCCACAATGTTGTCTGCCCTTCGAGCTTTAAAAGGTGGCACCTCGCCTGTATCGGTGCTAGCGGTTTCATCCTTTTTAAGATCTGTTTTTTAGAAGGGAACGTTAGTGGCTAGGTATGTTTTTGGCCCACCTATGTGCTTGGGAAGGTTGTTGGCTAAGGACTTTGTTATTCACTGTTTTGAGACATTTGATGTTAACGATTATTACAGTTGTTTTATTGTGTAATCTTTATGGCAGTCATGCCGAAATAAAGGAATTGATTGAGTGAACTATGAAACCAAGATACGGTACCTTTGACAGAGTAGTCTGGCACTGCGTGTTTGCTCATTCGAAGGTCTCCAGCTGAACGTGGACAAAAGTGAAAGAGTGACAAAGGATTGTGAATCAAAGTGATCCTGCGACAGGTGAAGCCAAATCCTGTGTACAATCGAAAGTCTTTCGACGTTGATACAGTAAAGAAAGTTTATGGCAAAGTAGATAAAGTTGGTCCGAGCACGACAGAGAGAAATCAATTGAAAGCTTTGGGTTAAAGCAAGTTTGTGTTCAAGTGGATCTGAGCCCAGCAGAGGGGCATCCGAGGTAAATAGTAATCACCTAAGAAAAGTGTGTACAAGTGAAACACTGAGGAGAGAGGAATGTATGTTTGTTGCATCATGCCCTCTGAAGGAAGAGTCTTGGAATGGCAAAGAGACTTGGGCACAGAAGGCTCTGATGCTGAAGTTTTGAACTGCATCCTCGTGCTACAGAAGACAGACTGTGCTAAGCTCGAGTGAGCCGCCTTGTCCCATGCTTAAAATGTGGGGAAGGGGAGTCAATGGCTCAGATATCCGGACATACGAGTTCTTTAACACTTTTCTTTTGCCTAACATTTTTTCCCCACACTGTTTGTATTTAGAGGTAAGGATTGGCAATAGGTTTATCAGTATAGGCTCTTTTTATTTTGCCAAGACACCACTAGGACTGTGTTATTATTTGATGGTCGTAGTTTTCTCTCATCTTTAGATTTATATAGGTGTTTTTCAAACCCAATTGAAGTCCTACTGCGTGGAAGTCTGTTTTTGCTGTCGATGAATACCTTGGTGACCCGCCTCTCTCCCGCTGCAGTCAAAAGGGCACTCCCGCTGCAAAGCAGCCACAAAGTGAGCTGCAAAGCGAAGTTGCAGTCTGCATTCCGCAGGCAGAGGTCCAATGTGGTGAAAAGTCTTTAAGGGTGGACGACGCCCTGCTTGAAACCTGTGAGTAATCACAAATGTTGAAACGTACAGTCCTGTACTGTTTCCGCAATGTTGTGAAAACTGCGCCCACTTGGGACTTATGGTCCCTTAAGTACTTAATATATAAAGATACATTTCACAGCTAACCTAAAGTTCATCTATAGTGACCTTTTTATATTAAACCTTGCCAACGCTAAGTAACAACTGTTTGGATCACGAGATTTTGAGAGTAATTGTGTCCAGCTCTTGGCCCAGTTCTCGATCTCGACCTACTTGGAGTTCATCAAATTAATTCAGTGTCCACATTACACCCTACTCCAGAGCGTTGGCGAGGGAGTCGAGTAATGGAGCCCTAGCCGTCTGGCAACCGTCTTTTAAATACACAGAGCAATGCTCGGCCCCTTCAATTAGGTGTGCTCCAGAACATTGATACACGGAGAGGCGGAAACCCATTGGCAGGCTTATATGAGCCTGCGGTGGCTCTGGGTGGCTCCCATGTTTCAGATGTAATCAGTGAAGCTTCTCTGGAGCAAGAGGACATGTTGGAAGCCAACGCATCCCTATTCCACGCAGCTGGCAACCCTCTCCCCAACTCTTTCGGCAAACCATGCAGAACCAACTCTGAGCTGCAATGTGAACTTGCTACAAATGATGCATGAACTAATTTCCCCCGCCGACAACACAAAAGTAGCTGTCCATCCGGACTCGCCTAGTCCTTCGTGTGAAGCTGTGGGGAGTGCGATGGTATGCAAAATCTCTCCTCTTAACATCCCTGCCTTAACGGATCAAAATTCATTACGTGAAGTAAGAGAACTACCGAGCACCAAAAAGACCATAAAATTAATAAAAACAGTGCTGGCCATAGAATTGAAATGGCCTACAACATAAGGTGCAACCGCAAAAAAAAAAAAAGGTAAATCAGTGGCTGATTTATCAAACTTGAGATGGCATATCAACCAAACGAGATCCCCTTTGACGCCTCCAACTAAGCAAAGTCTAAATCAGATCACAGAAATTATCCAATCAAACCACTCTGCCGTAAATGAGGAGCACATGGAGAACTCAAGCTGGAACTCTGACCGACGCTGAGCTACTGAGTAACAACAGTACCCCCTCAGAAAATAATACATCTCAGGATGATACCACCTGATGAGATGGGCTGATGAAGGTGCAGTAATTCTAAACATCAGCACGAGAGCAAGTGAAAGGTGCTAGGAGCTCTGTAGGAAATTGACTTATTTGTTAAGCTCAAGGACAGAACGCATAGCAAGCTGCCTGTCATCAGACACAACCATCTCTCTTGGGTTCCCGAAGGAGATAGAGACTTCCACCAGATCGCCATTTATTTTTACCTTCGGACGGAAACACAGGGCCCTTTGTGGCCCAGTTTGTGCCCGAGGGGGAGGATCACAAGTTACACATAGCATCCAGCCTCTCAGAAAAGGAACCCCAAGAAATAAATATTTCAATAATAACTGAAGTGCCAAACATTCAAAGTGAATCGAAACAAGTTGAGTCCGATGACCATCTGATGAACTCACCATTGGCGATCTGTCTATCTAAGGATATCGCCAATTTAACATCTTGTCTGGAAACCGAAGGGAGTAGTAGTAATTGTGTCAACACTGAGGTCTGTGAACCTTTTACCTCAGAAACCGTTTGTCCTCAAGAGAAATAAAAAATAAAAATCAATCCAGACATGTCCATCGAACTAATGATTTCAGCTCAGTGCGTAGATGAGGTTGGGCTGATGAGTCACCCACCAGTGGGAGCGACTTGCCATAGAAGATCTGGCTTGGTAACAGAAGCCCTGACGCGCCCTCACCTGATTCAACTATGTCCACTTCCAGCGCTAAAACCGATGATGAACCAGAGGTTATATCAGAAAGAAGGTCTCCGCTTGAGGGAACCTCAAAGAAATCGCACAGGATGAAATATTCGACCAAACGAACCACTGATCCAGTGAATCAGCTAAAAGAAGTATTTCTGTGTAATCAAATTGACCATCTCCAATCAAATATAATTTCCGCCGTTGCAATCACGCTGGCGCTGTATCTAAAGCTCTACGAGTATCTGTCTGACAAGTACAAGGACCAGACGACTGATTGACCTAATGAATTCAAAATTGATTCATATAGAGTCCTTCATTGAAGTGACTAAAGCAAGGAGAATAAAGGATAAAAACTTGATGGTGCAGTCCTAAAGTCCTTGGTCGAGCTAGTAACAGGCTCATTGTGATGAAACACTTGGATCCACCACAAGCAAGAGACTAGAAGAACATTTGAGCACTTCAGTAAATATGACAACTCCTGAGAAAGAAAGCTCAGATCTGAATCAAAAGAATAAGCAGGTTAACCAAAAACTGCATAACCCGAGTAAATTTCAAGGGCCTTTACAGGTGGACTCTGAAATAGCAGGCCCCTCAGGGTCAAGTGCAAACACCCAAGTAAGAGCATTGACACAAATTGATAAGCTGGCGATATTGAATGAGCGAGTAGGAGTAACAGAAGTGCTACCGCAGAGAAGTGAAGCATCTGAGTCCATCCTAGTATCGGAGACCTTACAATCACCCCCCCTTGAGCAGTGCCACAACCTATTCTATATTTGCTGCTAAATCACAAGGATTGTTGTCAAATGCCAAGTGCCAAAATCAAACGTGGTGAAGAAGACAAAAAATATGCTCATGCCGCAAAAAACAATGAGTTCACAAAGCTTTGTAAAGAATCTGAAGCGGCCCTCAGCAGAGGTACTACCTGTTGAAAACGCCGACTTGGGCAGAGAAAAAAAAACACCAACTTGCGACAGATCAACTATGAAGAACCGGCATAAGCGTCTCTGCTTAACCCTCAATTGCCTCTCAAAGCGGAACCACTGGATTATAGGTTACTTCAGATGTCCACATACAAAGAAGAGCCTGAAAAAGGAATGCAACGAGGACCCCCGCAATGTGCTAAGAAGTCTGTGCAACGAATATGCTAGCGATACTTCTATAATAAGTTCCCTGTATCTAACTCTATAAGAGAGACGGAAGAACACCATTGCACAGGTGCCCGATTGCGCCCCTTCGGATACCTTACTAGCACAATTGATCAGACACTCACCGACTACCGAACCAACCAAGAAAGCAGATCTTTGGAAACACACCACTCAAAATCACAGAGAAACTAAACTTGCAACAGACACAGCAAGAGAAGTTGCGCCAAAAAATCCAAGATGCTTCCAAGTAACGTTGGAAAGGGTGCTGAGATCAGATGATGGCCTCATCCTAAATCGCTATAACATCATGCATCTCTTCCATCACGTACCAAAGTTACGGGTGGTTCATTAATGACATCAGAATCATGGCCTTTTTAAAACAAAGATGAAAACAACAGCGTCCCTTCACATGGCAACGGCGGCATTGGCCTCCCTTCACATAGATACATGGGACCAGGTTCGCCTGCCCGGCTTGGATGTAAAAGATCCAGAGAAGAGCTATCTCGGGTGTGACTCTAGATGCTCATCACTGACTAGACCTCCCAGGAACAAGAATCCTGTAAATACAACGAAGAAACCAATCACACCCTTGCCCATTCCTGTAGTGACTCAAAATCCTGTAGGATTACCACCAAAGGACGTAATGCTCTGCTTGAGGTAAATCATACTGGTCCAAAAGATGCTGTAGACTTTGCCACAACAACAACAGCTACTTGTGGAATTGGCTTCCAAGAGCCCCGTCTGTAAAAAAAACAGACAAAGCCAGAAGGAGGATGAACAGTGGTTTTTGGAGATCGGATCATGGAACAACCGAGGATTTACCCATCTCCTGCAGGGACTACCCCCCTCTTTGGCCAATTTGGGCCTACTATGCCTCCAAGAAACCTGGTTGCTAGAAGTCCCTTTTTTAGATGGCTTCACCACCCATCACAACAAAGCAATCAAAGGTACTGCCGGTAGGCCTATTGCAGGTTTGAGCATGTTTGTGAGAAACAGCCTAAAATTTGAAGTAATGAGGGAAATCCAGCCAAATCCCTTTTGTTCAGATTCTGATTATAAAGCTCAAAGAGATCGGCTAGCGATGATTGCAAGCATCTAGTTCCATTTAATTTATATTGGAATCCAAACAGCTCGGATTCTGCAGACTTTGTTGATACTGTGATGACCCAGATTGACGAGATCTATGCAATTGTACAGGAGCCGCTACTGATCCTATACGGCGACCTAAAAATGATTAATTGGAATTTCACAAAAATTACAAAAACGTATTGCTTAAAAAGCATACAAAGAATTCACGATGCCAGAAATGGAAGGAAGTGTCAGTAGCGAGACATATTCACATGCTGAATGCTAATATACAGGGAGATCTTTCAGGAGCTACGACCTGGAAAAATGGGGCTATGAGCTCCACTTTGGATAACTTTTTTAATCAAGCAATATGCCGAGTCAAGCCACTTCACTGAGTTTACTGTCTACGGTAGCTAGTGATCATGATCCCATCATGCTATCTTGTACCATGTTTAGCAAATTCATGCTAAAAACATGGCCTCATTACATCGAATTACAACCAAGTAGAAAACGGCTTCGATTAAAACCACGAGACGCAAAAATACTCACTGAAAAGCTGCTGACCTGGCAAGAACTTGATAATTCAGGAGTGGATTATTAACACGTATTGACCATCTTTAAATAACATCAACAAAGGAATACAAGGCCACACTTTAAAGCAAAGCACTGTTTTGATGACATGGTTTACAAGCAAAACCGCACTCTGCTCTACGAAGTGAGAGAACTGCAGAACGCACCCTTAGTTGTGAGAAGACAGCTGATTAAAAAGAGAAAACAGAAATACCGTAATTGGATAGCAGCAAATAAATTGTTATTTCAAAAAGATGCTGAAACAATGTTCAAAGCAATGGGATCAAAGAATACAAAGAATGTATGGGAACTGTTAAATGGAGGAAACTCCTCCGCTTGTCAGTTTCTCCTGAACCCAGTGCCGGAAAATGTATGGGTGTTGCACTTTACAGACCTATATAAAAATAAAATAACATTCATCAAAGTAATGAACCTCTATCGATGGTGAGACGCTCATAGAACATCAATTTTGATCTGGAAGAAATCTTATCTATCATAAAGAAAGCAAGCAAATCGAGAGCTCTGTGAAATGATGGGCACACCAATGAAATCTTAAAGGCAGGCCCAGACACATGAGCCAAATTTTGCTGTTCTTGTTTTAAAAGGATTGCCCAGAATGGCCAGGTCCCCATTTCATGCAAAAAGCATATAATAGTGCTGATTTTCAAGAAGGGTGACCAGGCAATAACTGCCCAATAACCCTTCTCGACGTGCTGGGCAAAATTTCCGCCTCTGTACTGCTAAAGCGACTAAATGAATGGATGACCTTGACTGAAGCATTGGACTGTAGACAATCAGGTTTCATCAAAGGCCTTGGGTGTAACCTCAACCTGCTACTAATGAGCTTGATGAACATACAAACCCTCAGGAGGAGGCTGTTAAATCTATCTTGCATGTATCGATTTAGAATGCACATTCAATAGCAATGGTAGGGAGTGCCTGTGGATGAAAAGGTCTACCACAAAATCTGACAGACTTGTTAAATGCATTTAAAGATCTATACACAGGAACATCTTTGCAGATTATGCAGATTAGACTTAATCAAGAAGGCCATCTGACAAAAAAACCATACCCACCCTGATTTGGTGTTACTAGACAGAAACCCAAGGGGGTCTGCAGAAGGAATTACACACTCTTCAAAGATATGTAGATCAAAACGATCTACAAATAAACCCCAAAGAAAATCAGAAATTCTAGTTCTCGAAAAGAGAAGCTCTCGGAAAACGAAGGCCCTGAGCTGGTTTATAAATAAGCACAGACTCCAGGTGGTACCAGCGATTATATATCTAGGGACCATGATCAGTGCAAGTTCAAGTGGAAAATCACTGGAAAGAGCACCTGGAGTGCACTGCTCAAGCCATGATAACTGGATGAAAATACAGGAAATTCTCTCACCTCCCAATTGTGCAATTTTATAAGTCAAAAGGTAATCCCGGCAATTACATACACGGCGGAAACCTGTCTCTGCCTACCATGGGAGACGTGGGATCGGCTTGAAGGAAAGTTCTGGCAAACCATTCTGCATCTGCTGAATGCCGTCCCTATAACTATCATCCAACACAAGATTGGATTGCTCATTATGTAAGAGTGAAATGGAAATCGTTACTGCTCTTCAGCAAAACTCAATCGCCCAACTGCCTGTTCCACTTCGCTGTTCGGTTGTCAAGAATGGGTGTCTCTACAGACTGGTAATTGGGCCTGTGCGAGATCCTGTCTCGTACTGTCAGATCTGGGCGTTACAGTTTGATTTTATGCTGTAATCCTCTGTATGTGAAACAAATCCTGTGGGCAGACGATTGGAGAATCACGGAAATGTAAAGATCATACTCCAAGAATCACTCACTTTGAAAAACACTAATGGCTTCCCTCAATGTGACACGGACTCACTCGACAATATTTCCGACTCCTAAGCACCAAGATTTGCAATTAAGCTTTCGATTGAACATTCTACAAAATAGGACGTTATGTAGATATGGTATAGGTACAGACAATATAAAGTGTAGATTATGGGATGGAGAAGTAGAATCCTTGCAACACTTGGTTATGTTCTGTCCCGAATTACGATAATAGAGAACCGTGTACTTTTACAATCATCTGTTCTTGAACTTTGAACTAGATGCTGAAGCATGGTGGGAGACCCTATACATGGGTGGAAATGTCAGGTGGTTGTACGCATTGGTAAAATACTTGGAAATTATTTTTAAAAAATTGTCAGAAGTATAAGATATGGAGGATGGAAGATGACCGTGATGTGACTGGCGAAAAGTTTGTAATTAACTGTATGGCAAATAAAGAAAATGTAATCAAAAAAAAAGAAAAAGTTCAACAAACACCCTTGAACCGTGGTCACTTGTGTCTGTCTTACAGTTGAGACCACGCCTTCCGTACATGTGGTGTCACGAGTGGGATGTGACTCAATTGAGACAAATTGGGGGACCTTTAAAATATCAGAAGCTTGGTCATAGAGCCTCAGATCCCTCAATTGCTACGAAAGGATCCACAGGCTTTGATATCTGTAGCAGCAGAGAAGCTACTATCCCTCCAGGGAAAAGAGGAATGATTCCCACAGACTTAGTCCCAATACCCCCTGCAGGGTGTTACATAAGGCCAGCCTCTGGCCTGGAAGTTTGGTCTGGATGTCCTGGCTGGCGTCAAAGATCCCGACTTCCAGGGAGACAAAGGGTCGCCTACAGAACCATGGCAAAACTCCATTTGAAGTACATCGTGGGGACAAAATTACACGGAATTCTTGAAAGGGCTCCATTTCCCAGTTTTTTAAAGAATGAACCAGAAGTAACTGAGAACGTTACCTTAGGCTTTGGGGCAGCGGATGAACCATCTATCATTGAGGCAAAGAGGGAAGAACCTACCATCCTTCCTGATCTAGCCTTCGCTCAGCGAAATGATTCAGCACTCGCAGAGCCCTTCTTACAAAGGATTCCTGAGGAAGAAGGATTAGAGGAGGAAAACCCCGCTTTTCCTTCATGAAACAGAAATCCCATTATGATACAAAGGTGAAGGTAGGATCCTTTTCAGTAGGGGAAAAGGCATTAGTCCTTCTACCTTCTGCAGAGAATAACATTGTCTTAAAATGGTATAGACTCTACAAGGTCCTCGAGCTAACAGAGACCTATAGCAACTACGCCGTGATACCTGTGTGTCTGGGCGTATTATAAATGTAATAAATAAATAAATAAATAAAACCTATAAAATAGCCCAACTTGACAGGAAGCAACAGACCTTACCTTTATCACGTAAATCTATTAAGGCAGTGGGAAGAAATTCCTTCCATTACCTTCCCCTCAATGTTACCTTGTTTGATGCCGGAACTTAATCCCCAGGAACGTTCTAGTCAGAAGCAGAACAATGTAAACGACCTAGCTATGGCATTCCCCGATGTATTCTGCGGAAAACCAGGGAGAGTGCACAACACTCATTAAAAAGGGAACAGTGATCCATGTACAATCTCAAACTCCCATAAACCCGAAAGCCAATCGTGACTGAGGAGTCCCCCTCCTACTCTCCACTACCAGAGCCATCAGGAGTTTCTGTTGCAGCCTGCAGCCTGGGAAAACCTGCGGACGCTCCCCGGCGGGCCGCGGCTGAGGTGAGCTGCCCTCCCTCCTGTCCCGTGACCTGAAGCTGGCGGGAGCATTGTGGGGCCTCGCTGCGGTGACCTATGGAGCAAGGAGGAGACCCCCTCCTGGCGGCTGCCTTCACCCCCACTGCAGATTGGGATGGGGCCCTGCGGCAGGGGCCCACACCGGCCTGAGACTTCTGGCCTCCTTCATAACATCAGCACAGCAGGCAAAGAGCGCCCCTCCCCTGGTGGCTGCTACGTGTGGTAGGGGTTGAGTGGCATGTGCCTATGGTGCGGACCCCCCGCTTGTCGGAGGATGGCGGGTTGAGCAGGCATCCCCTCCCCGGCGGCCACCGTGTGCGAGCGGTTGGCCTGCTGGGTTGGGGGGGGCCCTCCCCCCACCACCTTCATCTTCAGGCTGCCAGGTGGGTGTAACCCTGTACGTAGGGAGGCTCAACAGCATGCATTCATAACTGCTCCCCACATCCATACTGTTTATACCCCCATACAAGATGGAGGAGCGGGGCAACCAGGAGGCGAATGCCACCTGTTCACACCCCTAGCCACACATTGGGTGGAGTGTATCGTGGGCGACGACTGAACTGCTAATCGTCCACACCCTGTAGTTTATTACTATTGCCGGACTGCACCAGGAGCATTACACTATTCCTGGCCTGCCGCAAGCACGTCATTTGTCCACTAACGATCTACTGCCCCATCCACCGCATCCCTCCCCGTTTTCTGCAACCCAGCTAACGCACTACCACAGCAGTAGACATGACCAGAGGCAACAACGCCACCAAAAAAGGCCCTATGGATGCATTTACAAATACGGCACAGGAGGGTAGAAGTGGTGAAATCCTACATACTGATCAACCTGTGACTCCACGCCAAGCGGATGGTGCATCGGACCCATATATGGTGGCCCTCCAGGCTGGTTTTGAGACAGTAAATTCCAAGTTAGACGAAATGGGGTCTACGATGGCATCAATCAAGGTAGACTTGCACCTGGTGAACATGCGAGTCGCTGAAGCAGAGACTCGAATTAGCACATTAGATGATGCAACTACTACCCATGGCACGGATACTGAATCCATCAAAAAGCGCCTTTCCCAAGTACAAATGAAATGCGATGACCTTGAATCGAGGTCACGCTGCAATAATATAAGAATAGTCGGTCTGGCAGAAAATCAAATCAACACCCCAATGGAGGCATACCTTGAGGGGGTGATTTGCACTGTCTTCCCGGAGGCCCAATTTTCGCAACAATTTTTAATAGAAATGGCCAATCGAGCTTTAATTGCTCCTCCAAAACCCGGGGCGCCGCCAAGCACCGTCATTGCTCGTCTTCTTAATTACCGCGATAGGGACATGATCCTTCGCCTCTCCAGAGAAAAGGGTACGTTACTCTATCATTCTAACAAGATTCACATATATCCAGACTTCTCCAACAGTGTTCAGGTGGCGCGCTGCACCTTTGACCAGGTCAAGAAGGCTCTTAGAGCGCGTACCGTCCCCTACGCAATGCTCAAATTACGCCTTCAACACGGAGGGAGGGCCCAGTTCTTCGAGTCCCCGGAGGAGGCCATGAGGTACATTGAGCATAATATCCCGCTAACATAGGTGGACAAGAACTCGCAGTCCTATTCGAACACTTGAAGTATGGTCACCTGGATTCATATAATCACGGTACAGCGACCATCAGAATGGTCTGGTCGGTAGAGAGGAAAGGACAGACTCACCAACCAGGGCCGCCCGATTGTTATTTCTTCTCAATAGTTGAAGTTTAGTTTGGGTCTTACACTGTCCAGTTTGGGGGATGGTGAGGGAGGGGAGACTATAGGGCATGTTGCCCATGAGTTGAAATACACAAGGCACACCACTTCGAAGTAAGCAAGATGGACTACACTGACGAGCAAATTGAATCACTGCAGGGAAGAGACGAAAATATCTCAAGCATAGGCATGAGAAATACCAATATGATAGCATCGTAATCAATAAAGCTCAATCCTTGGAAGGTCTACGACATCGACCCCAATGGCAACTACGGGACAAGGAATTATATTACTCACTTGGAACGTTAGGGGGTTAGCCCACCCGATAAAGGCAAGAAAGATACTGGCATATGCGAATCGCCCCAGGATGGACATCCTCCTCCTCCAAGAAACCCTTGCTACGAATAAGGTCACTGACTCATTTGCACGAAACTGGGGGGCCGCGAAATTGGCCACAAACTACTCCACAATGGCAAGAGGAGTACTCACACTTGTGCACAAACGATTGAACTTTCAGGTGACCAAATCCATTGCAGATGATGAGGGCCGCTATGCGATCCTGTGGGGCCAACTACATAACCAAGATGTTATTATAGTAAATACGTATGGTCCAAATCTGGACAACCCAGTGTTTTATCTCCAGATGGTAGAACTATTGTCACCTATTGGCACTGCAGCAGTGTTATGGTGGGGGGGGCGGAGGGGGTAGACCTCAATCTAATACTGGATTTGGACCCGGAACGCTCCTCGGGACAATGTAAGCAGCTTACTAAAGCAGCATTGACACTGAAACAAGCAATGGTCACACTACCGTTGGTGGACACTTGGCGCGAATTACATACACTAGACAGAGAGTACACATTTTATTCCGGGGCTCATGGCTCCAGTTCAAGAATTGATTACTGGCTATGCACACCTGGGCTGATTGCCGAAGTGGAGTACTGCGACATCCTTCCTAGGACATTGTCGGATCATTCCCCGGTCCTCTTGCAGCCGACATCAACGAGTAAGACTCATACCACCAGAACTTGCGAAGGCCCCCCCAATATGCTAAGAGAGGAAGCAGTTGTAGAACCCCTCCTAATCAAAATAGAACAATTCTTTCTGCGCAACGAAAGTTCAGTTCAATCCCTGCAATTGGTTTGGGAATCGTTCAAGGTGTGGCTGAGAGGTCAGCTGATGGGGACATCCTATGGCATTTTTAGGGACATAAGGAGGGAACTTCCCCAGGCTGAGAGAGAACTCTGTGCTCTAGAAGTCCAACAGCCCTCTACGCAGGGGAGGGAACACTTGCTGAAAAATCGGGCTCAAATGGACATTTATAAAGGCCTAGCCGACAGGGAATTTTATTTCATTTCCCAACCCATACGGGCACGAAGGTATGGAGAAGGAAACAAGGCTAGCAAATTAATGGCGACTCTAATCAGAGATGAGATGGGAGCTAGACAAATCGCCAGCATCTTCGACTCCTCCGGATCGGTCCAGACATCCCCGGAAACAATCAACGGAGTGTTCAAACAGTTTTATACTGCACTATACGCCAACGCAGACACTGTTGACCTAGAAAATCTCAAAGGCTTTATTGACTCCATCCCGTTGCCCAGGTTGGGTGAAGATGAAAAGCTAAAACTAGACCTCCCACTAACAGTGGAAGAAATGGAGCAAGCCATTGCCGACTTACGAGCGGGCAGGGCACCAGGATCGGATGGGACTCCAGCTGACTTTTATAAAACATAAAAGGCTAAAATGGCCCCTAGACTGCTTGCAGTCTGGGAAGATACACTCGAAAGGGGGATATTGCCGACCACCATGAGGGAGGCAGTAATTTCAGTCCTGCTTAAACCACACAGGCCCCCCCCCCCCCAAGACACTTCATCCTACCGCCTTTATCCCTCATTAATACGGACACCAAAATTTACGCAAACACAATAGCAAACCGCCTGACCCCATACATGAACAAATTGATACACACTGATGAATCGGGATTCATCCCAACACGCTCAACTGCACTGAATCGACAGAGGTTTTTCGCTATCTCATCACAACTTGATCCCAAAGACAAAGCGCCCGCCATCACCCTTGACGCAGAAAAAGCATTTCATTCGGTTTCATGGAACTATATGTATTTGATCCTAGAAACAAGGGAATTTGGGCCAACATTTATAAGGTATATTCGAGTGCTATATAATCAACCATCTGCAGTGGTGAGAACAAACAATATTATGTCATCTCCCTTCACACTAGAGAGAGGCACCCGTCAGGGATGCCTTCTCTCCCCCTTTACATTTGCCCTCACAATAGAAGGTATGGCAGCCAGGGTCAGACACGAACACACATGGAGGGGCATCTGTATCAGGGGTGCCCACAGCTTCTTTCGTTATACGCTGATGACACTATGATATATGTCAGATACCCCGAGACACACCTACCCCCTATCATGAAAGAAATATCCACTTTTTCTACTTACTCTGGCTACAAGATAAACCAAACAAAGTCAGATTTTCCCGCTAACTCCATCCACTTTGCAGTCTCCGGCCTTAACTAAAAGCGGCATGCAAAAAGAAGTGGCCCACATTTCCAGATGCCCCGGAGCATCATCAATTTATAACATTTATGACACAGGACGGCTTTACAGGATCAATATTTAGTTTATACGGGGCAGCCCAGGCACATACCCCTTCCAAGAACTGTATGAAACAGAAATGGGAACGCGACCTGGGAATTACCATTGAGGATACCAAATGGCCCAGATATTGCCAGTACACTAAAGCTATCTTGCTTAACTCCAACTTTAGATTAATACAATTTAAGATCCTGAATCCATCGGTCAAGACCCGTCAGTTTGTAGCCATTGCAGGGGCTGTCGCCAAGAGGAACATACTACAGTCCTGGAAGGCTAAAACAGCCCCAGACCACAAAACTTGGTTGAGAGACTTGTTATATGTCCAAGAAAACGAAGAACAATACGTTCGATCAGTGTCGACGGTATGCAGCCCTAAAGACATATGGGCCCCACTGCGTGCATACCTATCATTTACTGAAGATGATGAAGGGGAGTCCAATTTCTGAAACACGCACAAAACTGTCCGTCACGCTCGACTGCTTAACACAAATTGTAAATTCGAACGCTCTGTTTGATTATGCTGTGCACTTCGGAGATGTGTAAATGTGTATATGCCAAATGCTTGTCAATTTTAAGTACATGTTAAACAACTCAGTTAGAGGGGAAAGGGGGACAGTTTTTCAGGGGATTAATAGCCTACATTGTGGAAGAATCTGACCATGATGACCAGGATGGTTTGCTGGGTGTGATCACAGGAAGGACGATATGCAAGATATGAAGGACTTTTCCATATCCAGCCTATAATTGTACGTTATGATTTCTCCTTACGACTATGCACACATCTGTATTTCTATTTACATCGTTTGTTATCTTGACTCAAAATGTTAATAAAAAGATGTTTAAAAAAATTTAAAAAATAACAAATGCTTAAGGCAGATATTATCGAGCCTTCTTCAAGCTCTTGTTCCTCCCCTATTGCGTTGGTAACAAAAGCTGATCAAAAGCAAAAGGGGTTTTTGCATCAACTTCAAACATGTCAACCCCATTTCTGCTTTCGATGCTTATTCTATGCCATGCATCGATGAGTTAATAAATAAACATGGTAGTGCTATATTTGTTTCCACATTAGATGTAACCCAGGACATTTGGCAGGTCCCAATACACACACCGGATAAAGGTAAAACAGCCTTCTTAACACCCCTAGGACTGTTCCAGTTTAAAGGTCTCCTACCTGGCTTAAGTGGGGCTTCAGCCACTTTCCAACGCCTTATCGACAGGCTATTTGAACCCTACCCTGATTTCTGTGGGACCTATGTTGACAACATAATCATTTATAGTAAAACGCAGGAAGACCATCTTTTCCATTTATACACTATTATGAGAGCCCTCAGAGAAGCCGGCCTAACTGCCAATCCATCCAAATGTAAAGTGTCTCAATCAGCCATGAAATATCTTAGTTTCCTAGTAGGGATGGCAATGTCCAGCCTAAGTGAGAACAAGTAAAAACAATTCTAGATACTCCCAAGCCTAAAACTAAGAAAGATCTTAAGGTATTTCTAGGATTGTTTGGTCAATTTCATCAGTTCATCCACAATTTCTGAACTAAAACCTCTTGGTTAACAAAAAAATTATGGAGCACCGAACCCCAAAAAGATCTATTGGGCTGAGCAGGATAATGAGGGCTATCGCTGTTTAAAACAACCTTTGTGCCAAAACAGTATCCTGAAAGTAGTGGATTTTTCCAAAGAGTTTGTACTTCAAACTAATGAGCCATACATTTTTAGCCTCCAGGCATACACCACATTACTGCCACTAAATGTACTAGACAGTCCCAGCCCACACACAAACACACACAGCAGCTTTCCCGGGCATGTGCATGACCTCTATAAGGGATTGCCTGACCTTGGAAGGCAGGAAGAAGGCCAAACTAGAATGTGGCTAAAGAACAAGCAACAATCTTGAGGCATTGCCATTTGAGGGCACTAGCCAGCTTTAGTAGCCATACTCCGTAAACCTGTATATGGACAAGAAAAATAAAACAGGGATGGCAAAAATGTAACTTGCCACTAGTTTTCTCTAGGCACATGTAAAAGTAACTAAAAATCCCAAGTGTAAAAAGTTAATGGGAGACAAAAGTATCCGCTGTCAAGATGTCCAAAGCAAAAATGTTCTATGTAAATAAGTAAGGTGCTCGTCAGTTGTAAGGAAATGTCAAAGTTAAAGAGTCTGCTGTCAAAAAAATCCTCATCCTAACTGACCCTGCCAATATTCAAAACCAACTAAGGTCAGGAGAAGGACTCCCTTCTACTGATGATACAGTCGTTGGATTGTATTTTTAAACTATCTTTTTAATATTCAATCTTTAGTCTTTGGTCACCTTCTGTATCAAATCTTTTAACTACTTTATTATCACAGGGGAGCTTCTCAGGGGCCTGCAGTCACTCAGGACCTCTCACTCTCTGTTTCTTGATCGGCTTGCTCTCACCAGCGTCCCAGTTTTGCTCCTCTCTCGCTGGCATTCCTCTGACCCTTCTTGTAACCGGCCCGGTGGCTGATTTTTCAGTGGGATGGTGGCGGCATAAACAATCGGACAGACTGCCCACCAGGGATATTCCCTGGTCACGGCACCAGTGAGATTCGTACGCCTGTTTTCTCGGTTATGCACCGACTGTACACGCTGGGTCTTACAGCTCCGCCTCTTGCCTGCGATACGCTGCCAGGTGGCCTCCCCTGTTCTTGTATGGGTTTCCAGTCCTCCCTCTGATTCAATGTGTCCTCTATAGTCAACCTCTTTGTCACAGTTGATTGGAAGTTTTTCCCTAAAGAGACAGATTTTGTTCCTTGATGATCATGGCATACGTTAACTTTGCCTTCAGCCCAGTCTCTGGAAGTTGTCTCGGGAGGATAGCTCAGTGGCAACATGCACGCCTTGGAAGCAAGACGACACAGAGCAACACAAGTGCGATTCCCAGGTCCACGCTTAGAAACCTCTGGGTAGTAAGCGCGTTATAAATAACCTATCATGACATATCATAGTTGTTGCTGTTTTGCCACTCAGATAGTCCTGTGTATGCCATCATGGGGAACGGCTTGGGGAGTTTCTGACAAGAACGGGAGTCCTTGTCCCCTAAGAGAGAGTCTCTCCCAGTGAGGTCCCACTTGCCTGCTCTCCTCGGGAGGGTCTTGCGGAACGGGTTTCCTTACTAGCATCTAAGAGTGAGACCAATTGTCTAGATAAAGGTGGTCCTAGAGAAGGGTACAGAGCTGGGAAGGGGGAAGCCTGGATGCAGGTCTTTTCCGATTGGCCCATGGTAGAAGGGTGACATAATATTGACTGCCTGAAAAGCAGCCGGAATATGAAAATATCTATTCAGCCCTTGGTCTGGGAAACACCCACTGAAGTTAATTATGTTAAACACAAGGTCCTGGAGAGTCCTGCTGCATTTACTGAAGAAAGACAATGTCTAGGAGACATTAGCTGTGTATATTGCAGAAATCAACACTCTGGGGAAGAACTATGGCGAGCAATGAAAAAACTACAGGCTGCGAGAGAGGGCCTACAAAGAGGAAACCGGATCCAAGGAACTGCAGAACTTAAAACATGGGAAAGGTCTTGAGAGTGTGGGGAGAAGCAGGAAGACTATAGAAAATTGGCAGTGCGTAATAGTTTTAGTTAGATGATTAGGTTTTGTAGATTTTTGGTTGCCCATTTTATATTGAAGCTTGTGGGAGCCTGGAGGCCAAGGTCATCTTAAGGTTTTGAAGTCTTTCTACTGGCCACACTGTTTGAACTTTCTTTATAGAGTACGGTGTCCCAAAGAGCGATAAGGACTTGCACAAATAGGTTTTTAGACTTTTATTTTGTGAACACTGACGCCGCAAATTGTTGAACACCTGGATCAAACTCGCAATTGTGGACCCATCCAAATACTCTTTCTAAATAAACCCTCATCGTTTACACCATGGGATTGGGACCAAACCCTTCTCAGAAAACCACCAGAATGAAGAGTTGTTTAAACAAACCTATCGTCACATATCATTGTTATGCCTTTCACACCAGGGATCCAAATTATCCTGATAATATCAGTGTATCAAGAACAGTCAGAGGCAAGCAAAATGGATCGCTGTGCTCATAAAGCAATGCGATTTATGTGCATATTAGGGAAGTGACAAGCTGCCAGCGATTCTTTCTGACAGCAGCCCGGCGAGAGGCTGGTCAGTGCTAACCAAAATGGTGGATGTCCGCCCTGTGCTGAAACAATCGTGTGGCTGAACGTGGGTGATGGCAAGCAGGAACATGCACACAACCCAGCTGCGGAATGAAAAGCAGTGGCCAACCTGATTGGAGGCAGGGTATTGGCCGCCGTAGAAACTCCCGAGACAGATGTGGGAGATCAGCACAGGCTCAGCTTCTGGTCTGCAAGGTGAGTGAGAAACTCGAGGACCCATGGTGGAGAAGAGTGCCGGATAGGGCTTGCTGGACACCAAGCAGCAGGGATGGGGGGCGGGGGGGAGGGAAACCCACAACGTGAGCAATGACAGATCCATACTCCATTTACATATCCATGCTGGATATGGGATGTTCCCTGCCTGGAACTTTGTCAGTGACCACAAGCCAAGCGACTCAGGGAGCCAGGTGCCAAGCGAAATCAGCTGGAGAAAAATCAATTTCCCATAATGCCCCTCTAGAGAAAAATCCCGAACCAGATCCGGGAAGTAAAACTGGGGTCTGGGGAGAGGGTAAAACTGGCAAAATGGTCAGTCAGGACACTTGAACCAGGCAAGATATCACGAAACAGGTCTCAGGGCCCAAACATCGAAATTGTACAAGAAAGCACCCTCACATGGACATTTCCCACAATGCCCTGCTCTCCAAACCGGAGAAACCGGAATGGAGCAGGGAAATTATATATCCCTTCAGGGACAGAGGCTGTAGGAAACCCCTTCAAGGACAGCAACACCCTGCAGAAACCTCAAAGCCTGGAGAGCTCCCACTAAGACATGTGCCACCCTAAAGCACTGCAGCAGGATATCCCCCACGCAAGCAGCTTGCTGATCCTCTATATGCACATAGAATTTCAAAACAGCCAACCAGGCCCTTACTCGAACCATCAGGAAGTGGGGGAGCCTAGCCAATACCAATCCTTGCACCCTTTAGGCTCAGAGCAGCGGTGCATCAGCCCTAGTTCCAATCAGGGGAGAGGACATGCTACTATATAAGCCAGACAGCCCAGTCCAGTGTGATGGCCGACAGAATCAGGCGGCTCCTGTTTGGAGAAGGTTGGAGAGGGAAGACTGCTGAAGAGGAGAGGTGCTGCAGATACTTTGGAGAAGACTGGTGACAGGAGTGTTCTGCAGAGAGGAGTTAGAGAAGTGGCAGCAGTACAGAGAAGGTGGTGATTCTCTACAGAAGACAAGAAAGTGGTGAGAGAGAAAGGGGGAAAAGAGGGAGAAAGGAAAACCAGAAGTGGATTGGAATGTGGTAGCATAGCAGGAACAGGGTAAAGGAGGGAGCGTGAAAAAAATCAGGAATGGCGTGGCAGGCAGAAACAAGAGCAGAGGGAAGGGCGGGGAACACAAACCTGAAGTGGAATTGAAGGAATGAGTAACATTAGAAGATGCAAGACCTGGAGTTGATGATGGCGACAACAGGCCAAGGACAGTGAAGATTGGCCAGGGGTTTACGTGGAGTGAAAGGGGGAAAAAAAGAAAGCTCATAGAAAAGAGATCAGAATTTTATAAAGCTATTGAAAAGAGGCAAAGAGCAGGTTAGTCAACTATATTTAGGTGGTTTGTGAGAGCCAAATCAGGCAGGTCGGAAGAGGTTCCAGCAAGGGTCATGAAGCCTATTGACAGTTTTTGTATTTTTATAGTGCTTAGTGACTAAGCGCTAACCAAGGCAACAATCAGTACAAATTATGTTAAAAGGCAACAGATTACTGAGCAAGGAGGTTTTAAGACAAGTCTTGAAAAAAGAAAAAGATATTGAGTGCAAAGAGTGTGGAAGAGAGTTCCAATTTTGTGGGGCCAAAAGAGCAAAGGAGCAGAATCGTGAGGAGGCACAAGGAACATTAAGAAGAAAGATTCTGAATGAAGAGAGTGAACAAGAGCGTTAAAACAGAGGAGATCGTTATGGGTGAGCAATACTATAGAGACACTTAAATACAGTACACAGGCAATTGAAGAGTAAACTATTTTCAAAACGAGAGCCAGTGCAGAGAGAGCAAAGCAGAAGAAACAGAATCCAGAGGAGCGAGAGAACAAAGAACCCGGATATAGAATCGGTACATAGAGAGAAGGTGGGAAAGATGAGAGGTTGTAAGACCAAGAAGCAGAGAATAGAACAAGTGAGAAAAGACTAAAGAATATATTAGAAGTTTAGCAGAAGAAAAGGTGAGAACTAGACTTTTTTTAATGTTAAAAAGTTGATAACGGCAGAAGCAAGAAATCGAGAGAAAAAAAGAGAAAGATAATAAAGGGTCAAAAATGACACTGAGTTTACAAGCTGAAGGAGAACTACAAAGAGGCAAAGAAGGAAAGGAAAGAGAAAGAGGGAGGTAGAGGAGAGGGGAGGGGATAGCCGAAGCAGTAAGATACAGAACCTCTGTTTTAAAGGGATTAAATAGTAAGGAGACATCCAAGATTGGATTGCAAGAAGACCTGCAGAGAGAAGAATGAATAGAATCAGTAAAATATGGAAATGAGAAGAACATTTGAGAGTCATCCACCTATAGATAGCAGGAAAAGCCAAAAGACAAGATAATAGAACCAAAAGAGGAGGTATAAAGAGAAAAGAAGCCTTGGGGAACAAAATGTAAAATAGGAAGCGTAGAGGAAGAGTGGCCAGCCCAAGAAACCGAAAAAGTACACCCAGTAATATAGGAATTAAACAAATTTAACACTAAACCCAGGTTAGAGAGAAAAGATAGTATGAATAGTGTGATCAACCATATCAAAAGCGCCCGAAAGTTCAGGAAGGACAAAAAGAAGAACGTTTTGAGTGACGGCCAGATAAGAGAGAATTAGTGGCAAACAGAAGGGCAGTTTCCGTAGAGTGACCGGGACAAAATCCAGACTGAAAAGAAGGTAGCAAAGAGTGTGCATTAATAAAGGAAGGGAATAAGAACAATAAGCTCTAGAAGCTTAGAATGAAATGGAAGGAGGACTCTGCCGGCCTTTCTGGTCAAGTTCTGGCCTGGTTTTCCTCCTTTTTGGCGGGGCGCTCACAAACTGTCTCTCCGATTCCTTTTCACTCTCCCCGGACCCATTCTCTGTGGAGTCCCTCAGGGCTCTTCGCTGTCCCCTACTCTGTTCAACATGTGTTTTCAACCTCTTCGCGCCATTATCCACGCCTATGGCTTTTTGTGCTACTCCTACGCCGATGATACGCAAATTATTGTGCATCTTGATTTAACTCAGCCTGAGACGGTTGGTCGTTTGAGGAGTTGCTCAAAGGCAGTTGTCGATTTGATGGCTCTGAACTGGCTCAAATTGAATGGTGAAAGACCTAGGCGTAAAGATTCCGGCCTAGTTATCTATGGCTGAACAGGTTTCTTCTTCCTGTCAGAAGGCGCATTTTAAACTACGGACCCTACGGAAAGTGCTTCCTTGTATTCCATCTAAATCCCATGCTCCGGTGATATCATCTTTGCTAATCAGTAATATTGATTACTGTAACGCCTTGTATTTAGCTATCCTGTGATACTTGCTGCATCACCTGAAGTTGTTGCAGAACATGGCAGCAAGAGCAGTATTCCATACCCCTATCGGCGCCCATATGACATCACTTTTGCATCAGCTTCACTGGCTTCCAGTAAAACAGTGCATTCAATTTAAGTCGCTGTGTCGGATTCACAAAGCCTTCCATTAATTGGAGCAGAACACCTTTAATTGAAGTTCTGCCCCTACAAACCCTGTAGGTCTCTTCGCTCTCAATCTTTGAAAACTGTTCAGCCCCCTAGGTTCAGACCCTCTCGGATCGGTGGCCAAGCCTTCTCAGTGGCTGCGGCAAAGGCATGGAACTGTCATTTTTTGTGTGCGCGACATTTAGGCCCACCTTCCCTTTTGGCGGGCTATTAAAACGTTACTCTTTCCTATATGCCGATGATGTTCTGTTAACGCTAAGCCACCAGGAAAGATCACTCCCTGCCCTGTGGGAGGAGCTGGACAGCCTTAAAGCCGCATCAGGATTCTCCATCAAGCTAACAAATCCACTGCTATGGGCATCAACATCCCTAGAGCCTTGGTGAACTCCCTGGTGGCCAGGTTCCCGATTCAAATGGGCCAGATCACACCTCAGTTACCTGGGCATCCAACTCCTGAGTCAAATAGAATGAACTTATAAGGTGAACTTCCCGCTCCTGCTCAAAGAGCTGCAGTCGGACCGCTCCCGCTGGCAAAGGCAGGAGATATCTTGGATGGAGAGGATCACAGCTCTAAAAATGAACCTGGTGCCAACACTACTGTTCCACTGCCTGGTCTCCTGATGTCTATCCCCAAGAAAGACAGACTGAAACTACAAGCAGACATATTGCAGTTCGTATGGGGAGGGAAAAAACCATGTATCACCAGACGGGTCCTGCTCAGAAGCCCTAGAACCGGAGGTCTGGGGGTCCCCGAAGAGGACAGATACTGTCTAGCGGCTCAGCTCTCGGCAGCATTCATGTGGCAACCAGACCCCAATAAACCCTGCTCGTTAAAACTGGAGGAGGACTGGAGCCAATTCCCCCTGGAATCCCTGCCACACATTACCTGGCCCAGAAACCCCACAAACGCTGGGCCACTCACAGCGACTAGGAACACTGTGGAGAGCTGGAAGAAGGCGGCCAGGAAATGGAACTGCAGGAACACAGTGGGCCCACTCACCCCGGTCTGGGAGAACCCAGACTTCACTCCTGGGTTGGGACCAAACGTTTTCTTCAGGTGGAAGGCAGGTGGAGTGAGGTACATTGCAGATTTCTATGCAGAAGGCACTCTGCTCACATTTGAGGGCTGCAAAGAAGTTCCAGGTCCCGGAAAGCAAACGTTTTCATTACGCCCAGCTCAGACATTGGCTGGCCCACGACTTGATGAATACACGTGGCAGCAGAGACCTGATGGCGCTGGAACGGACATTGACCGCAACCCCACCCAAGGGGAAAATATCAACTTTGTATAAGCTGCTGGACAGTGCATCGCCTAAGCTAAAGGAGCCTGTACATGACACGATGGGAGCGAGGCAGAGAATGGATGCGGCAAGGTGGATTCGCATTTGGACGAGGACCCACGTGAGCTCCAAGTGCGTCACAAATAATAAGGGGGCAATTAAGGTCTGCTACAGATGGTACCGGACACCGGAGATCCTACATAAGTGCAACCCTGCCATACCACTGCACTGCTGGAGAGGCTGCACGGACTCTGAGACATTGTTCCACCTCCTATGGGAGTGCCCGAAGTCAGTCCAGTATTGGAAAGCAATCCTGGAACAGATCAGGCTAATCACAGGCCTAACTATTCCATGGGACCCCGGGCATAATATTGTAGGGTGACATCGGCGAGGGGCAATTTCCAATGACGGGTTGACTTGTGGACCTCTGCACACACCTACTCACAGACACCAAAATTACAATAGCTAGTCTGTGGAAACATCCCGAGGGCCCAGCGATCCCCATGTGGTGGGTAAAGTGTTGGGACATTGCTGCAGTTGAGAAGATCACTGCCTTCCCCTTTGGCAACAGGAGTACATTTTACAGAATTTGGTCCCGGTTCTTAGACTACGCACAACAGTTCCCCTGAGTAGCCAGGCAACCACTGCTCCTCCCGCTGGCTGGCAAAAGACAACTATTCCCAACGAACCCTGGCAGCAGTTGCCCAACCCACTGCCGATTTCAGAGACTATTCCCTCCTTCCTTAACCTATAACTGAAGCAGTTGCCCTCCCGAAACCCCCCCCCCACCCTCTCGACATACTCCTCCCAAACCCGTTCACCTTGTGTGAGGTCGTTTTGATATATTTTTAATACTTTCTCTTGATAGAATTACATGTATGAGGCATAGCGCACTTAATTGTTTGTGAAAATTCAATAAAAAGTCTTGTTGAAACAAAAAAAAACAGCCTCTCTTTTGAGTACTCTTGACCCCTTGGCGGGCTCCCATCTCCACAGTTGTAGCGCCATGATGTGCTTTATAATTACGAATAAGATAAGATAAAGGATGAAAATTAGAGGGTAAAGAAGAATCAAGGGTAGGTTTTTTCAGGATAGGAAGTATAGCAGCATGCTTAAAACACGATGGAACAATAGCCAGTGGTCGAAGTGTACGAAAAGAAGGAGTGGAACTATGTTCCCTGCTGGCCTGCACCCACTCTCCGCAAACCCCATCACCACGTCCCCACCCACACACAATACACACCCCCAAACACTTGCACCTGCTGTTTAAAGGAACGTTCAGTGCAGTGCACTGAAAGTGCAAATTTCAACTTCTTCCTGCACATTTATTTTAAAACGAAACCATTCCGGAGCGGTTTCTTTTTAAAATAAAAGTACAGGAGCTGTAAAGGGTAAGTTAAAAATGTATAGGAGCACCGCTCCCGCTCACTTCGACCACTTACAATAGCAGTAGAAAGAGATATTAAAGACAGCAGTGAGATAACGTAAAAGTAAGGAGTACACTGGGAGGATTAAGGAAGAAGAAAGGGAATCCTCAGAAGAGGTGGGATGAGCCCTAGCCAGGGTTACAGAATAACAGCCTCCACAAGAGGTTGGAATGTTGATAATACAAGAAGAGAAGAGTCAAGCTTAGTCGGAAGTAAAGGAGAAAACTTTAATGATGAAGCAATAGAAGAACAGAGCAAAAACATTTTTGATGTAAAGTAATTAGCAAAATCAGATGTAGAAAGGGGAAGGAGGAGGATCAGGAGAAGAATGAATATTGCAAGATTTTGAAAAAACGAGGATGCGACTCCAGTGAAGTAAAAAGAGACTGAAAGTACTCCTGCTTAGAAGACAGAAGAAAGTCATAGATAGAATGAAGTTGAGATAAAGAAGATAAGTTAGTTGTTAAGCCAGATTTACGCCAACGCCGTTCAGCCTGACGGAGAGAGCGGTGAGCAGCCCGAAGAGAAGGTGGCATCTTAGGTTTGGAGGGCCGATAGGATGGAGTGAAAGCAAGCAACTGAAGGATAGAGAAGACTGAGTGAACCAAATACAGTATCAGACAGAATAGAAGAAACAGAGTCGACAGAAAGAGTGGAAACATTTGCAATAGCAGGGAGAGATCTAAGATCACAACAGCTAAAAGTAGTTTAGGATTGGGGCAGAGGAACTAAAGGCAGCAGAGAAAAGGGGAAAGATGAAAATGATCAGAAGAGTAAATAGGAAGAGCAGTGACTGAAGTTAGAAGCAGAAATAGTAGAGAAATTAAGATTAAGAGAAGACCCCGATATGCGAGGAAGAGGAGTTGGAATTTGGAGAAGAGAATAAGAATGAACAAAAGCAGAATAGTAGCGTGGATAGAATATAGATTAAGATGAAAATCACCCAAGAGAAATAAGAGTGCAAGAAAAGGCAGAAGAGTTGAAAGGAGGGTATTAAGATCATCACAGAAAAAACGAGACAGGGACAGGAGGGCAATAAATAACAATATGAAGGGGACAGGAAAAGCAGCAATAATGATATTCAATTGATGTAAAACAAAGACGATCAGACTGAGAATGAGTTGAAACAGGAGGAACAGAAAATAGAATAGCAACCCCACTGCCACGACCAGAAGGGTAGTGGTGGGTGGGAGAAAACCGACTGAGGAGAAGAAAGCAAAGCATGCGTGGCAGTATTAAAAACAGAATCAACCAAGTTTCCGTGAGTCAAAGAAAACAAAAACAAAAATGGGAGAAAAGGTGCCGAACAGAGTGAGCTTTATTGTTGAGGACACAAGAGTTCCATAAAACTACATTAAAAGTAGGAGAGTGAGGGACGGCCCTGGCTGAGTTTGAATTTGAGGGCGCGTGTTGCGTGCCGACTGTAGAGGAAGAGGAGGGGAGAAAGCGAGGAGTGGGGGTAGAAGTAAACACTCAAAGAAGACAATAGAGACACTGGAATGTAAAGTGCATTTTATTGAGTATTTAAAAAGTATGAGAGCTCAGTCAGAGGGGGATAATTAAGATTAGAGAGATTATGAGAAGACTTTAGTGTGGACATACAAACGAGAAGGTGGCATACAGGAATAAAGAAAAGAAAAACAAGAAGAAATGGTAGAAGGCGAGATAGGACTACGCCAATAGTTGTACAAGGATCCACAGCACCGGCCAGGGAAGGGTGCATAGGCAGAGAAGAAAGTCCAGATTACGCAGAATGGTAGTATGAACAAAGAAGAAAGGAACAGGGAACCAGAGCGGTCAGAAACTGCATAGTGACAGTAAAGCTGCTCCCAGAAACAGACAGCAGCAACACAACTTTGCTGAACTTCGCCTTTGAATTTAAAACAAAAGAGAAGCGATCCAGCAAACCACACCAGTAAATAGAGTGGGAGCAGCAAGGATCAATAGTCTGGGATTACCCGAAATAGTCCATTCCGTATCAACATGAAATGAGAAACCCTGATTGGCAAGTTTGACAACTAAAGAAGGTCAGTTTAATTTTCATCAACCGGACACATTTGAACACACCAGGCTTGTTATTAGCTTCTTCAGCTGGAAGCCTTTTCACACCTGGCTAAAAGCTTACAATTTGAAATGTTTACCCCTTCCTTAACAACATATGGAAGTCTAATGGAAACCCTCCTTCGGAATCTACAGGAGTTGCCACAGGAGATTAGGTAGAAACCAAATTAATGAAGGTAACTCCTGGTTTGACCCAGAATGTTGAGAACTGAAAACTCTCTTGAGTATACCCGGAAGAGTTGTGCATGTGGAGAGGCCAGGAGTTGTTGCTCAGTCTCTCCCACTAAATTTAGAACATTCTCAAAAACGCTTAAACATGAATATGGTTGGTGGGTGGTGCTAATCTACAATGAAACCAGGTCTAGGCTATAGACAAATCTGAATTTCTGCTAGATGGCATTTCATCGAAGAACCATAATTCTCATTTAGCTGCAGTTACTAACCACATGCAAACATACAACCCAATTTTAATAAGAACATCTTCATTTTTTGTCTGCACTTACTGTGCTGCCAACGTTATGGAACATGTCTACATCTGGACAGAAGACAGGAACTCTGAACCATCTTCGAGAATCCTATTGTTGGTGTGGAAAAATTCCTGCAAAAAAGAAAGGATTCACTTTAGGTATGATAGGGTGTCTAGGGACATACTTATTAGAAGCATCCCTTTTCCATTACTTATTGTCAGATCAAGTAATCAAAGTCGTGGTTAGTGAAATAGATGCCCAACAATTACATGCAATAGGAAAAATGTACAACAAAATCTACCTATATGTTACTAGATAATTTTCTGAAAATGATGCTGAAGTTTATATACAAGGAACGAGTGTGGATGCAAGAGAAGAACTATTCCAACTTACAAGCACCAAATCAACAGCTCACATCTTGAATAACACCTTACTACTAGGCAAAAGCTGTTTAACAAACAACCAGCCAATTATGAATGAGATGTAAAACTTGAGAGACAAGCACAGGAGGTAGTGATGAAATGCAAAACTAGAACTATAATAACTTGGTGCCTTAATGTATAATCAGCAGGAAGAGAAACACTTCTGCAATGTGTATAAACAGGTTGAGTTATTTAGAACTATTACAGTAGTAACATTTAATAGGGCTGGCTACCATTATCTCAAAGGTCAAACAGTGAGCAGTCTGGCCTTTTTACAAAAGGTTGCTTACTCTGATATCCACAGTTTAACAAATCCGGGATTGTATTTGCCCTTTTCCTTTACAAACCTAAATATATGGTGTTTGGGTGCCTCTGGCAAATGTCCCCATTGGATATCTACATTATAGAGCTTTAAGAGACAGCACATCTAATCTAGAGGCTTCATGCCCCATGAGCTAGAACCAGTGATTCTTGGTACACAGAGGACACCAATAGTGAAGGGGTTCCAGAAGAACGTCTAGGGTACCAGGTTCTGTAAAGATGCGCATGTAGTCCATAGTTACATTGGGCCCATGGAGGTCCTGGGGACCCCCTTCCTTTGCATATTAGGTTGTTACGCTCACCTGGTATCCACACGGGCGCCACCCAGCCGGGTTATTCGCTGGTATGCTTCTCAGCTTTGCCCTGATGTGGTCTGCGGGCAAGGTTCTGCCTGCAAATACAGGAGGACTGTGTTCAAGACTGATCGACTGGGGTAAGTATCCTCCCTCCACCCCCGTATGAGGTCAGTCCCTCTGGCGCCCTCTTCTCACCTTGTGGTAGAATTAGGCATGTTCTCCGTCCTGCCTCCTTTGCAGGGGAGCCTCGTCTTTCATGGGCGAGTGTGGCCCAGTTACTTCACTGACGCCGGCCCTTTTGATATTGTTCAGGTAGGTCTTATTGCTGTTCTTTAGGTTTGTTGCTATCCTGCATGCCTTTCAATGTTTAAAATGTCTCTTTCTCCCTTAGGTATGCAGAGCTTCAGCGCAGCGAACTGGCTTGGTTGAGCCCCGCTGGTAAATGATAGAGCATTAAGAGCGCTATGATGCAGTAAGTAAGCGCTATGCGCAGCGCTGCGAAGTCTTGCCTTTGCTAACCTGCATTTTCCTTCCTTGTAGGTCGCGGTGTTCTTCAGTGCGAGTGGAATGTCCAGAGTGGTGCCAGCCGAGAGGTGAACAGCCAGGTAAGCCTTTTGAGCAGTTTGTAATTTGTAAATGTCTCTACTGCTTTCTTTAATGTTGCCTCTATCTTCCTCTTTCAGGTCGTTCTGTCCGGGAGGCGTGCAGATTCGAGGAAGCGGTTCTCAGTAGCAGCGAGTAGCTAAAGATGAAGACTGCAGGTAAGATGCTGCTGCTAATGATGTTCCTTTTGTCTCCTTGCAGGTTCTACTTCTCCGAGATTCGAGGGAATAGTGGACACAGTGAGCATCACGTTGCAAGCTGGAAAGTAACGCGAAGCGTGTGGTCTTGCTCGGGTGTGGTTTAAATAGCCCCAACAAAATAGTCCAGGTAAAGTAGTCCCTAGGCTACCACACCCAAAACACTAGACCGCATAGCTTGGTTCTTAGGAACCAAGCTATGTGGATGCCTCCATGTTGGCTGACAATACAATAAAGTAGCTCCCAAGCACATTGTTTTTCATGGTGTATGAGCCTGGCGCCATAGCTGCCAGGACTGGCCCCATGAGGGCTTTTGAAGAGGATGCCAGGCTCTAGAGGCCAGAGTCCTGACTCCACCTGGCCAATGGATTTGCCAGAGGCGATTTTGGGCGAGGGTGGCGACATAGGTCTATGCAAGGCCAGTAACTATGGGCATGGGACTAGAAAGGAACAGAGGTGCATTCCAGGGCGGTTGTGAGGAAGTCTTTCAGATAAAGTGGTAAACTGGCCTCCCAAGTGTTTTTATGGGGAAATAAGTGAGGTGTGGCTCTGGAGAAACTAGCAGAGAGGCGCTGTACCTGTGTCAAAGGGGTGCTGCCCACCTTCATCTAGAGCTCACTACCAGAGTAATAATTTCCTTTGAAAGGAAATATAGCTCACACACGAAGACAAGGCCCTTGCAGTAGCAAAACATCCATCTGAATTATAAATGTTGTCAGAGAAGAAAAGCTTAAAAATACTCTAATGCTAGTGTAAACAAGTAAGGCGTCGCAATACCCAGGAGATAAGGACGCCTCTCTGGACATCTTTCAGGTACACAACTGAATTAAAAAAGATGTATCTAGGGTTTGAATTGCACCTGTCCTAGTAAGTACATTTGAACAACCTTAGTTTGTTTACAATGATCTACAAATGATTTGTTCTACTTCAGGGCTCTTATGTTAGGAATCTACTTGCCTGCTACACAGTACCACTGTATTCACCCATTCACAGACTTTGCTCATAGCTTAACTGGCATTTTAAAACCCACAAACAGCCATGGCGCTCATTTACCTGTTTTACTGCAGTAGTTTTGCACCAGACTACTTTCATGTTACATTCCAGGTTTTTGGGTTAAATCAGCTGATGCATTCTGGTAGATGTAGCCTTTGCCTTTTGGACAGCATACAAGCTCCTGCAGGCCGGGCTACCCAGAGAGGACAAGGCTTTAATTGCAATCCACTGCTGCAAGGTACTGAAGCCTGGACTGGGCTTAATTGGACACGGCTACCCCAGGCTGCAATCTGCTCCACCCTGTTGGGCTGTGCGCGGGAGGGCGTAATAGGCTCACTCTTTTGACCCAGTGTTCTATCAACTGCCTTTACCTGGAGTTCCTGCTTCATGCGGTTTTCGAATCTTTCATGCCATCTTGTTGCTGGTTACAAATTCCTACCTGCTATAGCTGCTTTCCAGTTTGTCTTGTTTGCAGTTAAAGCAAATCCTTTTTTCTGAAAGTATTTGTGTTGCCCGTTTGCCATTTCCTGTGAGCAGAACAGTACCTCCCCTCCCTACCCCCCCCAACCGGCTCACAGACTCACCATGTCGCTTTACAATCCAAGTTTCATGCTTTACTTGCTAAGACTCTTGTCCATAGTTTAAGTACCTGATTTTTAGTGTACTTAGTTCTCTGAACAACGCATTTGCAGCAAAGTATTGTCTGTTACTACTGCACTGAGTTTCATGAACCACATATTTGCTGAGCTGGCAGCGGCCCTTTCTCTTGTCTATGACTAGTGCACAGAGTTTCTTGAACCATGTATTCACTGAGTTGGCAGTGACCGACTACCTTTCCTATGACTAAAGCTTTGTTTCATGATATTCATAGAATGCTAGGTTTCCCAGTTGATGTGTGTCAACTTTCCTTGCCTAAGACCCCGCCTACAGCCTCTGACTACAGTTTCTGCTCTTTGCTTCTTTTTTCTGCCTGTCCTGTACTTGGTTATTTCTATCCACTCTTCTTTTCCCTCTTGATTACAAATTGGTCCACTGTTGTCTCTCAGCTCTGTATCCGTATACAGTGTAACCCCCCGG